>NC_034185.2:33146159-33507727 GCF_002021735.2 Oncorhynchus kisutch | reverse complement strand
GGAGAGAATAAAGTAGATGTCACGGGTCAAAATTTTGATTGATGACCCTATGTGAACCTATGTGAACTCTATGTGAACCCTATGTAGTGATGACGTGTGCATGTCTTCTGGTCAGGCAAGCCTGGTTAGGTGGGGGCTATGGGGTGAGTAAGGGTCCATTTGACAGGCCGTTAATGATTGATGACCCAAGCCTGATTTATGACCCTATGTAATGATTTATGACCCTATGTCATGTAGAAGGGTGTATGCCCAGGGGGGTTGGTGGGGTTGAGTAAGTGACCATGTGTCAGGTCAACCTGTTACTGTTTCTCACGGTTTGGGTTGGTTAAGGCCCCTTATAAAGCCGCTGAACAATACCTGTTTAAGAGTGCACAAGATCTTAAGAATAACCATGGAATTTGGGATCGGTACCAAAGCAGTGATGACTGTAACAACTGAAACAGGCCTTCGGGTTGCCCATAGAGCAAGGGCAAAGTATCAACCAGCAATATATGATGCGCCAAAAAAACGTTTTTTAAATGTGTATAGAACCCAAATACCGCCAGCAAATGCTCTGACAGATCAAGTGTTGATGTCTAATGGCCAGCAGTGGGGGTATCGGTTTGATTACCTGGCCTGTAGAGTGACCCTCTATACGGTAGATGAAGGAGAAGAATATACAGACCAGACTGTAGGCTTGGAATATGGTGTTGAAGACTGGTCGGTTTTTCGCAAGGTTGTGTGTCCTGAACTGAGCCTTATCACCAAGGGGTATAGTGTGTTCACGGGCCACGAGACCCGTTGGGAAGGTACCCCGGACTCCTCAGGACAAATATTTCACAGGGTGAAAATACAAAGAAAGAATGGCCGACCGTGCGGCAGCGTGGAGTTCTATATCGGCACCGAGGCAATCCGAAACCACAAACTTAGGGGTGGTGGCCTGACTGGGGATACCCGACTGCGTCTGCTTATTCCTTTTAACAGTTGGGATGTACTGGAATTGAAAATGTTGCAACCGTTGGATGCTCTCTTTGTACAGAGCCAACAGCGTCAGAGCCTTGTTCATTTAAAGAAGTGCATAATATATACGAATCGTAAAGATTACGATGCAAAAGAGCCTCAAGAAGATACAGCGTCAGAAGAAAACTAAGTAAGCGGATGCTTTAACCCCGCCCCCCCAGATACCCAAGGGCCTTGTTCTACAATAAAAAGAAAAAAAGCAGCCAGTTCTTCATTTCAGCATACACCATGGATCTCCAGACCATCTACGAGGAAGCCACTACGTCATGGGGGCCCGACACTAAAGACTCTATGCCACGAAGCCCTACACTCTACGCACCCCTGGCAAGACCCGTGACACCCCCGACATTTACCCAGCCTGAGGATGTGTTTGATGGGGTGGCCAGTACTGTTTTTGTGGATACAATCAAGGCCTCTGTAGCTACACTTTTAAACGTGGTGATTGGCGAATATATACGAGAAAAATGCATCGGCTGTGAGATCAATCATCCCAGCCAGCGTCGTCATCCTTGCCTCTACGACCCTCCTAGATACTACTTTTTCAATCATTTTGAGGAGCTGGTGAAAAGACTGTGGTCCTGCCGTTTTATACCAGCGCTGGTCATCGCCCTGGAGTCTATGGGTATTGCGCCGTCTATCCCTAGAGTTTACGGGGTAACCGAAGCCTTCCTACATGAACTGAAGGAGGCCCTCTTCATCCATGAGAAACTCAAAGAAATCCGACACACCCTGGTGGACGACAACAAATACAGGGAAGCTGTGATGGCTGATGTGATGCTTTTCTGGCTCAATAAATCCCAAGAGACCGAGTGACATTTTGTTTATTTAGAGCTATGGGTAACTATGTGTCTACGATGTTTGAGCGAATAAATACATTTTTTCTTTTGAGAGACCTTACAAATGTTATGCATCAGATTATTGAAAATAAAGTGAACAATGTAAAGTTCTACACAACCCACAATACAGGGGTTATTGTAGAGCGTGTGTTAAAAATGGAGCAAATCATGAAACATGTCCGACATACGGGCGAGAGTTTACAATGGTCACATATGGTATCAAGGCTTGTTGAGGATTCTGAAGAACTAGAAATAACTTTGGCTAAGATTTTACATTATTTGTTTGAACCACCCTTTAATGTGAATGTGTATCATATTTGTTGTTTATATACTTATATATCAGACGTGTGTGTTTTAAAAATTCAGCGAAACAAACCTGTAAATCTAAACAATATATACAGGGTGTTGCATGCTGTGATTGTTGAGAAAACGGGGACTTGTATCTTGCAACAAATCCTGAATTGTCTGTATACGTAATAATTGTTGCATTCTTAAAATAAAAATTCACAAACTGAAATGTTGTCGTTATATGAAAGTGGCTCATTACAGTTATTGTACCTCAGAGAGGCAAGAAGGATGGCTGAGCAGCTGTTGAAAAACATATATTATAATCCCTCTAACCCCGGGTCTTATGGGGGTAAAGAGCGTTTACAGAGAGCTATAGTCGAAGAAACAGGTAGTCTGTTAAGCGATGCTAAAGTGAATGAATGGTTATCAGAGCAAGATGCCTACACTCTACATAAACCTGTAAGAAAACATTTTCCAAGAAATAGAGTTTTTTCTACGCATCCATTATCCCAATTTCAGGCGGATCTATGTGACATGCAGTCCCTTGCCGATAAAAATGATGGAAATCGCTACATGCTAACGGTTATAGATATTTTCTCTAAATTAGCCTATGTAAGGGTGTTAAAAAATAAGAGCGGGGCAGAGGTGACCAGGGCCTTTGAATCGATCTTGAAGGCAGGAGGCGCCCCCAAGAAAGTGCAGACGGATGGCGGAAAAGAATTTTTTAATCAAACATTTCAGAAGCTAATGAATAAGTATAATATAGTACATTTTGCTACAGGCTCTGATTTGAAAGCTTCGGTTGTGGAACGCTTTAATAGGACTTTGAAAGAGCGGATGTGGCGCTATTTTACAGCTCACAACACCAACCGATATACAGACATAGTTCAGGATTTAGTAAACGGTTACAACCACAGCTACCATAAGACTATACGTATGAAGCCCTCGGAGGTCTCTTCGGAAAACTCTTTTCAAGTCTTTAAAAATATGTATGGTTTGTTCCCACTTCGCCGTAAGAAAAAAATGACTTTTAAATTCCTAGTGGGTGACTTGGTGCGTATATCAAAGTTGAGGGGTGTTTTCGACAAAAAATACGAACAAGGCTTTAGCTCGGAGTTGTTTACCGTTACCGAATGTCTGCCACGCATTCCGCCGGTCTACAAATTAAAAGATTATGACGGGGATCTTATAGAGGGATCTTTTTATGAGAAGGAATTACAGAAGGTCCAGTTGGGTAAAGACAAAGTCTTTCACGTGGAGGAGATTCTAGATCAGAAGAGAGAAAAGGGTAAAAAATGGTTGCTGGTCCGCTGGAAAAACTGGCCTCAAAAGTTCAACAGTTGGGTATTGGAGCAGGATGTGGTGGAGGCAACGGGGGTTAATTTAAACCCCTAGTCATGATAACTAGCGCATCATTCGCGTGTACACAGTTGGGCATCATGGAACACAGCGGCTTCTACCTGACTCTCCCCAGTAATGCGTCGGCACAGATATATCGTAATAATCAGAGTTCGAAGTATACAACCAATTTTCCAAAGCCTATAGAGTTATCAGAGGCTTGGGAAGTAGGTCTCAGCGAGATTACATACCCCCATAGTTGGTATAATATCAAAGCTAAGGACCGTGATTTTTATTGCAAAAGGTTCTCGGAACCTGCGAAACTTATTAAGCTTAAAAAAGGTTTCTATAGAACCGTCGACAGGATCGTCTCAGAGTTGAATGAACACCTAACCCTGAACAAGATGGAAATATTCCTATTCTACAATCCAATCCATAAAAGGATACAAATCTCAGGGCCTGCTAACGGAGGTATAAAGACCAGCGGTAATTTATCCTACATGTTGGGGATGGGTCCCAATAAATGGACGTATGTGAACGATAAATTATTCCCATTCCCTGCGGATATACATGCAGGCTTTTACAACATATTTGTCTATACCGACATCATAACCTATCAAAGGGTCGGAGACAGCTGTGTGCCCCTCCTGCGAACAGTTCATATAGACGGCAAGGATGGGGACATCGTCACTGTCAATTATGACAAGCCGCACTACGTACATGTCAGCAAGAACTATATTGAAAACATTCTGGTTGAGCTTAAAACGGATCAGAACGAAAACATTGAATTTACTTATGGTAAAACGATTGTAAAACTCCACTTTAGACCCACCAAAACCTCTCTACATATATAATAGCTGTATTATATTTATAAACATAATACAAATAAAAGGGTTATGGAGCACCATCAGCTCGACCCTAACCGTTATGTTTCATACTATGTGGATCAAGTGGGTAATGGACTACCAGGATATCATGGAGCGCCGACAATGTATGGTTCGGGGATAGGAGGTATATTCCGTAACCTCTTCAGGATGGTTTTACCGTTTATGAAGAGAGGCTTCAGCATAGCCAAACCACATTTAAAATCAGCGGCTAAAAATATAGTAAGTGAGGTTGTAGCCAATGCTATGACCCGAAGGGCGTCACCAGAGGTGGAGCATCAAGAAGGCTCGGGGCTTATGATATTGTCTCGAAGGCCAAAAAAGAGACCCCCTGGTTTAAGGCGTAGACCTGCACCTAAAAAGCGGCGGTTAACTGTTAAAAGAACCTCAGTAAGTCAAAGACGGGGTAAAGTGAGGAGGTCTGTACCAAAACAGGCTAAAAGAATACTAGGAAGTATTTTCTAAAAGAATAAGTGACATGGCTCTTTTACATCGAATGTCCTCTGAAGCTATAAAGACAGAACTTGATCTTTTCACGGCACCGTTAACGCAGCATTCAATAGATAGATCCAGTTATGTGGAGATAGCCCCTCTCTCTGCTATTACCGATAACGGGCCTATCGAATTTTTCATACCAGGCCATGGTGACAACTATCTGGACCTCAACAACACCTTGGTGCATTTACGTCTAAAAGTGACCAAAAGAGATGGGTCTAATATTGCAGACGATGCCAAAGTGAGTCTCATTAATTACCCCTTGGCCACCATTTTCTCCCAAGTTGATGTGACTTTGGGTGAACGCCTAATCAGTCAAAGCAGCGCTACATACCCTTATAGAGCCATCATGGAGTGTTTACTAAACTACTCCGAAGACACTCTCAAAACCCAATTTAGCGCCGGGCTGTTTAGCAAGGATACTGCAGGAGCCTCTATGGAATCGACAGACCCTTCCACCGGTGCAAACAAAGGACTAGCGGCACGAGCTCGCTACTGCGCCGAATCTCGAGAGTTTCATTTGCTAGGCCCTATACACTCTGACATTTTCTTTCAAGAACGGTTACTCTTAAATTCGGTTGATTTAAGATTAAAATTAACCAGGGCCAAGGATGATTTTTGCCTGATGTCTCCCCAAGACGGGGATTTTAGTTTGAAAGTGTTGGGGGCAACCCTTTTTATTAAAAAAGTATCTGTATCTCCGGCCGTGCGCCTGGGTCACTCACATGCTTTGATGAAAGGAAATGCCCTTTACCCTCTCCAAAGAATTACCATGAAAACCTTTAGCATACCTGTGGGCAGTAGAATCTGCAGTCAAGAAAACCTATTTCTAGGCCCTTTACCTAGATATGTGGTTATAGGTCTGGTTGATCACGCCTCTAATACGGGCAGTTTAGATAAAAAACCCTTTAATTTTCAGCACTTCAATGCAGAGTATGTAGCGCTCTGTCAGGACGGACGTCAGGTTCCGGCGAAGGCTTTCCAACCACAATTTAATAACAACATATCTGTGCGAGAATTTTACAATCTATTCCTGGCTACAGGGCGACATCTAAAAGATCTCTCTTTACCTATTGACAGAAATGATTTTGCAGAGGGTTACACATTGTATGCTTTCAATTTATCACCTGATGATGACACCTCAGGAAATCTGTCTGTGGTGTCCCAAGGTAACCTCAGGCTGGAAATGCGTTTCCGTACACCTTTAACCTGTACAGTTAGCATGATTGTTTACGCATGCTCTGATTCAATCTTGGAAGTGAATGCCCGAAGACAGGTCTTAGTGGATTATTATTAAGGACCTTTGAACAAAGACATGAATACCCAAGAGTTGGACGGGCTCATGAGCCGCTTGATTGGAAAACAATTTTGTGGAGTGTTGGCTTGTGATGAATTACCTATGGAGATATGGTCTGAGAGGCCTGCAATGTTTATTGTCAATACCCATCCTAAACACATGCCTGGTGAACATTGGCTAGCTATGACATTAGAACAGGAAGGTGGACGAAAAATCTCAACTTTTTTTGATTCCTATGGCTTTCCCCCCGGTTTTTCACATTTCCCTAAATCTATTAAAGATTTTTTGACCCTAAACGGTACAAAGATCTACTACAACATCAAACAAGTGCAAGATAACCTTTCCACTACATGCGGTCACCACTGTGTATTTTACCTGTGCCAAAGAGCCCGGGGAGTTTCTTTTGAAGATGTTATGTCTCTTTATAAGGATGATTTAAGAAGTAATGATAACCTTGTATCTTGTTTTGTTAGAAAATATCAAAAGTGTTCAAATGTGTGTCCTTTAAGAACGCGTAATCAAGGCGTATGCTCACGTCATATGTTTCAAGAATGCCACAAATGTTAACTTGCTTATTTTTCAAATAAAAAATTTATTGAATTTAATCATAGTCATTCAAAAGTCATTTTCAAAAGTCTAACCACGCCGAGAGATCGGGTTTAGGAAAAGGTCCTGAGACGTTCATGGGAGTAAATGAGTTAGCATCATCGCTTTCATATGGGGCCGGTGTCGTTGGGGCATCTTTAGGGGTGCTGTATCTCGTTGAAGGCTTTTGTTTTAAAGCTTGAATCTGTTGACGAAGCTTATGGTTGGGTACACCGGAGAGGGGGATGTTGAGGATTGCCAGGGCCTTAAGAAACTGACGCCAGCCGGGAGGCCTTCGGTCATCAGCAACCTTGTGGGCAGCCGTGGTACTTTTAAGCAAGTCCTGCATATGGGACCCCCTAACCACAGAGCCCTGAAGGATAAACTCTCCAGAGTCGTTCCAAGCAGCTATCCCCTTTGAGTCTTTTATCTTGTTCATAATGTATTTAACATTCTTCCTGTTACGTAAAGGCACATGTGTCAGTAGGTCATGCATAACTTTATCTTCAAATGGCATTTGAGCTTCACCCGACATATTATCTCCACTAGGTAAGATCGACGGTACAGGCCTTACAGGGGCATGGCTATCGTTAGGTTCGACATCTGTTAAAGGGTCCGGTAGGGAAAGGGTTAAATGGTTAGTCTCTCTCTCCCCTTGCTTTACCCGAGTCAAATACCTTTGCATTAGGTTTGTGTATTTTTGAATCTTATCATAGGGGTTCAATCCTTTTCGGTTCAAAACATCCTTCATGGCCGTATCCAAATCATTTTCCGCTGTTTGTCTGATATCTTCAGGACCCTGCATTTGTTTTTTAAGTCTATCCAACTCTTGTTGAGGCACCAAGTACATTTTAGTGGCCATCACACCCACGTGTTCAACCACCACGTCTGGCCGCAATAAGGCTGGTGATGAAGGGCACGGCTATACTGAGTAAAGGTAGAAGAAAACCCCCAGACTGTTGTATACTATGTCTTTTCTTTTGAAGACTGGCCCTTTTATTGGCAAAGAGTTTGATCGCTGTCTTTTGTCTCCTTAATTTTTTCAATTGGTTCAGGGTGAGTGGAATGCGTCCTTTGAGAAGATTCAAAGCAATCTCACATAGGGCTAATATGAGATCTGAAGAACAGCGACCCAAGATGGCCTTCCGTTCTTTAGCTGTAGAACCTACTAGCCTTCTCAAGAGGGGGAGGTTTCTTTTTAAACGCAGAGACATAGCGTTTACTTTTTAGGAAGGTATGCAGCAGGCCTCTCCCCCGGAAACAGCCCTGTACGTAGCCTAAGGTGTTCTGGAGTATTTGCTTTTAAATCCACGATTAAATAAGAAAATGGCTCTTTGGTAGCGTCCTCATAGCTCTCCATAAAGTATGATTTCCGTCCAGGGTACATCTGCTGAGCTAGAGTGCTAATTTGCAGTTTGTCTCTAGGATTTTTAAACAATACCATGTAGTTGGCATTCAAGCTAATGGTCCGACTATTTTTACCTTGGTGAAACACATTCTGGACCAAGTAAAGCACGGACAGGTTTCTATGATGAGTATATTGGGTAAAAGCTCGTGCAATTTCAGGGTGTTCGCTACCAGCAAATAGCATATCGTCCAAAACCAGCAGATTATTTACATGTGGGGGGAGAAGTTCATCATCAGACAGAGAATCGGGTATTCCTTCAACAAACTTGATTTTTATTGTCTTCAATAATTCATCATACAGAGGTTGGTAACATGAATAACACCATACAATATTGTCAGGCTTTTGAGATAACACATGTTCAGAATTCTCTAAAATACTTTTTACAAAAAAAGTTTTGCCACTGTTTGAAGGGCCTGCAATTAATGCTGAAAAAGGCAATTGTAGCCGGGGGTCAAAACCCTCGACAGCAGTCATAATATCTTAAGCTTTAAGACACACTGGGGCTTGTAGCATAAGTCAGTAGCCAAAGGGCAATGTGGTACCGTCAGGCAATAGCTGTCTCTTGTCATAGACTACCCTGAATCTTTTAGTGAGTGGTGCGTTTCTTAGATGGAACCCCTTTTTATCCCTCACTATTTTGTTGTAGGAGCTCAAAATCTCCAAGTCACTATTCTTGTCCTTTACGAACCCCTCGACCAAGCGCGTGATTGATTCCAAGTTTACACGCGGTGCATTTTCATAGTTTTGAGTCACGCCTTTGGCTTTCAACACCACGTGATTGGCTTTAGTCCTAAAAGCATAGCTTTTTGGACCACATGAGGACCATTCTGTAATATGGTCACCCTCTTCGAGTTCACTCGTTAAACCCCCAAGATAGTTGCTAAGTGGGGGGGTCCAATCCCCCGGTTTGCTTACATAGACCACAGAGTCTGTGTCGTGGTAAAGAACCCGCCTCTGAAGCTGTTCCATGAGGGTGTACAGTTCAAGGCGGCCATAGGCTGTGGTAAATGCTGCAAGAAACACATTTACATTACCCGGGGGTAGAACCCACTTTTGGTGGCGCCTCCATTGCACCAAGGCAATGTCTTGACTCAAGAAGGAAAAATGTGAAATTTCGTATTGGTCCGAAAAAACAAATTCCAAAAATTCTTCGGGGTCTTTAATGATCGAAGTTGTTAGCATATTGCATCTCTGCGCTAATTTCCCCCAAAGGGAGTTCAAGTACAATTTCGACACATTTCTTTTGGTTTTGTTGACCTCTATTCTGTCAGGGTCAAGAAGTATGCCTTCTCTGTCATGGTAGTCTTGAATGTACTGGTCTTTACTTTCTTGATCTGTGACCGATGCAGGATAGCCTGAAGCCATCTGCTTGCATCTCAAGAAGGTTTTGATGTACTCTTTAAAAAGTGTGTCTGATTTCCTGGAAAAGTTCCACACTTCAAAGATTTTGGCCACACGATACCCCTTCTCTAAAGCCTTAGAGAATTCTACAGTGACCCATACACCGGTCAGGGCTCTTTCTTGATCTGTGTGATCACAGGGGTTTTCCTGGTTGTGGTTTTCACAGCATGTGCGACAAAGGGGAAAGAAAAGTTTTCCTTTAGGACCCTTGTAAGGCAACACAGGTATAAACAGCCCCCTAGGAGGGTAGACAGTCGCTTTGATTAAACCAAAATAATTTTGGGGTTCGTCAAAGTCGCTGTGAATAATTTCAGGATGCCCTATAGGATAGAATGAGGAACTCATTACATGAGGATATAGGGATGTAAAATCTACATAGCCTATTGTCTCGTCGGGTTGAGCTACATAACGCAATGTCAAAGCATTGGTCCGGCCTCCAAACAAGGCCTGTCGCGGTTCCAGGGGCTCTGGAGGGTCATAATGGGTAAGGAAGGCCTTAACACTAGGATCTACCTTTTTGAGGGCTGTCCATTCGTGCTCCCACAAAACCACAACTTTTAACCCGTAAGTAGCCTTTAAAGAATTCAGTTTGTCTTGAAACTCTTGGTACATTTCCCCAAAAGTCTTTTGGGTTAGGACACACAAGGTGTGGGGGACAAAGCATAATTTACAACCGTGGAAGAAACAACCGTTGTACTCATACACTGTCTCAACCCCGTCAATCTGTGTGTATCCATCTACATGGTAAGGCCCAAAAGCCTTCTCCCCCCGATTCAAAGCATGTTGGATAAAAATATCTTTATCCTGGGCCAAGTACTCCAACCATTGAATGGAACCACTAGAGTAGGCCTTGAATTGGCGTCGGTAGTTGTCTGGCGATGGGATAGCTATAGATTCAGGAGTTAGATAGTGTGTACGATAGGTTTTCATGCACGCTGATGCAATAGTTGTACAGCTCCAGGGGTCAATGCCCGCATCTTTGATTACCTCTTCTCTGAATCTGAGGCATCCTTCACGAAGTATAACAACGTCATTGTCACAGTATGATTCCATCTCTTTATGGAAATCAAAAGTGCCATGTCTTACGGTCTCGTACCATGTCATGAATCTCTCACGCTCTTTGGGAGACATTTGATCACACCCGTACATTTCGGGGGCTGGATAAGATCCTATATAATGTAGATTCTCCTCAGATGTGAAGAAATGAGGGAAATAGCCTTTGACAGAGTTTTCAAAACCCAAGGCCTCTGGCATTTGAGCCAATCTCATGGGTAAGAAGCTTAAGCTGTCAATGTATCTCTGTTTGAAGGCGGGGTCAACAAAGCATAATATTTTACTCCCTTGAGCTATGACACTGGGTGCCACGCCTTGCTGTATCAAAGGGTTCAGAAGCAGATAGGAGTCATAGGCCCTAGCATTGTGAGCTATAAACGTGAAGTTTCTGTACTGGGCTTTTCTAAAATGTTTTAGAAAGAGTCGGGCACAATCGGGTCCCTCGGCCGACCATTTTTCACCCTTGAAAGTCATGGTTGACACAAAAATAGGCAAATGAACCCCTGATTGCTGAGTTGTCTCAAAATCATAAAACACATATTTCTCTGTATGTTCATCTTCAGCCAAGGGCTGAATGTAACACTCATGTGTTACTTCTTGAACCGCTTCCGCGTCTCTGCTTTTCAAAGGACCTTTACAGATTGGGCAGTGTATAATTCCACAAACATGAGGTTTAGGGCTATCTATTTTAAGGTTGTAATTGCAATGACATTTTGGACATTTCTTGTTAATGTCACAACTGCTTACAGATTTACATGCCTTGGGATGCCATGTTTCAGTTTTGTGTTTTTCGTAACAGTAGGCCGAACGACATGTGCGGTGACAATCCGCACAGGGGGTCAAGTTTAGCGGCTGCATAGGGCAATGTTTATCCAGACATACTGAACAGTTGTAACGGCACGAGTGCCCCCCCATGCGTGTGTAGCCGGTATGACAGGCTGGACAGACATATGGCGCGCCTAAAAAGGCTGTGATGTTAGTTACGGCATAGTAATGCTCATTTTGCACATAAAAGTACATAGTCTTAGGATGTGGTTCGGGTATATTTTGGAACTTGAGGAGAGCGTCATTAGCCCTACTGTGGTACAAAACCACAATCTTGATGTTCAGAAAGTTTTCAAATTTGACTATGTCTGAGAAAGCCACAGCATCCTGTATACCGAGACCCACCGCAGTTTGTAGCTCTCGAGCTTTATGTAACGCGGCTTGATCAGTACATCCGGGGCTGAGTAAGTGGGCCAAACCTATGGCAAAACATAGCTTATTACCTGGATTGTGAACGTTTATGAGATAGGCCCTTTTATTGCTTATGATTTCGGACTGCATTAAACTCTCGAGCTTTCGTCTCTGACCCCCGCCCCCTTGTGGTTGGCGTACTAATTGTACTACAAGTTCGAGGGTCCTATCTGCTAGCACGTTTAAATTTGACTGTACAAGGCGTTCTAGCAGTTTAACAAATTGTTCAAGCTCTGCTTCACCATTCTGTAAAATAAGCGATACCTTGCTCTGTAGACTGTCTCCACAAATTTCCAACTGTAAGAGATCCCTAGGTTCGCTATAATCTCTAATCCTCGCTAACAGTTCATTCAAAGTGTCCATAAGCATTACGTAAAACACAGCATATTCCCGAATCTGACCCCCCCATGCGAAATTGAAAAACTGGCGAACCTCAATATTGTTGAATTTATTTCGACGCAAAACATGTACACTTCGATCAAGACCTCCCCCCTCCAGATTTGCTAGGCAATTGTCCAACTGTTCAAAAACATCGTATTGGGTTTCAGACTCTTCGGACATTGGTGTTAAAGGCTGATTTATAGGTGTCTGGGGTGCCGAATTAAACCTAGCGCTCTCGTTCTGTACACTGATCTCAAGACCGCCCCCCTCCAGATTTGCTAGACATTTGTCCAACTGTTCAAAAACATCATATTGACTTTCAGACTCTTCGGACAATGTTGTTAAAGGCTGTCTTAGAGGTGTCTGTGGGGCCGAATTAAACCTAGGGCTCGCGTTAAGCTGGGTAATTAGAGATATGATGGTTTCGGGAATCTGTGTTAACATGTTTTCCTCGGAAGGCCCTGACTCATTCATACGTGTAATAATGTCTATGAGTTCGGAGGGAATCTGGGATAATAGATTTTCATCTATTGTCATTATGTCAATTACCCCCGAATCATTCATATGGTTAACTATATCTTGGAGCTCTGTAGGGATCCTGGCTAAGAGGGTTTCAATTGTCTCACTTTGGTCTATAGGGGGCGCCATCTGTCTAATTAAGGATGTGTGTGTGTGTGTGTGTGTGTTTACATGTGTGTTTTTTAACGGCGGTATTTGCTTGTTTTAGCCCTAATGTTTTTTAACATACGGGGTAGCTCGCTACGCCAGAATGACACATCCTGATTGTATTGATGCTCGAGTAGAATACACATGCGCCTCTGGAGTAGAGCCTTTCGTGATTTTAAACCCAGGGTAAACGCTTTGAAAAAACGTTCTTGGTCTATTTCAGAATCTGCTGTTTCCCCCACAGAATTGGCCGATTCAAGAAGGTTGGCAGCTTCACAGAACATCAAATCGTCTACCTCAGAAATGTCATTTAAATCTTTGACATCATCAGGTTTCGCTGGTGTCTTTGGAGCCTCCTCGGGGATGCTTGTCTGGGCATCCTCCGATGTTTGTGCGTTGTGTTCATAAGCCGGTGAGGAGTCTGAAATAAAAATAATACATACACAAATAGGTTATTAACCCTAAAATATGTTAAAAATGCCAAATACATTTCAGATATAAGCCTATATATTAACAATACATTAATTAAATACCTCGGCTTTTTTGACGAGGGCTGTTCTGAAGAAGCTCTGAAACCAGGGGCTGATGTCTTTGTTCAACCTGTATTACAGCATCTGCAGGTTCGGTAGATGGTGAGCCTGAAAAAAACAAACAAACAAACAAAAAACAGCATTAGGCCTTGTTTTAACATATTCTGGCATAAAAAAAATATATAAATATTAAAATAATAATATATATAAATAATAATATATAATTGATTCATACCTAGTCCTTGGAACGACGTCTCGTGAATATCGGCCAAGTAGAATTGTTCGGGTGAAGCGGAACTGTGGATCTGAGCACTAATTATCCTTTGGTGTTTAGAAATATGGGGGACAACGTTGTCCTGGCCAAGGGGAGTTGACCTGCCGTTTAAAGTCTCTGTTCGCTGCTTTTGTGTAAATACATCCTGGGAGTAGGGCAGAATTGTCTCGTAGTCATATGCTTCGCAGAAACCGTTCAGGCTCCATATGGCATCGTTTAACCTTCTAGGCTTTAGGTCCTCTGTAAACATATAAAATAACTTTTAATATAAGATGCCCACACTTTTTGTTTTTAAGGTATAAATATTTTTATGTATGGAATTCTTGGAGCTTACTTACGTTGACAATTCAGGGCAGGCGTTTGTTTGTCGGCACTTTGTTTCGGAGCCCCATTGGATGGTTCGAGCTCAGTTATACCTCGGAGTATCTGCGTGAATGCTTCAGAATCTATAAAACATTCGACAATATTAAAGCTATAATCACTTTAGCTAATATTGCCTTGTTATACGGTAAGCATACTGATCCTAATGATTGTTTAATATTTCTATAACATCCCACGCTTTTCAAACAATTCCCCAACAACAACCAAATCTAATAAAGATTTATTTCAAGAACTCACCTTGCGATAGATCCATTAGACTTTTTTCCCCGATTATCTTTTTTAACGCTTCAGTCCGATAACGATTCTTGGAGTTTCTGGAGGTGCTGTTTGCATCGGAACTAAAACGCTGCTAACATTGCCCATGGTTTCTAGCGCTTTTGTACCCTACGACCTAGAGAAAAACCCCTGAATGATTTTTTTACATAGCATTTGGGGTTTGTCGTTTTTTTCGGGCTATACCCCCGCCCATGGTATATTTGACACATTTCAAACACATGGTATTGGGTGTGTCTAAACATTAGGATCCTTTTGGAGCTTCTAAAATCTCCGGGGTGCTAGCACCTAGATGCATGGGGTGTGTTGTTCTCGACATCGCTGGGATGAATGACTTTTTAGCCCACCTAAAAAAATAGTTTTATGAAAGGCCTTTAAGATTAGGAGTCGTAAGACACAATATTATTGTTGGGGGGTAGGCATCTGTTTTGCAGGCTAGTGTAAACCTTGGTTTCAAACGACCCACCAGGCATGCAAGGGTATTTTTTTAACAAACAACCCGCCCCCCTTTTTCTGTTTTTGAAACACACACACACACACACACAGCCACTACAGAAAACTCCCTCACGCACATGCGCGCGCACATGGCTTTTTCCGCAAGATTTTTCTCAGGGACAGACTGCGCTAAGAGTGAACAAACGCGAGAGTTCATAACGTGGTGAGATTCTGATTTTAAAACCATTTATTTCATTCAAAATATTTAGTACATACATTTTATATCGTTACATTCTTAAGGTATTTTACGATGCCTTTCTTACAGATCCTGGGAGCTTATGCAACCAACCGCCATTGTCCGTGTCGAGTTCACCCTCAAAAGGCAAGGCTCTCTTGCTATGTCCATCAACACATGGTAAGTTTTCACTCCAGGGGTAGATCCTCCGTCGGGCCTTTTGGTCTTGACTCTGTCTCAAGGAAAGCCTCGCCCAGCGCTTTAACTGTTCCCCATTTTGGAAGAGAATGTCCAGCTTATTCATAAGTGTTATGAAAATTGGATAATCCACCCATTTAAAACTAAACACAGGAATAAAAAAGTTTACATGTTTGCGTGCTCTGGAAGCTACCGGAGAATTGACAGACTTTGTAGCATTAGCCTTATCATAAAGGTCACAGGCTAAAATTGTCACTTTGTTGTCAGGGCTATAGTCCATTGAAGCAATTCTTAGAGCCTTGAGATCACTGCGGCCGCAGACCTGTTCTTCCAACGCATATCCTGGCACATTTGTAACACTTAGGACCTGTTCAATTTTACAAAGAGCCAGCCTGATGTTTAGCCATTCTCTCATCCCCAGAGCCGGGGGAAAACTCCCAGGTTTTGCAGGATAAAGGGGTTTGGGTCCACGGTCTGTGAATATCTTTACCGTAGAATCCTCCGGGTGGAATATGTAAGACATGTGGCCCTCACTCGTACCCAAAAATCCTTTAAAACATTCTGGAGCTTCACACAGAACTTCTTCAAGGCTTTGGTCACTGGGTTCATGACAAGCCGAGCATAACATCCCTAAAATTGGCATAGGTGTCATTTTTGTTTAATATTCAGGGGGGTTATCATGTACAGTCTTAAACAGGTATTGTTCAGCGGCTTTATAAGGGGCCTTAACCAACCCAAACCGTGAGAAACAGTAACAGGTTGACCTGACACATGGTCACTTACTCAACCCAGGGCATGCACCCTTCTACATGACATAGGGTCATAAATCATTACATAGGGTCATAAATCAGGCTTGGGTCATCAATCATTAACGGCCTGTCAAATGGACCCTTACTCACCCCATAGCCCCCACCTAACCAGGCTTGCCTGACCAGAAGACATGCACACGTCATCACTACATAGGGTTCACATAGAGTTCACATAGGTTCACATAGGGTCATCAATCAAAATTTTGACCCGTGACATCTACTTTATTCTCTCTATTGCTATTTGTCAGTTATTACATCATCAGTTGATGCAAACCATTTATTTTTATTAACAAACACTGTATATTCTACTGTTTCTCATGATTGGTATCAATAACAAATGTAAACACAAAGCTATACAACTTGGGTTTATGATCCAAGATGTATAAACTTACCTTTGATTAATGTGTCATGATTCACGAATTACATTCTCTCACAAGTCCAGTTCTGATTCAATTACATGACTGTGCTGATTATACTTTATCTGCAGTACGGTGCTGTTGTTTTGTCCTGTAGAATTGAAGACATGTTTATTGGCTGACATTGAGTGGTGGGTGTTTATTGGCTGACAAACTTCTCTGAGAAAGTGCTTGCAGGCACCATCTCTTGGTATGTCCATGACATAACAATTTCGTCCAGTGGGAGAGGAGACCAGGTAAGCATGCCATCTTCTGGCCATTCTGAGAGATACACAAATAGATCAGTCTGAATATGGCTGATGGTCCCCCCCCCCTCCAAGAGTTATGCAGACGAGAAATGACTGAGATAAAATAGGGAGCAATTACAGACCAATGCCATAGTACAGACTGATACCTAATCATCTTAATGTAGGGTCACAAAATAAACTATTTGAGTCTAAAAAATAACTGAGGTCACGCACACACCAGTACAACCCCATTCTCTGCTGGCCTCCTTTCCCACCATACACATAACAATACACTTACTTGGCCAATAGCTAAATTACCTCGACTCGAGCACTAAGAGAGAACTCAAACACAGGGCAAAATGCCAGTGAACTCCCACATCTGAGTATTTTGTGCAGCTATCCTAGTAACAGCATGTTATCTATACAAGTACATTGGCTTGCGAAAGTATTCACCCCCCCCCCCATGGCATTTTTCCTATTTTGATGCCTTACAACCTGGAATTAAAATGGATTTTTGGGGGGTTTGTATAATTTGATTTACACAACATGCCTACCACTTTGAAAATGCAAAAAGGTTTTATTGTTAAACAAACAAGAAATAAGACAAAAAAACTGAAATCTTCAGCGTGCATAACTATTTCCCCCCCCCCCCAGCTGTGAAGCCCAGCTCTGTGGAGTGTACCGTTTTTAAAGTGGTCCTATGGAGAGATACTCCAATCTCCGATCTGGAGTTTTGCAGCTCCTTCGGGGTTATCTTTGGTCTCTGTTGCTTCTTTGATTAATGCCCTCCTTGCCGGTCTGTGAGTTTTGGTGGGCAGCCCTCTCTTGGCAGGTTTCTTGTGGTGCCATATTCTTTCAATTTTTTTAATAATGGATTTAATGGTGCTCCGTGGGATGTTTAAAGTTTCTGATATTTTTTATAACCCAACCCTGATCTGTACTTCTCCACAACTTTGTCCTTGACCTGTTTGGAGAGCTCCTTGGTTTTCATGGTGCCACTTGCTTGGTGGTGCCCCTTGCTCAGTGGTGTTGCAGACTCTGGGGTCTTTCAGAACAGGTGTGTGTGTGTATACTGAGATCATGTAACACTTAGCTTGCACACAGGTGGACTTTATTTAACAAATTGTGTGACTTCTGAAGGTAATTGGTTGCAGGGGCTTCATAGCAAAGGGGTGAATACATATGCACGCACCACTTCTTTAACAATTTTGACTTTTGTGTATGTCCATTAAGTAAAATCCAAATAAAAATCCATTTAAATTACAGGTTGTAATGCAACAAAATAAGAAAAACACCAAGGGTACTTTTCAAAGGCACTGTAGCTCTCCAAGAATGAGAAGCACGGGCATCCCGAAGGACCTACCCTCACCTCACCTGGCAGCTTTAAACAGGTCCATTCTTAATGAACAGTGATATAATAATGCATTTTACCGGGAAGCCCATTTCCCCATTCCCCACTGGCGAAATACCCTCACAAAACTGTGTTTTTAATACGCAATGAAATTAAACACAGACTACCCCTTGTTAATCAGGAGACTCTCGGGTGTGTTGTGGTGGACTGTCATGACAATTGCTTCTCAGGAACCTGGTAAAATGAAGGTTGTAGTGTGACTAGACACTGGATGGCTCTGATTGAATGCACTGTCAGCATGCAGCCAAAGCTACAAACCTTGTGGAGCTAACTAGTGCTCTCAAATAGTATCCTGATGTCGACAGCAGATAAGTTGTATTCATAACATGGCTAACATGCCTTAAAAATAAAGTTATTAATTGTCTAGCTTGCGTTAGCAATGTTGTGTGGTCAATGAGACTGAGACTGGGAGCTAGCTAACCAGCTGAGCTAGCAAACATTGTAAAAAATAAAATAAAAAATGTAGATATCCATCAGGCTCTGCATTTCAGGAAACACTGTATCAAGTACCCCTTGTGCACAGTTACATTATTTAGCCATTTAAACCATTTGTTTTTGGATGACAACTCTCAATGGCTTCCAATGCGTTTAAAACATGAGCTTGTTCGAGATGTCGGACTAGACAACGGTTGCTATTGGTTGCCCCAGAATAGCGGGGATAAGCGAAGGGGCAATTGCCAATTCTTAACTCTCTAAGAAAACAAAGGCATAATTTTCATAAACATTTGTATTTCTGGTAAACAACAAAACACCTTAAACGGGAGACCCAAATAACAAGAGGCGCACAGCTGTGGCTAGACGTGTACATGACTGGCTAAAGCCGTGAACATGACTGACACTCGTTCACCTAGGAAGTGTTAGGGTTGCGTCAATTCGAATCTGGTATCGGAACAAGTTATGATACCGAGTCACCGAATTATAAACTATGTACATTTATTAGCTAAGCAATAAATGGTAAATGCAATTTTTGTGTACATACAGGTTCGCTGTAATACCACGCAGGGCAGAACAGAGAACTAGCCAACACCCTAATAGTTTCTTCTTAAATACTCTGACAGAAGTAGTTCCTGCTTCTGAGCTGGCCTGTCAGAGTAGAGATTGAGCGTGGTTTGAACTCACTCGACCTATCGTTGGCACACAGGCTGGTCCCAGCCCCAGGCGCTCCAGTTGATAGGTGTAACTGTTGCTGTGTAGAATATCTATACCCTAGATACCGTTATCACACATCTGGTTCTTGTTAATGTCTAACAAAATACTGTTTTGTTTTCGCAACACTATGCTCTGTATGTGTCCCCATAACTCATGATAACTGCCTACACCCAAGGTTAGCCATAGCCTTTCCGCTAGTCACACCATATGTTGCAAAATGTTACTTCTAACACACAGACACCCTCATGATATGACAAGCATATTTTCAACCCTCACAAAAGCCAGTTCAACAGCAGTCGTGAGTAAACATGTTGGCGAAAACAAAATATAACACACAATGTTTGATGGGAGTACGATAGCATAGTTAATTTATCAACCAATGTTTGTAGATGACCAAACGATGAGTCTGCGTTTGTGCGGCGAGAAATGGAGGAAAATGTCTAGAAGTGATGCGTCCCCATCCAAAAAGATGTCACAATGTTTATAGGGCCTAGTTATTTATTTTAATATAGGCACTTACTAGCCTATATTAATTTTATATTATCCTATCAGACTTGCTACTACTGGTTGTAACTATACACATGCCGCGTTCAACCAGTTCCTAATTCCGACTAGTACTTGAATGCGGCATTAGCAGTGGAACGCACACAATGTCTACAGCCGACTGAGACACCCCCGGAATGGCCTCCAGTGTATCCCTCCCCTGAATAATGTACACTGAGGGCCTCCCGGGTGGCGCAGTGGTTAAGGGGGCTGTACTGCAGCGCCAGCTGTGCCACCAGAGACTCTGGGTTCGCGCCCAGGCTCTGTCGTAACCGACCGCGACCATGAGGTCCGTGGGGAAACGCACAATTGGCTTAGAGTCATCCGGGTTTGGCCGGTAGGGAAATCCTTGTCTCATCGCACACCTGCGACTCCTGTGTTGGACCGGACACAGTGCGCGCTAACCAAGGTTGCCAGGTGCACGGTGTTTCCTCCGACACATTGGTGTGGCTGGCTTCCGGGTTGGATGGCTCTGTGGAGGATGCATGATTTTCAACCTTCGTCTCTCCCGAGCCCGTACGGGAGTTGTAGCGATGAGACAAGATAGAACAATTGGATACCATGAAATTGGGGAGAAAAAGGGGTCAAATTAAATAAATAAATAATAATAATGTACACTGTAAAATAATGTATATCTTGAACCCAGTTAAGTATATTTCTGAGTGTACATTTTATCAGCCAGACATGTTGTGGAAGGCAGCAATTAATAAAATATTAAATGTTTGAGCAAGACTGAAGACAAAATCCCAACACTCCCCACACTGTTTTTGATTTTCTTGTAGCTCATTCACGCTCACTCACTCTGCCCAACATGGCAGGACAGAGACACTGGTCCCCATTTACCTTACTAGGGCAAGTACCACTGACATGACCAGTGAGCCAATCAGCATTTCTATCCTCTGGCCCTGCAGGAAGACTGGCACTGGAGTTTAAGTATTTTTTGGGGGGCTCTCATTGGTGTCAGCAGGGCACATAATCAGGGCCACTCCACTGAAATGTGAACAAATATAGAGCTGGAGTCGCTCGACTAAGAAAATGACAGCATGTAGGTAGTGGGATTGAGATACAGTACCATGCTAAACCCTAGTTCAAACACCTCTCTTTTGCCGCACTGATCCAAAAAATATGTAACTTTCTCTTTGGAAGAGGGCGGCTAGTGTAAGGGGCGGACTTAGTGTTTTGGAGGCCCCAGGCAGAGCCCATGCTGACATGCCATACTACTTTTGGCCAGACAGCATCAGATATGTGGGCTACATATGCAATAAGTATACAAAACATTAAGAAAATCTTACTAATTTTGAGTTGCACCCCACCTTTTTGGCCTCAGAACAGCTTAAATTCGTTGGGGCATGGACTCTAAAAGGTTTCGAAAGCTTTCCACAGGGATGCTGGCCCATGTTCACGACAATGCTTCCCACAGTTGTCAAGTTGGCTGGAAATCCTATGGGTGGTGGACCATTCTTGATTACACACGGGAAACTGTTGAGCGTGAAAAACCCAGCAGCATTGCAGTTCTTGACAAACTTGTACGCCTGGCATCTACTACCATATCCCGTTCAAAGGCACTTACATATTTTGTCTTGCCTATTCACCCTCTGAATGGCACACATACGCAATCCTTGTCTCAAGGCTTAAAAATCCTTCTTTAACATGTCTCCTCCCCTTCATCTTCACTGATTTGAAGTATATTTAAAAAGTGACATCAATAAAGGGATCATAAGCTTTCACCTGGTCAGCCTATATCATGGAAGGAGCAGGTTTTCTTAATCGTTTTTGCACTCCGTTTATGTATATACTTTTTTATATCCATCTCATGAGGCCCCTTGATGATGTGAGGCCTGAGACAATTGCCTCTTCTGCCTAATGGTAAGTCTGCCAGTTGATACTGTGCAGTCTGGAACCATTGGGTGTGTTTGAGTGGTAAGGTGAATGTAACCGACTGTAGACGAAAGTTGAGGAGTTATGTCAGGGGAGGTGAATCTGCGACAGCCGAAGGTCTGACACTAATGTGGTTTTCCAACAGCAAGGCTCAGATCAACATGGCAGTGTTGCCATTGTTTCTAAAAAATATTTTCTTTATAATGTCGAAATAAACATTGCTCCAACACCCATATCACACACACACAAACTAATGAACATATGTGTTCATTGTACAATCAATTACTGAGTCTCAAATATCACATTAATTTGTACAGTGCTTTCGTGAAGTATTCAGACCCCTTAAATCTTCCACATTTTGTTACGTTACAGCCTTACTCTAAAATAGATTAAATAGTTTTTTTCCCCTCATCAATTTACACACACTACCTCATAATGACAAAGCAAAAAACGGGTTTTCAGACCCTTTACTCAGTACTTTGTTGAAGCACCTTTTGGCAGCGATTACAGCCTTGAGTCTTCTTGGGTATGACGCTACAAGCTTGGCACACCTGTATTTGGGTAGTTTCTCCCATTCTTCTCTGCAGATCCTCTCAAGCTCTGTTAGGTTGGATGGAGAGTGTCGCCACACAGCTATTTCCGGTATCTCCAGAGATGTTAGATCAGGTTCAAGTCCGGGCTCTGACTGGGCCACTCAAGGACATTGAGACTTGCCCTGAAGCCACTCCTGCGTTGTCTTGGTGTCACGCCTTGGTCTTAGTGTTTTGTGTTTTCGTTATATATTTGGTCAGGCCAGGGTATGACAGGGGTTTACGTGTTGTATTTCGTATTGGGGTTTGTTGTATTTGGGATCGCGGCTGATTAGGGGTGTTGTATAGGCTTGGCTGCCTGAGGCGGTTCTCAATCAGCTGTCAGGTGATTCTCGTTGCCTCTGATTGGGAACCGTATTTAGGTAGCCTGAGTTCGCTTTGTCTTTCGTGGGTGATTGTTCCTGTCTCTGTGTAGTGTTCACCAGATAGGCTGTAATAAGTTTCACGTTCCGTTTGTTGTTTTTGTATTTATCGTTATTTCATGTACCGTCACTTTTTTCATTAAAGACATGAGTAACCACCACGCTGCATTTCGGTCCGACTCTCTTTCGACAAACGAAGAACGCCGTTACACTTGGCTGTGTGTTTAGGGTCGTTGTCCTGTTGGATGTTGAACCTTCGCGCCAGTCTGAGGTCCTGAGCGTTCTGGTGCAGGTTTCATCAAGGATCTATCTGTACTTTGCTCCGTTCATCTTTCCCTTGATACTGACTAGTCTCCAAGTCCCTGCTGCTGAAAAAAATCCCCACAGCATGATTCTGCCACCACCATGCTTCACCATAGGGATGGTGTCAGGCTTCCTCCAGACATTACTCTTGGCATTCAGGCCAAAGAGTTTAGTCTTGGTTTCATCAGATCAGAGAATCTTGTTTCTCATGATCTGAGAGTCTTTCGGTGCCTTTTGGCAAACTCCAAGCAGACTGTCATGTGCCTTTAACAGACGTCTGGCCACTCTACCATAAAGGCCTTATTGGTGGAGTGCTGCAGAGATGGTTGTCCTTCTGGAATGTTCTCCCATCTCCACAGAGAAACTCTGGAGCTCCGTCAGAGTGACCATCAGATTCTTGGTCACTCCCTGACCAAGGCCCTTCTCCCCCAATTGCTCAGTTTGGCCCGGGCGGCCAGCTCTAGAATGTCTTGGTGGTTCCAAACTTCTTCCATTTAAGAACGATGAAGGCCACTGTATTCTTGGACCTTCAATGCTGCAGACATTTTTTAGCACCCTTCCCCACGTCTGTGCCTCGACACAATCCTGTCTCGGAACTCGACGGGCAATTCCTTCGACCTTATGGCTTGATTTTTGCTTTGACATGCACTGTTAACTGTGGGATCTTATATTGACAGGTGTCAATCAATTGAATTTACCACAGGTGGACTCCAGTCAAGTTGTAGAAACATCTCAAGGATGATCAATGGAAACAGGATGCAGCTGGGCTTAGTTTCGAGTCTCATAACAAATGGTTTGAATACTTTATGTAAGTAAATACGGTATTTCTGTGTTTTTTATATAAATTTGCAAACATTTCTAAAAACCTGTTTTTGCTTTGTCATTATGGGGATTTGTGTGTAGATTGATGTTTTATTTAATCCATTCTAGAATAAGGCTGTAACATAACAAAATGTGGGGGAAAATCCAGGGGTCTGAATATTTTCCGAGTGCACTGTATATAGGCTCCAGTGTTAATGCTAAATTGTCATTATTTCACCACTATGGCCTATTTATTGCCTTACCTCCTTAACCATACTACTTTTCCAAACACTGTATATAGATTTTTCTATTGTGTTACTGACTGTACGTTTTGTTTTTCCCATGTGTAACTCCGTGTTGTTTTTGGCAATCTGCTTTGCTTTATCTTGGCCAGGTCGCAGTTGTAAATGAGAACTTGTTCTCAACTGGCCTACCTGGTTAAATAATGGTGAAATTACATGAAGTCGGTTCCTGTCTTTGGTCACATTCGTCAAACACGTGGGTCAAATAAAAGCACCCTAATGATTGGTTGACAATAAAGCCTCCCACAATGCAGGCGACGGATGCAGGAGGAAGTTGAAGAGCATCTGCCGAAACTTGCAGCTGACTGCTGTGTCAACTTTATGACCTTTGATCACATGATTTCTGTCAAATCCATGCAGTCGATATGTAGGCGAAATTCGTACAATTTTTAGCCCCATAATGGTTACCGACTTTACAAACGTGATCCACTCGAACATGCCCAATAGGAGTGCCTCAACTGACTTTTGAAAGTCGTTTGGCAGCATCTGTCACTCTTTTGGAGTGGTGCCGGTGAAGTGTGGGTCAGTCAGGGTCTCAACTTGCTGTTGAGAACACACAAGGTGCAGTTTCGAAATATGGTTTTGTTTCAGCAGTTTTCCTTTTGTTATGTCAGTCAATGACAGTCACTCAATTGTCACTCACTAAACATTTTTAGGTTGGTAAATTAGTCTAGTAAGCTATCTTAACTTGTAACCATTGTCAAATTACCAACCGAGCATGAAGGGCACGTGCCCAGGGGCCTTGACCTTCAGGGGGCCCCCATTGATTTTGTTAACCACTCTCACTCAGATACAGTGCCTTGCGAAAGTATTTGCCCCCCTTGAACTTTGCGACCTTTTGCCACATTTCAGGCTTCAAACATAAAGATATAAAACTGTATTTTTTTGTGAAGAATCAACAACAAGAGGGACACAATCATGATGTGGAACAACATTTATTGGATATTTCGAACTTTTTTAACAAATCAAAAACTGAAAAATTGGGCGTGCAAAATTATTCAGCCCCTTTACTTTCAGTGCAGCAAACTCTCTCCAGAAGTTCAGTGAGGATCTCTGAATGATCCAATGTTGACCTAAATGACTAATGATGATAAATACAATCCACCTGTGTGTAATCAAGTCTCCGTATAAATGCACCTGCACTGTGATATTCTCAGAGGTCCGTTAAAAGCGCAGAGAGCATCATGAAGAACAAGAAACACACCTTTCAGATCCGAGATACTGTTGTGAATAAGTTTAAAGCCGGATTTGGATACAAAAAGATTTCCCAAGCTTTAAACATCCCAAGGAGCACTGTGCAAGCGATAATATTGAAATGGAAGGAGTATCAGACCACTGCAAATCTACCAAGACCTGGCCGTCCCTCAACTTTCAGCTCATACAAGGAGAAGACTGATCAGAGATGAGGCCAAGAGGCCCATGATCACTCTGGATGAACTGCAGAGATCTACAGCTGAGGTGGGAGACTCTGTCCATAGGACAACAATCAGTCTTATATTGCACAAATCTGACCTTTATGGAAGAGTGGCAAGAAGAAAGCCATTTCTTAAAGATATCCATAAAAAGTGTTGTTTAAAGTTTGCCACAAGCCACCTGGGAGACACACCTGGGAGACACATGTGGAAGAAGGTGCTCTGTTCAGATGCATCCCCACTCCATCCCCACTGTCAAACATGGTGGTGGCAGCATCATGGTTTGGGCCTGCTTTTCTTCAGCAGGGACAGGGAAGATGGTTAAAATTGATGGGAAGATGCATGGAGCCAAATACAGGACCATTCTGGAAGAAAACCTGATGGAGTCTGCAAAAGACCGGAGAAAAGACGGAGATTTGTCTTCCAACAAGACAATGATCCAAAACATAAAGCAAAATCTACAATGGAATGGTTCAAAAATAAACATATCCAGGTGTTAGAATGGCCAAGTCAAAGTCCAGACCTGAATCCAATCGAGAATCTGTGGAAAGAACTGAAAACTGCGGTTCACAAATGCTCTCCATCCAACCTCACTGAGCTCGAGCTGTTTTGCAAGGAGGAATGGGAAAAAATGTCAGTCTCTCGATGTGCAAAACTGATAGAGACATACCCCAAGCGACTTACAGCTGTAATCGCAGCAAAAGGTGGCGCTACAAAGTATTAACTTAAGGGGGCTGAATAGTTTTGCACGCCCAATTTTTCAGTTTTTGATTTGTTAAAAAAGTTTGAAATATCCAATAAATGTCGTTCCACTTCATGATTGTGTCCCACTTGTTGTTGATTCTTCACAAAAAAATACAGTTTTATATCTTTATGTTTTGAAGCCTGAAATGTGGCAAAAGGTCGCAAAGTTCAAGGGGGCCGAATACTTTCGCAAGGCACTGTAATTTTAACATGGCAAAAGTCATGGCAAAATGTGTGGAATTTCAGGAAATTAGCTTTAAAACAGCAAAAGGTTCTACCATGCTAACATATGGAATTGTTTTAAGATGGTCATACCATGGATGATTTAGCTATTAGACTTTGAATTTTATATAAAACAAATATTTCATAAAATATTGAATTTGGCCTTTGCTACCATAGCCCATAGAAACGCATAGAGTAACACATTCATAAATGGCAACAAAAAAAGGTCAAAGTGTCTGTATTATATTTATGATGCACTGTATTTTAGTTGTTTTTTGACACATTTAACCCCTTATTTTTGATTGCACAAAACTACCTCCACACTGTCATTAATTTGTATGGGTCTCTCCTTTCCACAGTGGCGTCATAATAGCATGTAGCCCAAACGGTTCAGATGCTACAGACAGAAGTTGGCACATCAGTGTTACCGACTTCAGACGAGTCCCTTGGGGGTTGTAAAACGGAAAGGGTTTGCAAAATGGAGAATATGTTTGTGAGAGTCTCGTCTTTCCATAAAGTGGTCATAACGGCCAAACTGTTTGGACGCTACAGATGTTTTCGAGAGAAGATCCATTTTGGGTTGTCTCGTAGTTTGACAAACACTGCTGTAGCTCGGCCACCATAGGCTGAGGAGGTGATTGAGACGCAGCCCACGCAAAAACACATATCTCTAGTTTAACCTGACATATTTTGTAGTGGATTGTTTTTATTATGTCACTTGGATTAATGCACAGGTGAATCAAGACTTTCAAGGAAGCTCTTAACTGTGCCAGCCCACTTCATTTATTTTCAGTTCGACTTGCCATAAGTTTGGCGTCTGACCTGTGAGGAAGAGAAGCAACTTGGCGATTTTAATTGTATTTCTCTTCTGCTTTAGTTGTTAAAAAGTGATGTATTGTTATACTTTACGGCTGATTTACAGGAATAGCATGGAGCTTGCAATGCCAGGGTTGTGGGTTCAATTCCCAAGCGGGACCATCATGAATGCTGTAAATTGCTCTGGATAAGAGCCTCTGCTAAATGGCTTTAATGTAATTGTAACGCCCTTGGATCTTATTGTGAAGTAGTACTGTCATATGGCCAGTGGGTGGTGCCGTCTACCTACTAGACAGCAGGTGGTGCTGCCTCAACATAGCCAGCAGGGGGCCTTCTAACAAAGTCCATCTATACACCTCATAAAGGCAACTGAGATTACCTTTCACGTATATCTCTTAAATACACGGTGTTGAGTGGTCTCAACTAAAACATGAAGATTAAACATTCTCAAATCAAATATTTTGTTAAGTCTTTTGACACGCAGTGATAGCATTTTGATTGTGTGAAAGGTGAACTGTTGAGGTTCTGATAGTTTAATTACACAGTTTTATGACGATAATAACGTGCTTTAATTATCTATTTAAAGTTGTGAATCCATGCTACATTATGAAATTAAATGATTGAATAATTACAGGATAATGTATCCTCTCTAAAGCTATGCCTAGTTTGGTAGGTGGAAACTGCACACTCCAAAATCAAATCAAATCCACATGTGTTTAATAACTTAACCAATATAGATCCAAACTGATGAATGAGAGTACAGTTAGGTACATTGTTTTGCACAGTCCTTTACCAATAGACCTATACCCTATAAACCACACAGCCCTCTAAGTGACTGGATAATGCTATCAGTCCCTCCACACCCACATCCACGCCAGGTACATATTGAAGAGGGGTGCGGTGGTGCAGAGGGACACACACACATGCACAACGTGTGAGGCATGGCACACAACAGAAGTGGCCGCAGAGACCAACAGTCTTTGTTTAGGATGAACAATTAAAATGCTCCAAAGGACCCGTAATGAGCCGGCTGGCTTCCAGCCCACAATTCCCTAGGCGAGGGGGAAAACAACACACTCCAGCGCGTTGAGCGGCTAATGACCAATCAGATCCTTATTGACAGTAGAAAGCATAGGCATACAAAGAATCATAGATGTGGATTTATGGTGCTAAGGTTTTGTAGCAATTGGGATAAACATTGTTGGCTAATATTTAGCCATTTAGAAAAAGGTTCAAGGAAAAACTGGAAATTTACTATATGGAGGTAGGATTTGTTATTGGGACATCATGGGAATATCTGGTGCTCCTTTTTCAGTGACACTTTATTTGAGGTGTACCTACACAGCACATTCCTAACCCGTATTCTAATGCAGTGCATAGGAATTCCATAAAGTCAAACTTCCTGTAATTACTTGCCTTTTTGTGGAATAAGAAAGAGTTTTACTCAAAAAGTGTGAATAAAATGTACTGTGATGGGTTTAGTAGTATTGTCATTTGCATCATGGAGGTGACCTTATCAGAAGTGATTTGGCTTTTGTTATACTTCTAACACACTGTTCACTCCGAGCAAGGCTTAGCTCATCTGCGAAAGCTATTGGTCGAGGTATCCTTTCTACACCTTTGAGGGTTACACCTCACCTGTGCTAGGTGAATGTAATCTCACTCTGATTGAACTCACCATTATTCCCACCAATATTGAGCTGAGCCTGTTTTTTTCCCCTGATAGTCTTCTACTGGCTTGCCTGCCTTTGAAAGTTGATCGTTACTGTGTACTTACTGGGATCTTTTGTTAAAGGCAGCGACCGGGCGTCTGATCTCATGACTCTCGCCCTCTGCGGGGTGTGGTCTACAGATAGGTGGCAGTGTGACTCATAGGGTTTCTGTTTTGAATGGACTCTACCTTCTTGGCTTCTTTCACTCTGCCTCCCTGGGTAAATCTTGTGGATTTGTTGTGGTTACTTACCACTGTTTTTACCACGGTAGTGGTGAGGTGCTGATAACTGACCAAGCACACAACTGTGAGTGCAGATAAGCACGCAAGCTAACTTTGATCTCACGGCTACTACAAGAAATTCGATGTGGCCCTCATAGTTGCACTTGTAGACGGCACTTGTTTCAAAATTGCAGGATATTAAATCATATCCAATTAGACAGGTCATTTTTCCCAGCTCGCTGTGCGAGATAAGCTTTCTACGATCTCTGAATGAATATAAGGTGACTTTTTTTTCCCTGTGCTTGGCTCTTTCTGTGCTGGGTGACTGCTACAGGGTGATTAATGTGTTCATTTCCTATTATTAAAGACTAGACCCGCGCTGCAGGCTACAGATATAGGGCCTGTCATAAATCTTAGCCAAATGAACAGTCAAATAATCGCTCATCGGAAATGAAATCCGGGCTCATTAATACTGACACCCAGACTAGGAAGGGAGAGTACACACACACAATGCGTCTTGGATATGTGTGTGTGTGTGTGTGTGTGTGTGTGTGAGTGGTAACACACACTTGCACACAGACACGTTGCAATTATAAATCACACACAAACATACATGCCTTAGAGGGGACTCCGCCACCCTGGCTCACCACTCAGAACAATGACAGGCTAATCATTACAAGCTAACATTGAGGATCTTATTGTGTATCTTTCTCCTCTAGAGATCGATGTGGGCATCACACAGTGATCAGTGACCCACACTGTTAAGACAAAGAAATGAGCATCTGAACGACGATGCAGTAAATGACCTCTATAGGCCTCCGAGGCATCACAAACTGGCCTCCTCTCATTCATCCTGTTTATCTAAGGCTCTCATAAGCTGTTTGTGGGTAATATACACACGTGATCGCGCAAGCGCATACACCACACCACACACACACACTCTCGCGAATACACAACTACGGAAACATATACACACAAGCTCCCTCTCGCTCGCTCTCTCTCACACACACACATACATACGCTCCTTAGGGGTATTCCATCTCCTATAGCGGTGGAGATGGAGTAAGAGGTGAGGACAGAGTGTGTCATGGCTTTGCTTTAATGACTAATGGCGTGCATGGGATTGATTATACGAATGATTAATGGCATGTATGGGTTGCATTAGGCCTGGGATTTATAATAGGCATGGTCTGGATTTATGGTTAGTGGGAACTCTGCGTTCACTCTGAGCTCAACACTCACTTATGTGTCTCCCATACATGCAGAGACACTACGTGAAGGATAGGATGGTGTAGAATGGTGTTTTAACAGAATGAAGAAAGCGATAGATCATTCAGTATTTTCAGTCTCACAGCGTGCTTATTGATAATCAGATGCTGTGGCAAGCAAAGGATGTGTTAACCCCTTAGAGCACTGGGCTTATTTGTGGGTGTTGTAGGACTACTTATAGGAGAAGCCATGCAGTCTGCATACTGACAGTTCACCGTCTGTTTGGTAAACATACAACAATCTGCAGTATTGTTATTAACAATTGTGTATCAATGTATGAATTCATATTAAAGAAACCATAAACAAAAGTATTTTATTATTTTCAATATTCATAATTGTCTTCCAGTGATTGACATCTTTATATGTACAGCATGTGCTTCAACACAGAGGTCGTTAACACATCCAGGTACACACAGCAACATCTCTCCTATCCACAGCCCCATGCACAGCTCCACTCACCCAGACACTGAGACCTGCCACATGTATACTGTTTACCATTCATCACCCACCCTCTCGCCCTCTCTCCCTAGACACGACACTGTGTACCATTCCACTACACTGCCTCACACACATACACACAGATTTGCATGCGCACACACACACATACAAATGCATGCAAGCTAAAAATGCGCACACACACACCATCCCAGTCTCTGCTGGCCTCCTTTCCCAGCCCAGTCCTGACAACGCTAATGATTCTCACTGAGGCACTGGATGACGGGTGACAGAGGCAGCCAGACCAGGGCTGAGGATAGGGAGTGGGGGGGGGGGGGGGTCAGGGATGGTGGTTGGCCTGGGTCCTGCTTTCTGGATGGTGGAAGGTTGGAGGATGCTCAGACACGAGGAAGATGGTAATTTATTACATTTAAGACAGGCATGACACCCTGAATCAGCCTGCATTCAGATCACTGGCCAGGCGAGAGAGTGGGGTGGGGAGGTGGGGAGGTAAACACAAAGGAGGAGAAATGGGGAGCAGAGGAAATGGAGGAGAGTAGTAGGAAATAATGTGCAATGGGAGAATTCAGCCTCAGGCATGATGCATGTTTTGCCTATTTCTGTATAGTTAGTGTATTTATAATTCAAATAGCCTATATGCCTTCAATAATTCACCAGAATAGAATATCAAAGGGTAGTGCATAATGATATTTTTAAAGAGAATAAATAATAAAAGTGTGTTTTGCAAGAAGAAATGACCACATGATTAAGGCTATTTCATTTCTTCCTCACTCGGTTGGTAATGATGTAGATAAAAGTGAATGGTTGTTTTTCATTTGCTTGTCAATATAATTATATAAAGATTATTTTTTTTGCTAGTGTATTTTTGTTTGTTTTCTATAAGGTTATGAATAATATTTATTACACACAACCAAATGCCTATATATTATAGGCAAAACTATTTTGTTTCCTCTAAACGCTAGATGGCAATGTAATTCAGTAATTTCATAAACCATTTCAGATCCAATTGATTTCATGTGTTAACTTCAGAAGTTTGGGCAGGTGACTCCTAATGCTTCTTCAATGCTACAGGCTACTCCAATTTCTCTATCAGCTCCAGTAGGCCTTCAGTTGGTAGCTATAGGACTAGCCTACAGATCTTCTGAAATCTGTGAGCACTCAGGCTTACATTTTTTAAGTGGAGAGTCCGATTCAGTGAAGTGAGGTAATGTTCTTGTTGACCAGAACCTTATTATTTTAGTAGGCTAGCTGCTTACAAAAATGCTTATGCTGTGTTCACAACCAAGTGGGAAATGGGGATTTACTACCTGTAGATAAACCCCTTTTGGCATGGATTTCTGACATGACAGGAAATTGCCTCTAACAGCATTTATCAGTTAGATGCAACTACCAAACTGAATGGTTGATGGTCAGAATACCTGAGCTGTTACGCCCTGACCTGAGAGAGCCTTTTTATGTCTCTATTTTGGTTTGGTCAGGGTGTGATTTTGGTGGGCACTCTGTTTTGTTTTCTATGTTTTGGCCGGGTATGGTTCTCAATCAGGAACAGCTGTCTATCGTTGTCTCTGATTGGGAATCATACTTAGGTAGCCCTTTTTCCCTCCTTCAGTGTGGGTAGTTAACTTTGCTAGTGCTACTTAGCCCTGTAAGTTTCTTGGTTGTTTTTCTTGTTTTGTTGGCAACATTTTAAATAAAAAGAGAAATGTACACTCACCACGCTGCACTTTGGTCCACTTCTTTTGACAGCCGTGACATGAGCAGGCAAGGTGAAAAGTATGTTGATGTGCCCTTGAGCAAGGCACCTAACCCTGACTTGCTCCAGGAGTGCAGTACAACTATCACTGACCCTGTAAAAAAGACTGTTGGAAAAGCATTCCAGTTGGCTGGTTGAGAGAATGCCAAGAGTGTACAAAGCTGTCATCAAGGCAAAGGGTGGCTACTTTGAAGAATCTCAAATATAAGATACATTTTGATTTGTTTAACACTTTTTTTGTTTCTACATGATTCCATATGTGTTATTTAATAGTTTTGATGTTTTCACTGTTATTCTACAATGTAGAAAATAGTACAAATAAAGAAAAACCCTGGAATGAGTAGGTGTGTCAACTTTTGACTGGTACTGTACTTCTATCTAGAATGTGTTATTTGAACAGGTTTAAAGCCAAGGGTGGTAATTTACTGCCATCTACAGTTATGGAATGTTTGCTCAAGTATAATTCATTGGCGATCCCTCCAGATGACCTGGATGGAATCATGTAACCCTTCATCCATAGGAAGTCCCACCCAGTTGACTACTTTAAAATGGTCTAGCCCTCAATGGCAATGTCAATGCCAAAACAGGTTTTTATCCATGTAGAGTCCTGTTCTATGGTGGTAAATTTCCACTTCCCACTTGGTTATGAACGCAGCACTAGCCTGCAGGAGTCCTATAAGAGGGAACAGATTTACCAAGCGCCAACTTTTTATGTTTGTATTCCACATTAATAATTTTAAACAAAGACATTTGGTCATTTTCTATTGTAAACATTGGAATAAAACACATTTCTGCCTCCATAAGCTAGAACAACATGGTTTAGGCCATATTATATCACTAATATCGAGTTTGTATTACTCCAATGCACTTTTCTGTCATGTATTTCATTTCAGTGGAATAAAATCTAGGACAGTTTTTTTTTTTACTACAATCTAATAATAAAGCAAATATTTGTATTTTGTTATTTAACTTTGCATACATTGCCTTCGGAAAGTCTTCAGACCCCTTGACTTTTTCCACATTTTGTCACGTTACAGCCTTATTCTAAAATGGATTGAATAAATACAAATCTCTGCAATCTACACACAATACCCCATAATGACAAAGCATTTTGTTTTATGTATTAAAAATAATAAACAAATCCCTTATTTACATACCTTGTCAGACCCTTTGCTATGAGACTCGAAATTGAGCTCAGGTGCATCCTGTTTCCATTGAGATGTTTCTACAACTTGATTGGAGTCCACCTGTGGTAAATTCAATTGATTGTACATGATTTGTACAGGCACACACCTGTCTCTATAAGGTCCCACAATTGACAGTGCATGTCAGAGCAAAAACCAAGCTTTGGGGTAGAAAGGAATTGTCCATAGAGCGCCGAGACAAGATTGTGTCGAGGCAAGGGATCAGGGGAAGGCTACCAAAAAATGTCTGCAGCATTGAAGGTGCCCAAGAACACAATGGCCTCCATCATTCTTAAATGGAAGAAGTTTGGAACCCCCAAGGCTCTTCCTAAAGTTGACCGCCTGGCCAAACTGAGCAATCGGATGAGAAGGGCCTTGGTCAGGGAGGTGCCCAAGAACCCGATGGTCACTGACAGACCTCTAGAGTTCCCCTGTAGAGATGGGAGAACCTTACAGAAGGAAAACATCTCTGCAGCATGCCACTCCTCAGTAAAAGGCACATGACACCTAAAGACTCTCAGACCATGAGAAACCAGATTCTCTGGTCTGATGAAACCAAGACTGAACTCTTTGGCCTGAATGACAAGTGCCACGTCTGGAGGAAACCTGTCACCATCCCTACGATGAAGCATTGTGGTGGTAGCATCATGCTGTGGGGATGTTTTTCAGCAGCAGGTACTGGAAGACTATTCAGGATCGAGGCAAAGATGAATGGAGCAAAGTACAGAGATCCTTGATGAAAACCTGCTCCAGAGCACTCAGGACTTCAAACTGGGGTGAAGATTCACCTTCCAACAGGACAATGACCCTAAGCATACTTAAAATGTGACAGTGCATTTCAGATACTGATATTTCAGTTTTTTTATTTGTAATACATTTGCAAAAAAATTATACAACTATTTTTGCTTTGTACTTATGGGGTATTCTGTGTAGATTGATGAAAATAATTTTAGAATAAGGCTGTAAGGTAACAAAATGTGAAAAAGTCTAGAGGTCTGAATACTTTCCAAAGGCACTGTATACTGTTTAGGGTTCTTTTTTTTCTCAAGTAAATGATTTTGTAACACAAAATGAACATTTCATTTATAAATATTAGAAACTCATTTCCAATTTTAACATGTATTATAAAATGTTCCTGTTCTTCCAAATGTAATCATAAGATATGCCTATTATTAAGCCATATTAAAAATACTGGCTTCGCGTTATGTGAATAAAAAGTTTATATGACGTGAAAATGCATTTCATAACTGCCAATGCAAGGAGGATATGTGTTCATGTACAAATCATTTAAACTTGGACTAACTACACCTTACCACCAAATTTCATAATGTATTTCACGTGCAGTATTTGTCACCACAAAATTATAAGGCTATCTATCTTTATCTGTCAACAACATTCCTTTATACACATGTTGGTCCAGTAGGCATGACTTGTCCGGGAAAAAAAAGGAGGAATGGAACGTCGAAAGGAAGAGAGAATTCGAGCCAACACGCCAACAGCATTCTTACCATCTGAAACACAACCTCTTCATACGCTGACCACAATATACATGTATAGTGTCTGTAGCCTAAACTCTGTTTACGGATGCATTGTTATCCAATCCTGGCGCTGGACCGGAAGGCATACTTCAAGGTATCATTATCTGTCATAAAGAGCAAAATAGGTGCCCAAAATATATCCGATTCAACCTATATATATGCTACACTCATAGAAAAAAAAAATTCTAGATAGAGCCAAAAAAGGTTATGTGCTTGCTTCATACATGGCGCACCTCGTTCTATAAAGAACCGATATTGGTTCCACATTTAACCTTATATGGAACCTAAGGGTTCTATATGGAACCCAAGGGTTCTATATGGAACCCTACATAAGGGTTATAAATAGAACCATTAGGGGTGCCATATATGAAGCAAGCATTAGAACCCTTGTTGGTTCTATCCAGAACCTTTTTTTCTTAGAGTGTATATCCAAATACGACTGGGTGAGCAATTGTCACGGCTGAGTGAGGCTATTTGCGCCGAAATTCAACTCCTGTTTTATATCCTATCCACAGCCTATACTATGCATGCTATAATGTAAGCCTATACCTTGATCATTAGTACAGAAAGTGGAATATAATTATATTTTCTCAAGACTGCTCTAAAAATAATCAGACATTTGTAAAAGTTAGATCATTAAAACAAATAAGTACAGTTTTCTTGACGGTTACGTTCAAAGGGAATAGTTAAAGTGTTGAATTGTCATCTACCAAATTCCTTTCTTGCGCTAATTGCAATGGATATCCTCACCGCCTTGGTGACAAGATGTGACAGTTATTTTGCGTCACCCTCTGCCTTATCCAATGCAAACAACATTCGTTGGCGTGTCATGGGCTTTACTCCAGTCCCCCTTTATTTGGCAGTATGGGACTGGTTAAACCCTCCCTCTTTCCAGGTTCCGTCATCACCTTCTACCGCTGATCAGTGGAGCCAGTCTATCCTATAAGCGCGCTCACAGCCAACCTGCAAACATTCGCTGACACCTTCACATTTCAGAGCAGGAGGCAATGGCCACGAGGACCGACGCATCGATATAGCCTGTTTGTCCTGGGAAGTTCTTTCTTCTTAGGCTACATTTCGTTTTCAGGGAAAACGGTGCGTTGGAAACAATATACGGCCTTCTGGAACGAAACAGCTCTATCAACTGTATGGGCTATAGATTACCTTGACAAGCAGTCTCGGTGATTGACAGCAGGACCAATACACGAGGGTTGTCGATGCGCTTATTAGAAAAACTTTTTAACCGAAGGTTCTTAGTATTATCCGCCATGGTGATTTCGCCATTTAGACTATTGCATTAATTATTCTTGCGGGTTTCCTTTTTATTGCCACTGCGGATTACAATATTCAATCGGACGTAAAAGGCATCAACTTCATACGCCACCTTCTCTGCGGACTGAGACAGTAGCTGTTTCTTACCACTCTATCTCCAAGACAAGCCCATGTCGATGGCGCAAAGGGTAGGTCTTAGTGCACTTGCAATGTGTAATTTCTGAGTTGATCAAACTGAATCCAATTTCCTTTTGGAATACCCATAAGAAGTCTGGACCCTGTATTCGATGCATTGTTCTGTTTTCCATGCATGGGCAATTTGATTAGATGAATGTTTACTGTCATCCTCATGCATAAAGGCTTGTGTTTGGAGGGGGATGTCTGTATATCCGTGATAGAAGCATGCCAACAGACAGTCCTCGAGTTTCTCACACTTAACTGTATTTCTCCATCCAGTACGATGAGCTGGCCCATTATGGTGGTGGGATGGACGGAGTTGGACTCCCGGCGTCTATGTATGGAGACCCGCATGCTCCCCGGCCGCTTCCGCAAGTCCACCACCTGAACCACGGTCCGCCTCCTCATCCAACCCAGCACTATGGAGCCCACGCACCCCACAACATCATGCCCAGCAGCATGGGCAGCGCTGTCAACGACGGACTAAAAAGAGACAAAGATCAAATCTATGGGTGTGCATCAGACTTTTCCCATGGTTTTACACTGGGTTTTCTTATGTTTGATATAGTCTACAAATAACAGTTACAAGTGAAGTATTTAAAAGGATTTAGTCAGAAGTTAGAACCAAATTCTAACTTGACATGATTGAGTAAATCGAATTTAATTCATTTTTGCGCAACAACAAATCTAGGCCTATTTTACGAGCATATTGCATCTCAAGATTCGGCCCTTACTCTGAGTGGAGACACTTCCCTTTTGTCAGCTATTGTAGGACATCCGGGAAAAAAAACACGGATCAAATGCAATGCAGTCTACTTAAAACATGTTTTTATCTAATATACCTGGAAAGCGGGAACACATATTTACGTTTTGTTTCCATCATGTTGCAGTCACCCGTTATTCCCTCTGCTAGCACTGGTGTTTGAAAAGTGTGAGTTGGCGACCTGCACACCGAGGGAGCCTGGAGTAGCGGGCGGCGATGTCTGCTCGTCAGACTCCTTCAACGAAGACATCGCTGTCTTTGCAAAACAGGTAGGCTACTTGTGGTTTAAGCCACGTTTTGTCAGCAAAGATAGGGATACAGATATTATTGTTGTGAAGGTTACTGTAAATGTTAAACATGTTTTCCTTAATTTATTTAATGTTTGATTGATAGGTGGATGGATTGATTGACTGATTAATTGATCGATTGATGGACTGATTGCTGTATGCAGACAATAGACTCATATTATATATTTATTTTTTTATAGATACGTGCAGAGAAACCGTTATTTTCATCGAATCCAGAGTTGGACAACTTGGTAAGCAAGTTAACCTGCAAATCAACTGTTTACGCATCAATTGCGCAGCTGGATAAATAGTGTAATATGGGCTTGTTTGAGTTCACTTTATTTGAACACGACACGGATATTCAAAACGTTCATTTGAAGGAGCAACAGGAAATGCAGACGAGTCTTCAATCCAAAGCCTATTCTGTTCCTCTGCAGTTGGAAGCCGCGGAGGTCCTTGCCTTGGGCATCCCCAAAGCAGGGACTCTAGGAACCATTGCTGTGCTGTTGAATCCATTTGAATAAGAAAATACATTGTTTTAATTCTTGTAGAATACTGTTACATATCACTTGCTGTACTGTATATGCCTGCAGTGGGCATTCATGCAGTCGCTGTCTAATTAAAACCTCATCTCCGTTTTACATTAATTGAAAGCAGTAACTCCCCTCAATGTACTCTGAACATTTCATGACTCTAGGACCAAGAAAATATATTCAGAATAGCTTCTGAAGTTTTATAATATGCTCGTTAATAGGAAAATATGGGCGTTTTATTCTTTCTGTTGAGCTTTTCATCAGACAGCGACGATAGGCTAGTTACTATCCATTTGAGGTCAACATGCCAGCATGAATTAAGCCTAACTCTTATATTTTCCTTTTCCAGATGATCCAAGCTATACAAGTATTACGATTTCATCTTTTGGAATTAGAGAAGGTAAATTATGTTGTTGTATTGTAGACCTATATTTGATGCTTTACTCATCTTTACTGATGTGCTTTTTTTGTGTTTTTCTATATTTTTGTCAAAACGTCCTGCAATCACTGATATAATCGCACAGTTGTACTCATAACTGCATATTTTACTCGAACACACTAAGCATATAGTTTACCTGGCTGCTGCACGAATGTCCTGTGTTAAGAGTGCTGCTAACACGAATTTTCATTGAATAGGTGCACGAGCTCTGCGACAACTTCTGCCATCGGTACATCAGTTGTTTGAAAGGCAAAATGCCCATAGACTTGGTCATAGACGACCGAGATGGCTGCAAATCTGACTTCGATGACCTGACAGGATCCTCCACAAATCTAGCAGATCACGTGAGTGGTTCGGCTTTGAAATTAGCCAACATATTGGTGCTACTTTTGACAAAGGGTCCCAATTACATGGTGTCTGTGACGTACAAAAAAATATAATTTCAAGAGATGTGCGTAATTGTGAGTCAGTTTAATAGATAAACATGTAATCAACAGCTTTTAAAATAGACGGTCAAATGTAATTTACTGGTATTAAACGATTTTTGTATTAATAACCTATTAGCAAAACGTTATCTAATGCACATTGGTGTGTGCAAAACTGAGACAATCAGTCCCTTAATTCATGTGTGTGCGTTCTCATATGTTGTCCTGGTGGTGTGTAGGGAAGTTTTATGGAGCTTTCGTGTCTTCTTAAAAATAGGAGGAATACGAGAGGGAATGATTTATTTCGTTCTTAACCTTCTTCTGCTCTATTGTATAAATCATCTACTTTATCTGTTTATCAGAGAGTGAGCGAGAGAGAATGACAACTGTATGCACGCATGACTGTAAGCCGCTTTGGATAAAAGCGTCTGCCAATGGCATATGTTGTGTATTAGATGAGAATGTGCTTATTAGACATTTCCTAAGTCAATTTTCTATAATTTTCTATTCTTTCCTAAATTTTTGATGTTTTTACTTTGAGGTAATGGATCTTTCTCCTCTCCTTCCCCTTCTAGTGTTTTGATTTTACACTTGAATGCGAATCCAATCAGATTATTATTGTCAGTAAAGAGGGGGGTCTTTGTCAATTCATGTGCCCATAGGGTGCCCCCTACTCTGGCTCTTCCTCTTCCCAATACCCACTCCCCCTGTCACACATGTCATCTCAGATGGCACGGTTCCTTAACCTTAGCATTGGAGCAATGGCAGGAACTTTGTTGGGGAGATTCCTCATATTAGATTACTGTCATGTACAGTCGATTTTTCGGAAGTAAGCCAAAAGAAATGCTCTCCACTGTCCACATTGACTTCCATTTTTGGACGATGTTGCACTTTGTTGATTCGGTGGTTGTAGACACAAACAAACACTGTCAAGGTTCATTCGTCTGACAAGACGGGACATTTTCCTGCTGGTCATCCTGGGATCCAGTTTCCCTTCGTAATATAATATATGTTTTTAATTCCAAAAGGACTTGCAGTCGTGTGTGCATACATTTGATGTATGGTAGGCCCCGGGAATCAAACCTACAATCCTGGTGTCGCAAGCTCTATGTTCTGCTACCTGAGCCACACAGGACCACTTCACCCACTGCATTATGTATGAGCTGTAGTTCTCTGGGTGTGAGGGCACATACAACATTCTGTGTGTATTGCATGTGAACGCCAACCACACCGTATGTTGGGCCTAGTTCAAGTTTGAGAAGAAACACCAGCTGTTTGTTTATGTTAGCTATGTGTTGACGAAGGCAACTTTAGCCTCCGTTTCCAGTCCTGCCCATTTGCATGATTTCAGTAACATTTGTCTTGACTTGTGAGACTAACAGCAACTAATGTATGTGTGAGAAGTTAATAACAAACAATTATTGTGGAGTTTAGAACTATGTTTCCTCTACTCATTCTATTTCTATAGTGAAGGCTAACCCTCACAGTGATAAAATGTGTGAGGGCAAGAAAATATATTGGTCTGAGTATGCTTCTCTAAGTGACATCAAGTTCTGCCTCTCTTTTGCCATCCCCTGCTCTTATGCAAATGTGAGCTCATCTCCCTATTTGAGTGCACAACCCAGCCTATAGCCAGCACCTTTTTTATATCGCACATTTACCGAGTGATAATACTCATTTGAGTTAAGGTACGACTGGCTTGAAAAATGTATATTTGAATTCGGGTTAACCAGCTAGTTGATACTGCCATTTTTCCTATGATTTGAAGATCATGTAAGTTGAGAAAGCAATCCGGATATCGTAATGTCTTATACTTACCTCATCAACTTCTCTGCCTTTATGGGTCTCAGTTTTTATGATACAATTTTAAAGAATGATGGACCACACTGTATCAGTAATTAATGCCATCTTAACAGCTGGAGTGTGTGTGGGTAAAGAACCCCCGTCGTTTGCTTGATAAACGTGGAAACACATGGCACTTTGAATGGGGATGCCACACAAACAGCTTTCTAATTACTGTGTGTTGGGATGGAAAAGGGGGCCTGCTCGTCGAGCTCGTCGAGAGGCCTCATTCACACTGCGCTGCCATTGTTGCCGTGATTATTCTTGTCGTTGGCTGAGCTCTTCATCTGAGCACCATCCGGCAAACAGCTGACAGCCAGGAGGCTGAAGAGGTTGCTCTGCTGTTTGGCCCTCAGCTTAAGTCTGTCTAAGTACCATGGTCCCTACCCTTATATGGCCCAATAAATAGGGGTTTGGACAGATACTGGGCTTCTGAATCAGGATAGGGAGGAGTGTTGCTGGAGCTCTGATGCTGATCGGTTTTGCTCTACAGTATTAGCAGGTTTAACTGAATATAAGCTCTCTTCGCTTTTGTTTGTTCTTTTTTGTGGGGGCCATCTCAGTTTCAGGGAAAATGGTAACTTCGAGTTTGGGATTATCGATTGTTTGGATCTTGTTCTATTTTCTTATTGAGGTCAGGGTCAGATTGTTCCATATTGTGTGCTGTGGTACATCGACTAATAATGAGGAGAGAGAGAAGCGGTGTGTGCGTGTGTGTCCGGGATTTACATTGATATTGTGTAATGGCATACTGTTCCACTGCTCTCTAATGTGATCTCTCTCTCTCTCTCTGTCTCCCTCCTCTCCTGGTGTGTGGCTGGGATGTGGGATATGTTTATGACCCGATGAACCTCTGTGGACCCCAGAACCCGGCGTCCTGGAGAGACCTGGAAGACGCCCACTCCACGCCTTCTGTGGGCACCCCGGGGCCCTCCAGCGGGGGCCACGTCTCCCAGAGTGGGGACAACAGCAGTGAACTCGGTAAGAGACCCACAGCTTCTCTTTAGACTCAACTCCATATCAAAGGTTGACCTCAGTGCTGACCCAATACAAAGGCAATGGTATTTTCTTTGTAGGCTATAGGGTAAACTTAGTCTTTCCAGAGATCCTAATGATAAGCGGTTGTTGTTGCTCTATACTTATCATTCAGATAAAGTTGATAAGAGATTGTTGTTGAATCAACAGCTATTTGATTGAGTTTTGATAGTGACTTTGTGGTTTATCACTTATCCAGGTCAGGTTATGGAAATAGTTCTATAGTTTAATCTGGTCTCTGTTATATGATGGCTTGTCTGATGAGTGTCATTACTGCCAATTACTGGTTTTGCATGATTCTGCCGAGCATTGCTGTAGTGTAGCCTACTTGGGTTGCTGTCCGTGTGCCGGCTGTTAATTTGGCCTGTGATTTGCTCAGTGGAGGCTATAAGGGTTTTATGACTTGTTTTTCTTTTTATCTCCTATGGCCACAGTAAAAATAGAATAGACTTTAAAGCAACTTACCACCCTCTGCCCATCAGGCATCAATAGCCAGGGCATTGAGCTAAACAATGGGAGGATGCTTTGCAAGACAACAGCAATTCAGAGGATGAAAGGACAGTCAGAAACACAGATTAATTCTCTTCCTCCTCTGATTCTACCAGAGTTTCTTCACTTATCCTAACTATCTGAAAACATGTCAAACAAATTGCACTTAATATCCCTGCCTGCATTATTTGTAATGTAATTGGATGCTTAACACAGTAACACTGTGTATCTGACTTGTATGTCAGCAAAGCGAGGGGATGAGGATGGGTGCGAACGGCTTTTTCCTTGGTTCCTCGGGAGGGCTTTTTTTTAAAAAACAACAGCAGGGGAACACCCAAGGTCCATGCCTCCCTGCCCTTTTGACCTGGGTAGAGAATGCATAGAGGACGGGGGAAGCACAATCCCCCCTGCCGAGAGCCACTTTTTATGTATGGATGAACAAAGAGGAGAAAAAGCCCCTGGTAGCAGGATCTGATGCTGCCGTGCCTACCTGCTGCTCCTCGTGCTCCTCCTAGGGCCCCTTTGCCCTTTTTCCATCCCTCGTTTCCATCCCTTGTTTTCATCCCCTTTTCTCATTCAAGGGGATGAGGAAAGCAAACACTTTTAACATAGGAAGGGAACTGGGGGCCAAAGTGGGGCCCTTACGTCAGTAGTGCAGACCTGGGTAGGAGATTACCGATGCTCTTCAAAGCACCTGCTACTATGAGGGAGCTCCTATTGTCCTAATGGACATTTGTCATGGTTTTCTGGGCCAATGATAAAAGCCTTTTTAAAGGGTTAACCTACAATCTTAACTAATCGGGGAGCCTTATGGTTGGTTGCTGTGTGGTTCTCGTGAGGGTATCAACCACAGGTATGTGATATGTGGTTAGTTGGTGGTGGTATGGTTATGGCTGTGTGGCTATGTTAGCCATGTGGCTAACCGCTAACCCATGGCTTATACAGTCTTTGGTTGTTTCCTTGTAAGCTGTGTGATATGCAGAGGGCTTTCTCTTTGATAACACCTCCCCCAGGGTGACTCTCTCAGATGGGGCACAGGGGCAGAGCTAAAAAGGCTGAGATATCCTAGGAATGTTTTTTTTTTGGGGGGGAGGGGTTTTGAATGTCCATGACAAAGGCAAAAATAAAAGGAAAGGAACCCAAGGGGCGCTAGCTGCTGCAAAGCGCCTGTACAAGAGGGGAATGCCGAGAAGGAAGAAACAGGATGCAGTCAGTGCATCTTTTAGTCTCCTCCGGATTCCACCGGACAACAGCAATGACACTGCAGGCTAATGTCCCTATAGAACCTGTCACAAAATGTTCTCACAAATAACAAGGGAGTGAGGCAGGAGAACTATATCTAACCCTTATCAATCACCACTCGCCATCAATAGGATATAGGCCTACGGAAGGCACAATTCTAGACATACTCGTGATCTGGGGAGAAGATTCAGCAATTATCAAGATCTTCACGCTATGGATTCGCCGTGTTTTGGCAAGCTGCCAGACAGCAGCTCCCATTTAGCAGCGTGCATCATGGGTAATAACAGGAGGGCTGAGAAGTGTCACTGGTGATGGATCAGGTCCCGGTGAGCTCATTAAGCAAGCTGCACTGGGCTCGCATCACCGATGCAGGACCGGGATACAGCAATCAGTTCTGCTAGCTAGTAGCCCACCCTGCACTTTGTCTTGTATGGACATGTCATCATGTGGATTCTCTTGCCTCTAGTTGTCCCAGTTTATACCTGACTGTAGGAAAACGGGTTTCTGCTGTTGTTGATGAGAGAGAGAGGAAGAGATAAAAAAGAGAGAGAGGTAGGGAAGTGTTGGGGGGGTGGAAGCGGAAGCCAGACAAGGATGCTACTCTTCTTCATATCTTAGGGTACTGTTTTTCCTAAAGCGCCTGAGGCGATACTCCAGCTTTCCTTGCGGCAGCAGGCCCCCCCCCCTCCTCTATGTTACGCGTGTAGACACTGGGGCATGCAGGGAGGGAGCTGGGCAAGCAGGCAGGCGAAGGGGGCTAGGTCACGGGAGGAGAGTTCCATGGATACAACTTTGCAAGTAGTGCACCATCACACTGGTTAGATTGGCTGAGTTGCCAGGGAACAGTCAGAAGCGATTAGCGTAGCGGAGGATCTGCCCTTAGGCCTTCCCTCTCTGGATCAGGAAAAAAGAGAAGGATGGGGGAGAGGAGGAGGGGGGCAGGAGGGGGCTTGATGTTCCTTAGATATAATTAGGCTGTGCTAGTGAGTTCTGTCTTTCTTTTTTTTTCAGTTATTTGCTTCAAGGACAAAATGACTTAAAATGACCAATATTGGTTTTGGTCATTTTGATTTCCAGCTAAGCCCGAGCATTTAATGATTGATTGGCATAGTTTGTATTGATTATTTCACCATTGAAGGCATGTCTTGAGTGGTGTTTCTCCCAGCCTGTGAGACAGGATACTAATTGTCCTCTCTGAAATGACGGATGTCTTCAACACCATCCTTCAAGTACTCTGCACCCACAAAAAAACTCATAATTTCCTTAGAGAATAAAACTGTTATAACAACTTGTTATAACATCTACAGAAAGAGAAGGTGGGGTATGGAGAACAAAGTGAAGCATCACCTATGCCCTGTCCGGTCCACGGATTACACCATCCGTCAAAACTCCCACCCCCCCCCCCTCCTCTCTCTCCCCTCACCCCCGTCCCAACCCACTCAGTCCAACTCATCCTTTTTAATGTCAATATTCATTAGCTTAAATATTTATGCATGAATATGGGCGCATATATAGAAGCCCCTTTGATTGATGCATCCCCAAAAACAAAAAGACATGCCAGGGTGAATCCTAAGAAAAGTAGGGTTCCTGTCCCGCCCTGGGGGAGGGGTCTCTCAGATACATTATTCACATGCCCTCCAGGCAGGCTTTCAAGGCATCTCTGCCCAGAGGGCAAGAAAAATAACCACCACTGTTAAAAGTAAATCATCTCTGCTGATGCACAATTAATGTCGGAAAGGGAGGAGAGACATGGAGAGAGTGCACAGAGAGTGCTGTGATGGGGAGCAAGGGCAGGGGCGGAAGCCTCGGAAATCTCAGTTTAAAAGGAAGCCTTGATCCGTGTGAAGGTTCCCGCAGAAATCGAACGACGATGCCCTGCTAATAATGCCAGGAGGAGAGAGGTGGTGTGTGTGCGGTGTGTGTGTGAGTCCGACAATCCAACACAGACAGACTGGGGGGGGGGGGGCTTGAGGGGAAATGACCACAACCCCCCCCCCCCCCCCCCCCCATCCACCCACCAAAACATCCCTAGCCAAATGTTTGATATGTTATTGTCCTCTCATAGCTTTAACCATGAGGTTAAAACTGATGTTTTTGTTATTGTTCGTTTTTCTTTTTTTATAACCAAATCATTAGTCTGTATCAAACAACAGTGTATATAAATAAATATGCTGCTGCCTGCGCATTGTGTCCGGCCACAGCACTAACAGTCATTATTCATGTCAAGTGTACAGCCCGGATCCCGCGGTCATTACTTCATGTCAAACTTGTAGCTCAGATTGAGTTAATAGCCTGGCTTTTTTTATTGAGGTCTCTCAATACAGTATACTGTATGAACCTCTCTTCAATATCCAGACACTGTAGCAGAGTGTGGATGAGGAGATGCAAATGTGAAAGATATGTGGAATATTATGTTGCTATGCTGTTGCCATGCCCTAGACCTCTGCTGCACTTTTAATGTGTGTTCGTGGCGAATGGCGGGGGGACGTGCCGAAATGAAAGCCTTCTCTCTCCTAACGTATCCCGCCACCTCTCTTCTCTACTTCTTTCTCTTATCGCAGGAGACGGCCTCGACAACAGCCTTGCATCACCGGGCACAGGGGACGAGGACGACCAGGACAAGAAGCGGCAGAAGAAGAGAGGCATCTTCCCCAAAGTGGCCACCAATATCATGCGAGCGTGGCTCTTCCAGCACCTTACGGTAAGACGGCAGGCCGAGCCTAACACCAGCTCCAGACATTCTCCCTTCATGCAGTGGTTCTCAACCTTTTTTTGGTTATTGTACACCAATCACACCGTCAGGTGCAACTGGTCATGACTATTATCAATTTAACCATGAAGCCTATGTTTTGTACATATCTTATGGCTCTTGTCTAGTACTCCCTGAGAGTAGGCCAAGTACCCCTAAGGGCAATAGTAATAACGGTTGAGAACTGAAGGTCTTGCATCCAACAACACAAGGGCGTCGGCCTGTGGCTTTGTAGTCCTTCGCCGAGCCGTTTTCTCTCGGATGTTTTCTTAGTGAGAACAGTCATTGAGACAAAGGCACAGAGAGCTGTGTAAAAGACAAGTAGCGTATGTTGTCTAAACGTGGCCTCTCCATCATACCACACTTGTTAGGAATGATGCCACTTTACTCAGCATCTGAACTACGTTTTACAAAAACCGAATAGGCTACTTTCCCAAAGTGAAAGGACTAGCTCACATTCCAGCGACTTCCAACCAATCCTCAATGAGGAGAGTTTCACCTTTTATATACGGGCCCAAAAGACGCTGCCACTGCCTCTTACTCCTCAGTTTTCCTACTTTTCTCCTCTTCCCGCTCTTAGATGTTTTCATAGCCTCTTATTTGGTTGCCGAGCTCCTGTACAGGCAGCAATCCTTTCCTCTACAAACCCACCTTTAGATTCCCCAGTTAAAAAAAGAAGAGGCAAAGAAGGGCTAATTGAATTATCCCCTCTCTGTTCCCCCTTTTCAGCCTAATTGGTTAAGCACAAGTGTTTGTCGTGGCAGGATGTGCCTCATGAACACTGTGTGAGGGCCCCCTCAATGTCCTCTGAATGGTCCAGTTGCAACACCCAGGCGATCAAGCATTCATCGGGGCCGCGGAGGGTGTGAATTGTGAAAGGAGCCGGATTATGTTTTGTCCCGACTTTACCGTTGAGGCTGGCATCGGAGAAGGGACAGAGGGGGGGGGGGGGATTCTCTGGATGGTCTTAGCCTCCAGCTTTTGTGGTCCCTATTCTGAGGAAAGAACTCTAACGATCCTCCTCTACAAAGCTATAGAGAAAGCAGCTGTGTAAGGTTTACATTACTTCTAGGATTCCTTATTGGCCCATTAGCATGGTCATACAGTAACTGTTGGTTTCCATGCGAGCCACGCTGTTTGAAGACCTCCATCTGCATGCCGATGAAGACAGATCTTTGTGACGCTCTGTTCTAGACAATGTCTATAATTAGTTACGACAAACATACATTGCGTTTTGAAATGCAGCTGTAAAAGGGTCCTCTTGTTTAACCATGAGACCCTTTCCTTTGCTTGGAGATAAAAAAGGATTAAGTCCACAGCTCAATGACAGGTTGCCCCAGAGTGACCTGAGTAAATTTTGGTTGTACATTGGAGAGAGGCCCCAACGTGACAACAGTCTGTGGGACATTAGCAAAGTGGGTTGTTTTTTGTTTTTTTTAGACAGAGGGGTTCTGCTGGGTTGAGGGAGGAGCACTGAGCCATCCGTCACTAGACTGTCAGCCACCAAGCTGGGAGGTGACCATGACGATCACTTGTGGTAACAGTGGCTTTTGTCACTACCATGTTGGTGTGTGTGTGTGTGTGTGTGTGTGTGTGTGTGGTATATGCTTGCATGTGTGTGCACGCTTGTGTGGCTGAGTGTGTGTATACATGTGTGTGCCTGAAAGCCTTGTTTAAAAATGAAGTGCTTGGAAGCTCATCCTTCACCCGATGACCACAGGAGGTGGCTGTGGCCCTGACAGCGCCAAAATGGGGACGCGCCTCCGACCCTGTACCCTGTACATGGGTCACCTCTGTCTGCCATCTGCCACCCTCCTCCCTCTGTCACACCGCCAGCGGAGAGGCAGGGACAGGGAGACAGGGGCCGGGGCCCCTATTCAGGCCCTAACAAAGGCGGCAATTGTGTCCCTTTGTATCACATCTGATCATTTGTCAAATAATGTCAAATAATGTCAAACAATGCCACACGCTTTAAGCCCAAAGTGTTTGGGGCTGGGGCCAAGCAGTGGTCAGTCTTGGTTGTTCACTTGTGCTTATGCTAACTAGAGAGAGACTTGTGTGTGTGTGTATATGTGCCAAGGATCACTGTGGATGGGAGTCGGTCATAGGGCTTGACTACATTTCCTGAGCGACTTTCCCTTTAAAGGGTGTTTCATTCTAGACGTGATCATTCGAAATGAATGCAAGCTGGGTGTTCTTTTTTCGACTGAAGCACAGACTCTTCTCTTTCTGTCCTCTGTTTACCACAGCACCCCTATCCTTCAGAGGAACAGAAGAAGCAGCTAGCACAGGACACAGGCCTCACCATCCTGCAAGTGAACAACTGGTGAGTAGCTAACCCCCATGTCCCCACTCTAACCATAACCCCTGTGCTTCCTTCTCTCCTTTCTTCCTTTCCCTCTTTATGTCTGTCCTTTCCTTCTTCCTTTTTGTCTTTCCTTCTTGCCTCCTCCCAGCACTGGTGAATATGCTCTCATTTGCAACTACACTACAGCCATGTTTTAGGAGAAGCAGAGACGTTCTAAGCTCAGCTCTTTGGAAATGGAACTGTTTTACATGCGGTATCTATATTCACTGTCTGGTGGACACACTGAAACTTTAAAGGGGAGGTGTGTGTGTGTCCCTCCTCCCCACACGATCCCCCAGCCTCATTTTACATGTATAACATTATGGATTAAAGTATATTTAAGGCCCAGCACCCTTGCCCCTTTGTAGATGGCTTAGCATATTTTGGGAAAGAGGAACAGAGACAGGGGGATTTGGTTTTGAGGATACAGTTATGGTGTGTCATCTAAAAGGAATCATTTTATTTGGGGCTTACACAGGGTCTGTTTTGGATTAATTGAGATGACATTGGCTTCTAGCGATTTAATCCTCCCCCGTCCCAGAATCCCATGGTAGGGTCTTTTTTTTAAAGTGTATCAGATTCTCAACGGACCTAATTACATAGACGTTCACCTCTAATCCCGAGGAGATAAGAAGTCTATGGATTTTTCTCATGGATCAACTTCAATAAACTTATCAAAGCAGGCAAATGCTTAGTTTACCAAGCTGTCCGTTCTTTTGGGTAGTGGTACGTCTCTGCCCAAAATTGGCAAAACGTTTAGCCTTATCCACAGCCCAAGGCTAAAGGGGCTAAACCCAAATCAATAGACTTGGTAAGATGCTGTATGTGGCTTTCTCCTAACACCCTAGATCACGAGAGATTAGTACGCTAGTAAAACTGGGGTAGGAAATTGTCACACTCTGTTTGATTTCTGAATGCTTTGATTGTGTAAGATTATCTTAAGTAGACCCGGGAGATAAATGCAAAGGAGATCTAAAGCAAGGAGAAGCTTTGTGAACTGTATAGTCCATGTTTGTCCGGACAGTGATTGGAATTTTCTCCATTTCTCCATTTCTATCTTCCCTATCTCTCCAGGTTCATCAACGCCAGGAGGAGAATAGTACAGCCTATGATTGACCAGTCTAACAGAACAGGTTAACCATAACTTACATTTGTTAATTGATAATAATACGATGAGATGATAATGTTGCTCTGTCATATATTTAATTGTACTATATGATTATTTTTTATGTAGATAATGATTTTTGTTGAATGCCACTTTTATTGTTACGGTGTATCTCTTCTGTTTTATGGCCTCTAAACATACTAATCTAGTATTATATCTCTATTTTGACCCATTTCTGGTTTATTTTACATCCCACAGTGGGCCAGGGGACAGCATACAGCCCTGACGGTCAACCAATGGGAGGCTTTGTACTCGACGGCCAGCAGCACATGGGAATTCGACCTGGCGGTAAGCAACCTTTATTCTCACCATGTCATATGCAGTGGTGGGAAAAGTACTGTATTGTCATACTTGAGTAAAAGTAAAGATACCTTGGAATGGAAAATGACACAAGTAAAAGTGAGTCTCCAGGTAAAATACTACTTGAGTAAAAGTCTAAAATTATTTGGTTTAAAATATGCTTAAGTATCAAAAGTAAATATAATTGCAAAAATATTCTTAAAATATACCTAAGGATTGACATTAAAGTATTAATAATTTCAAATTCCCTATATTAAACCAACCAGATGGCACCATTTTCGTGTCTTTTTTTTTTGTTACGAATAGCCAGGGGCACACTCCAACACTTAGATATAATTTACAAACAGAGCATTTGTGTTTAGTCAGTCCGACAGATCAGAGGCAGTAGGGATGACCAGGGATGTTCTCTTGATAAGTGCGTGAATTTGATAATTGTCCTGCTAAGCATTCAAAATGTAATGTACTTTTGGGTGTCAGGGAAAATGTATAGAGTAAAAAGTAAATTATTTTCTTTTGGAATGTAGTGAAATAAAAGTAAGTTGTCAAAAATATAAATGGTAAAGTACAGATACACCAAAAAATACTTTAAAGTATTACTTAAATACTTTACACCACTGGTTATTTGTTCCTTTCTACCAATGTAGCCTGGAATCAGTTTTGGTTCTGTTTGTCTATTCATGGGTTAAATATGGCAGAGTTTTATATGAACCTGTTTATATTGCATCATGTAATTGGTTCCTCTCTCTGTCACTCATTCTGCAGGACCAATGGGTGGCATGGGAATGAATATGGGCATGGATGGACAGTGGCACTACATGTAAACCCTCTCCAACCAAGGCAAGCCTGAAGAAGACGGTGAAGTAAGCACTGCCTTAATCTCTCTCCCCTGCTACATTTGTCACCCACAAGCCTGCCTCCTCTGCCATTTCTCTATTCCTCTCCATCACTCCCTCTCTCTCTTTCTCCCACTCCCTCCTCACTACTCCTCTCCTCCTCACCCCTCGCCTCAATCGCCCCCCTATTCCTCCACAACACCCCATCTATTTAAAAAAAAATGTTCTTGCTCCCTCTCTCCTCTCCTTCTCACCCCGTTCCTCAATCGTTCCTCGATCCTTCTCCATCACTCCATCTCTCTCTTTCTCCATTTTTCTCCTCTCTCCATCCTCCTCTCATCTCCTTCTCGGGGCCCAATATGATTAAGAGTGTGGGGTTCTCGACTCCCTCTGTCCCCCTCCAGCCCTATCAGCTCTCTAGCCCTGCTGACAGTTCACAAATCAAGATGTATCGCCTGCCGGAGGCACTGGAGCTCACCGTATTTTATTTAACACCCACACTCCACTGCTCAATGAGCCACACTATAATGACACTTACCTTGATTAATTGAGCTCTTTATATGTAAATAGGGAACCCCGCGTTTGCCTCACTTTTCACTGGGCGCCAACACAGCCCCTTTCCCTTCCCGATAATCCACAGATTTTGCTAATGAAGTCCAAAGAGCATGATGGTGATTGCAGCGACGGCACATCGCCTAAATTTTAAATACAGCCCACATAGACATCTTATGCACTCAAGCTGAATAAATGTTGGCAATATAATTTTTTTGACTGTTTCATCCAATCATTTCTCATTGAATGATCATTGACCGATTTACTGTAATGGCGTAATACAGGAGGCTGTTCACCTCACCTAATTTAATCTGTAGTGAGACCGTATGCTGATCTGTGATGGCAGTAAATTTACCTAAGGATCCATGTGGGGTTGTTTTTGCAGTAATATGTGGTTATCCTATGCATGATGGAGTCAGAGCCATAACAGTTCTCTATTAGAGAACCCTTAAGAATTACACCAAAGAACCAGCACTTTCCCAGTGTATGTATATGTTGTAAGGCCTAAGTTTGTCTCTGTCGTGTGGCTTTGTCTTTAATTTCTAAGGTTTAGGTTCCATATTTGTTTTTCTGTAAGAGACTGACCCAGGCTTCTTCTTTGTGTGACAGGCCTCTGTGGTTTGCTCAGGGAAAATTCCATCCTGCCACGTGGTCCAATGAAAGCGTGACTCCGCCCAAGTCACACCTGTACCCATCATCTGACCACGCCCACCTCACAATCGCACGGGAGCATAGAGGACCACACCTACCCTGGGACAACCCACACCTGTACAGACCCTGCCCACGTTGACCTTTACTAACTAACCCCATGGCTGGAGGAAGACCAGGATCTAGGAATAAACAACAACATTTACAGACAACAACAACAACAAAAATACTTCTGAATGAACAACAGAAGCTAAAATGACCTCAACAACCTTTTGACAAATTAGTTTTCTTTTTTAAATTATTTATTTATTTTTCTACAATGGTGGACCATTGGGACAAGAACTTTCAAGTATTTGCTCAAGATCTATTGTCACAATTGTACATACACACACACACACACACACATACGCTCACTTACACATGTTCTCACACACACACACATTCACACACACACACACACACTACATCCTATGAGCACACCATTTGAAAACAACCACTGTGGAATATCTAAAAAGATGATGGAGACTAAGACTTTTAATAGCTGTTGTGGTGTATAGACTTGTGCTTTTTCATTTGACTGTTCTGTCCATGTTTGTGCTTTTGTGATCACTAGTTTATAGCGTGAGAGTTTATCACTGATCCCACCTTTATGTGCTGTGGAAGAGAGAGAGATTGACTCTGAGTTTGCAGCTCCATCCAGCTCCCAGCAAAATACCAGGCCCGCTTTTTATAAGACTGAAAGAGCTGATGAACTGACTCCATACTGGTAAGGTGGATCCTGGACTGACTTCCATTTAGATCGCATTCAAATAGTTTTATAGCACACAGGAAGAAGGGAAGGGTTTCTACACTAAAAACCTAAATAAAAACTCATTTTAAAACTTGACCTCAAATCTTTTGGAGGAATCTTTTTTTCAGCACATATTCCCTTTCATCTGGGAAATAAATAACATTTTGGGGAGAAAAAGAAGAGGTATGCCTTGAGTTAATCATATGTTGTACACCATATGATGTGATATTGTGACCCAATTCATTTGGATAACATTAAGAGCTGAATGCATTCTTTGTTTTGGTGGTTATTTGCACATTAGCTACCTCCTGCTTTGTATCTATGGTAAACATTTATGAAATACCGCATATCTTTGTAAATTAAAATGATTTTCGTAATAACACACCATTCGTATTCACACATGAGGTCAAGTTACAGTTTTGGTCGATATGGGACGAAGTTGCTGTGGCTGTTTTCTTACTCGATTGAGGCTGACAGGAATGATGGATGACCTAGGACTACGGTTACTCGAAATAAGGGGAGATACGCTGAATATCAAAGCCACACTAATTCGTTTTTCTCAAGACACAATAGGCTTAAGCAATAAAAAATGAAGTGGAAGCCTAGAGGAAAATGTCATATTTTCTAATAATTTCGTATGATATCAGTCCCCCGACAAAAAGGGGGGAAACATATTTCAATATGGGTCTTGTAACTTAGCCTAAACAACGTCGATTGATAAATTCGTTGGTATACGGTTTTGTTGATATTGCTGTATTTTTCAAGGATATATTCGTTTGTGTAGTTTGCTGTCTGTATTGCGGGGTGTGAATTGGACTGAGAAAAAAATGTGGGCTACTTGGAGGATCATTTATCAATGTCAACCAGTAATGATGTGTGCTGTATTGATAAGAAGACTTACATTATGGCGAGATGAGACTCATGGGCCAATGGTAAATGCGCAATTATGAGTTAGGCATACGAGTTAGACCTATTTATTTTTATTCGTCATAGTTGGGAAAATTGTCCGTTGAGAGGCTATGACATAAACATTAGGCTATACGTTATATATATATATATATATCTATAAATTATGATTATTACTAGGCCTATTAATATTATTGATATGTTATTTAAGCCGCATTTAATTGTTTGTTATTTTTTATACTTATTATAGGCCTAATCAATGTTATGCCTTTGAAACAGTTACTATTATTGACGTGTCCTGTTTTTAGCTAACACTAAATAGCAATTACACCTATTATACCACCGTCCGTGAACATTTGACATAACTCATCAAAAGATACCATTGGATTTGTGAGATTCAATTTAAGCTTTAATTTAAGAGCTTTTCACCTGTTAAAATCACGCTTTTCCATCTTCTCTCTCTGTCAACTCAATACGAATATTGAATAGGCTATATATATATTTTTGCGACGCTAAATTTTCACTACTGAGAAGATTTTTTCCTTGCGAATTATTCACAAATTAAATACAACTCGGGGAAATTGTTTTCAAGAAATAAAATAGATGTTAGAATCTGCATCGTGATTTGTGCACGGCATGGGTCGGTTATTGGAAATTATTTTCAAAAGTTAGTGTCAAACATCAAAACTGAGGGTCTGGGCAAAATAACAACTTGTAAGCCTAATTCTAACCTTATGGATAATATGTATTGTGTTTCATTGATACGCTATGTCAATTAGCATCTTAAAGGCAAATTAATTCATTTATTTGGTTTGTTTCATTAGTCCATGGTTGATATGTTCCCAAACTGTTTGCATGCCAGCAATGAAGTTTTCAAGATATATACCTTTCAAAATACAGAAATACAGCTTGCACGATGCATTTCAGACCAATGGCCTTAGTGGTTTAATCCATGATACTGAGATGTCTTTATTCCTTAGCCTATGTAATACGTAATTTGATAGCTGTAAATTAACTTGATATTGGTCTAAGAAAAGTATACATTTGACAAGAAACGTTCAAGCATTTCTTCCGTTATCCCCATGTTATTTAAATTAAAATCAACGAAATCTGCTTCCGCAAACAAACAAAAGGTTTGGACGGTTGAATTTTCCAAGACACGAAGTATTTCAATTGGAGATAATGATTTCAAAGTCACAACATAAACACATTGAAATATAGTTTACACTGCATACAAGCTAAACAATCATTGTGATAAATTAACTGCATAGGTCTGGATACCCATTGTATTTTCCAGATGTAGGCAACACAAAAAAACAAAGAGCATACTGAAACGCATGCAGCCTTTTCCCGACTGTAGTTAAGACAAATGCGTTTTGAAGGCTGCCGGAAACAAGCGCCTATTCACATGAAATATGGGTCATCCCTCCCGCAGAAAGTAACATCACGTGGGAGAGAACTCTTATTTTCAGAACACGTCCATTCTCTGGCGAGCGGAATACTCCCAACACTTCTGTTAAACTAAACGGAATCTGCGCCTCTACAACCGTAATAAGTGAGTAATGAATTCATTACAATAGTCCAGTTAACTTATTCCATATAGATAGGCCTACATGAACTAACACACGAGAAAGATGCATGGTTAGTCAGGAAAACAGTAACTCATAAAATGAAGGCTTGTTTCTCTATGCATGCACTGTATTTTCTCCAAGTTTGCATCAACAATGAACATTGCAAACTGGGTGCATGCTCTGTTCAATTATGTTCTACCAAACCGTTACAATGCAACACAACCAACTACACACTATAGCCATGATCTTATGGCCAGGTAAAGATATTATACAAGCGAGTCTGAATGTGCCCTCTGAAATTGCTCTAACTCTCTAAAACATTTATTCCATAACACCAAATGTATTTTCTAATCTCAGGATCTCTCTTTCCCTTTATCACCCTTTTTGTCCAACACACACACACACACATATATATATATATATATATATATTACACTCCTCACCCCCCCCCCCTCTCTCTCTCTCTCTCTCTCTCTCTTCAATTAAGGAATGGAGGGATCGTCAGAGGGTGATGCGGGTGGTTTTATTTCACCCTCTGGTCACAAAATCGCAGCCTACTCACCCAGCTCATCTTCTCAATCATGTCTTCATCCTGTCACGGCAGCAGGCCAGGCCCCCATGTCCCAGATACAGGCTGACATCGCCCAGAACAGGCTAGGGAGGTCTCCAGGCTCAGGCCCTATACCGGTAGTCATACAGCCTGGAAGATGCTCTGAGAATCTAGCCTCTGGTGGGAAATGGGACTTTATCAACAGGGGGTCAACAAGTTAACTGCAGCCACATGTAGGGTATAGAAAGCAGTGCTTATAGGTTACATTCGGGTTAGGGGCTATATAAAAATAAACATGTTTTTGTGACCAAAAAGTTGAAGGTTTTGTTTTGTTTTGAAGTTGGTAACACTGTCATCTACCCAGATTGTCACATGACTATATACTAAAAATAGGTATATTTGAATGGTAAGATATTTCAGTAGATGGCAGTATTTATTGATGATTTATTGATTGCCGTGTTGATTTTGAACGGTAATGACAACATTCTCCCCTAATCATTTCATTGACTACTGGGCTGCAGTAATGGGTCTCCTCTTAATAGAAGCATAGAATTACTCCACACCCCCTTGATTTCATCTACCATCTGATCCCAGGTAAGCTCATCTGAGTAATATCTACAGACATGCCATGACAAAACCCCTGAAGCTGCCTTGTCAAACACAATCTCATATGTGTATATCTCCCCTCTCGGAATCGGCAAAAAAAGTTTCTTTGAGACTCCCAAGAACATGGATAGATGTTTAGCCCATGGTTCAATTCTCTGTCTGGGAGCGATTGGTGTTTTAAATTTGAGATTTTGGGGGGATAAGGAAAATCAGGTGGTGCAGCTTGGCGGCAGCAGTCCTCTCGTCAGTTTTATTTACAGCAAATGCATGCCAGAGGTCAGGGGTCAAAGTTGAGAGAGGGGCCAGCAGGGCATAAATAGTGCCGTTCGGATGGGACTCTTATAAGAGGGTGGATGGTGATGTTTGATGTGTCAGGTCTTCTAAACATCTCTTCGGTATCAACCTTGACATGCCTCATGGCACTAAGCAGGGAGATACTATTACGTCATTCTATATCAAATGGTGACCTCATGTCTTCAATGAAACGCCTTCCCTTCAGAAAGAAAGACAGCGTATAGGTTGGATTTGGAATTTTTAACACTACTGTAGTCTTTCAACAGGCATTTTATTTGGGGTTAAGGCACACAGGAATTGACTGACTATTAATCGCCATGGTTACTTGAATATCATGTTAACTTTGCTATTCAGTATATGCTGTTTACTTTTCCATTGGATCCAGAAAAAGGGCAACAGTGTTACATACAGTAATATTGGTACATTATTAATGTAAAATATTCTGATGAGGACATATTGATTTACTACCTAACGACAGTGTAATGTCTCTGGCATCATATGTGGTTATGTTTCTATGTCATTTATATGTCTCTTGACATCAGCGGGTTAAGCCAAGGCATCAGACACCCTTCCTCTCCATTTTAAGATTATATTAGAGAATTTCTCTCATCCTGTCCAGCCTCTCCCTCAAGCCCTGTCCTTCTGCGTCTGGGATCTCTGGACATGAGAGTTTTCACTCGGATTAGGGTGAGAGAAAGGAGAATTCAGATAGGCACGCTGGACTGTGAACTAGCAACACTGGATGCTGCTCTGAGAATCAAAGTGACAGATGTCGTCCCAGGTTATTCACCTGACAACTTTGTTTCCACTGTTGTCCAGTGTATGTGACATCCTCTCACACTACAGCTGCCACATCTGAGCCCGTCTTCATTCAGACACATTTACCACCTATTTTATTGTCCTCAGTGGCTCATGATGAGCCCGTAAAATGACAACACCTATCCATAAATGTTTACTATCGTTTTCAGTCAGAAATGACTTCTGGTGTTCGCACATCATTCATTGCATGTTCATTGAGTCACAAGCTCATAAACATTTACATCTCTATTGTTAATAAAAGTCAATTCATACTCTGCACTTTATTAACTCATGTTTATCCTGAGTAGTAACAACACTTAAATCATGTGTTAATGTAACAGAACATAAAATACATTAGTAGTCTAATAACTGAGTCTCAAAAAGGTTGAAAATAGGTTTAAATGAGTAACCAACATGTAACCTAATTAATCGCACATGTGGAACAGTCTGAATAGGGAAAAGCATTGACAAATGAGATATTGTATGTCAGTGCAAATTAATGAGAAATTAAAGGTCAGAGGTCAAAACAGGACCTCAGAAAGCGCACATGACTTTGATTAGCCGGCCCCTCTGTTTGGCTACAATTGTCACAAGCGGTCAAGTCATCAGGCAATCACTGAGAGGCAGAGAGCAATAGAAGTGAGATTTGTTTAGGCATATTGTCTAAGGCACGATGACGAAAAGACAAATGAATACTACAGGGAAGGACTGTTGTTTTAAAAAGCACATTTAGACATTCAGATGTTAGTTCACCATAGGTTTCTACTGACCTGTTCACATGAGTTGAAAATTATTTATTTCATTTATGTTCTAGCTATCATCTCCTTGCCGAACAAGTGTTACAAAAGTTATGTGTCTGATCAGATGATAAAATACCTGACGATAAAATATCCAGATGTTCCCAGCACATGCGTTAGAAGTAGGGCTGTCAAAGTTAGCGTGTTAATAATGCGTTAACGCGACATTTTTATCGGCATTCATTTTTTTGATATTGTTAATCGCGTCTCCATTTTTTCACCTTAATGTACCTTTTTAAGCGCACATGTTTCCCCGCAGTCTTTTAAATGCAGAACACAACACGGAACACAGCTACAGTCAATGTTTACTTCGCTGAAAAACCGTCATGAGGTTGCTATAACCTAGCCTAGTGCTCAGGTCGAGAGATAAAATTGGAGTAATCAAGGTGACAGACAGTGATAGATTCAATACCGCCTTGCACACTCTTGCTTGCATCTAGCTGATCTAGGATGTAATCATGAGTCCAACAATTGCAAATTAGAGTTTCTACTGGATAAATTCAAGTATGTTTATCCCCATTTCGTCCTGTTTGCATTTAAGAAACGTATTTCAACAGAATCGGCAGAATTAATACACCCCTGATCCCTGTAGACACAGTTCACTTTCATAGCAGCCACATACAAACAGCATGATTTGAGAGAGAGGAGTGAGTGTGAGCGCCAAGCAACTTCGCCGAGCTCATCTGGTTCTCCATTACGACAACAAAGTCTGGGTCGGGCCTGACGGATGGAGCGGGCAGACAGAGGTAAAGTGGGGCCTCTACGGGGGAACGGTCGGGGTTGAGAGAGAGGACAAGGCTCCAGAGGAGGACTGAGCCACAGTGTATTTATAAACAGGAACTTAATCCAAAGAGGAGTTCATCGCCACAGCCATTTCAGTCTGATATTGACATTAAGAATCTGTGTATATGTGTTGTAAATTATACAGTATTTTCTTCCATTTTGGCTCAAGCTCATGCTGGTGAGTGGGCTGTTTGAGCTCTACATTTAACGCGGTAAATTATATTGCAAATTCTTCCATTTTCGCTCAAGCTTGAATTACAGGTGTCCACAGTTTCTGTGCTGAGTAGTGCTGTGCAGCTGTTTGTTTGAGCTCTCCCCTGGGTTAGTCACCACCAAGACAGAGTCTCTCTGAGAGGAGTCAGGGGTGTGCGCCGTGCTCAAAAAACATTAGGCCCTATCACGGTTCCCTCCTCATTGGATAGGATAAAATCCTGTGGTGAGAATCTCTCACGGCCGTGTCCATGTGACAAATGCCTCTGCCCTCCGCCTGCGATGGGATCTGACAGGGTCATCCCAGAGAACAAACGTGCCCAGACCACTCACATCCCATAAATCTTCGCAGAAGCCGACAACACAGAAATGCAGAACGGTGGTTTTGGCGTTTTTACAGACAGGACCCCATAACAAAACAGGCATTTGTTCCAAAGACATGTTTCTGATACGGTTTAGTTTAAACTTAATTCCCCAATGCTCTTTTCATGTCGATTGTTAATGTTAAAAACATTTGATGTAATTTAAAAGTCAAGACCTTTAAACTACTGAATATTCATTGTATTATCCAATTCCTTTTCAGATCATGGAAAGTCTGCCTACCTGTTCTTGTTCTTCATTTTTGTTCTTCTTTTTCTTATCTTGTATTTTCAGAGCCGTTCAACAAAGATTCTTTATGATCTAAAATAATAATACAATTTTCCTCATACAGGTAGGCTTGGGGAGTGGAATTATATCCAAGGACCAGAGTGAGAGTCCACAGCTGCTGAGTGAGAATTAAGCAATTTAAAAAAAAAACGTATTTCACCTTTATTTAACCAGGTAGGCTAGTTGAGAACAAGTTCTCATTGGCAACTGCGACCTGGCCAAGATAAAGCACAGCAGTTCAACACAAACAACAACACAGAGTTACACATGGAATAAACAAACATACAGTCAATAATACAGTAGAAAAAAATTAAAATCTATATACAGTGAGTGCAAATGAGGTAAGATAAAGGAGGTAAGGCAATAAATAGGCCATGGACAATGGAATGGTAGATGTGCAGAAGATGAATGTGCAAGTAGAGATACTGGGGTGCAAAGGAGCAAGATAAATAAATACAGAATGGGGATGAGGTAGTTGGATGGGCTGTTTACAGATGGGCTATGTACAGGTGCAGTGATCTGTGAGCTGCTCTGACAGCTGGTGCTTAAAGCTAGTGAGGGAGATATGGGTCTCCAGCTTCAGTGATTTTTGCAGTTCATTCCAGTCATTGGCAGCAGAGAACTGGAAGGAAATGCGGCCAAAGGAGGAATTGGCTTTGGGGGTGACCAGTGAGATATACCTCCTGGAGTGCGTGCTACGGGTGGGTGCTGCTAAGGTGACCAGTGAGCTGAGATAGGGCGGGGCTTTACCTAGCAGTGACTTGTAGATGACCTGGAGCCAGTGGGTTTGGCGACGAATATGAAGCGATGGCCAGCCAACGAGAGCGTACAGGTCGCAGTGGTGGGTGATATATGGGGCTTCGGTGACAAAATGGATGACACTGTGATAGACTGCATCCAATTTGTTGGATGCCAGACACCTAGGTATTTGTAGTTGTCCACATATTCTAAGTCAGAACCATCCAGAGTAATGATGGGCAGTGATCGGTTGAGGAGCAAGCATTTAGTTTTACTTGCATTTAAGAGCAGTTGGAGGCCACGGAAGGAGAGTTGTATGGCATTGAAGCTCATCTGGAGGTTAGTTAACACAGTGTCCAAAGAAGGGCCAGAAATATACAGAATGGTGTCATCTGCATAGAGGTGGATCAGATAATCACCAGCAGCAAGAGTGACTTCATTGATGTATACAGAGAAGAGAGTCGGTCCAAGAATTGAACCCTGTGGCACCCCCAAGAGACTGCCAGAGGTCCGGACAGCAGACCCTCCGATTTTACACATGGAACTCTATCAGAGAAGTAGTTGGTGAACCAGGAGAGGCAATCATTTGAGAAACCAAGGCTGTTGAGTCTGCCAATAAGAATGTGGTGATTGACAGAGTCGAAAGCCTTGGCCAGGTCGATGAATACGGCTGCACAGTAATGTCTCTTATCAATGGCGGTTAAGATATCGTTTAGGACCTTGAGCGTGGCTGAGGTGCACCCATGACCAGCTCTGAAACCAGATTGCATAGCTGAGTAGGTATGGTGGGATTCGAAATGGTCGGTAATCTGTTTGTTGACTTGGCTTTTTAGAGCAGTAAAATACCTGTTTTGTCATACCAATCAGCCAATCAGCATTCAGGGCTCGAACCACCCAATTTATAAAAGAAAATAAAACCATTGGAGTTAATCGGTGTGCTCCACAGTGCAGGAGCGGTTGATTTGCCCTTGTCAGGCGAGTCTGTTTCATTCTGATCACATCTATCACAGTGAGCCTGGTGCAATTACTCTCTAAAATAAACATGTCCGGCGATACACACGCTGTAACTGCTTGTCGGGAATGGAATAAATGGAACGGAGACAAACATGTGGTTTCCATATGTTTGATGTGTTTGATACCGTTCCATTAATTCCATTCCAGTCATTACAATGAGCCTGTCCTCCTATAGCTCCTCCCACCAGCCTCCACTGATCTGATATTTACGTACATATACACGCATACGCACACACCTGTACTCACAAACAAACACACAACCCTCCCAGTAAATTTGATAGTGGGTGGACACTTCTTAATTAAACATCATCTAAAAATCACAGCGTAACATAAAATCACCGAAACGGGATGAGCCCCAAAATCAACGTCAGACAGCAGGTGATGAATGGGAGGGGGCTCTGGTCCGGGTCATCCATCATCTGCCCTGGTTCGCCCAACAGCGCTGACGTGACAGGAACGGTCAAATAACGTTAAGCACACAGGACCCTGTGTTTGGGGGGAGATTATTACTGTCAGAGCTGTAATGGATTAGCTTGGTTGCTTGGTCCGGCGCAGGTTCCAACCAATCTGCTTGTTGGGGTGGTTATTAGCATAACTATCAGAGGTCCAGCCAGGCTGCAGCAGGTTGGTGATTGACAGATGGAGGTGGCCGCCCCGGCAGACATCGAGCCAGGCTTGGGCCAAACAGCCAGTAGCCAATTATATGGGGAGAAACAGGGACATTCATCATTCAGTTAGACACCTGTCCAGACAGCACAAAAGAGAGAGAGAGGGGAAGAGAGAGAGAGAGAGATAGAGAGAGAGAGAGAGAAAGGGGAGCCACAGCCCGCTGCATCCAGGGACCGAGAGGATGCTCATTAGATTGGACTATGGAGAATAAAGGAAGACCAGGGTTCACATTTAGAGCACGCTGCATTGAGACAAGATGGAGAAAGCTGGAGAACTTCTCTCTCAAGGTGCAGAGAGAAGGGCAGGGGCAGGGGCTGTGGTGTTGGCAGTAGATTTTGAAGTGAGGACCTTATATGTGGCTTGTGACTATACGTTCTCCTTGTATTATATACATGTATACTGTAATAACCTTTTCACACTGCTGAGCCGAGCAGAGCTGTAATGCGCCGAGCTGTAATGCGCCGATCTGGTTATGCAACCACCGTAGTTGCTGGAACCATGCTGTAAAAGAGAATGTGAAAATAAAATCCGAGCTACCACAGTTCAGGTTGACACAATTGGGTATATTCACACACCCAGTTTATTAGGTACACCACCCCATTCACAAAACAACAGTTCACTCCTACAGACTGTGAGTCACATGGCCTTGGCTTGCTATATAAAGGAGGCAGACAGGCATTGAGGCATTCAGTTACTGTTCGCTTGAACGTTAGAATTGGCATAACGAGTGATCTAAGTGACTTTGACCATGGTATGATCATCGGTGCCAGGCACGCCAGATCCAGTATCTCAGAAATGTCCGTCCTCCTCGGATTTTTACCCACGATATTGTCTAAGTTGGGCACTCGATCACCAACACTGGACAATTGAGGAGTGGAAAAACATTGCCTAGAACCTGAAAGAAAGTTCAGCTTACTTGAGTGGCCTGAGTGGTCTGGGGTTGAGGTCTGCGCAGGCCACTGAAGTAAGCTGAACTTGCTTTCAGGTTCTAGGCAATGTTTTTCCACTCCTCAATTGTCCAGTGTTGGTGATCGAGTGCCCACTGGAGCCGCTTCTTCTTGTTTTTAGCTGATAAGAGTGGAACCCGGTGTGCTTGTCTGCTGCAATAGTCCATCCGTGACAAGGATCGACGAGTTCTGCATTCCGAGATGTTGTTCTGTACACCACTGTTGTAATGCGCCGTTATTTGCCTGTTTGTGGCCCGGCCCAATCCAATAGAGCATCTTTAGGATGCGATGGAACGGGCTGTTCGCAGCAAGAATGTACCGCCGTCCAATCTGCAGCAACTTCATGATGCCGTCATGGACCAACATCCCTGTGGAAAGTTTCCGACACCTTGTACAATGATCCGAAGAATTCAGGCTGTTCTGTAGGCAAAGGGGGGTCCAACCCGATACTAATAAACTGATTGGTGAGTATATATCTGTAACTACTCCGCCAGACCCCTTGACTTGCTCTAAGATTTGGGGTGTGTCTGTATCTGCGTGGCGTGCAACAACTCCTCCTCAACACCATGCCGTGAGGTCACGCCTCATCAGCCCCTTAGCCCTCGCTCTCTCCACTCCCTTCACTCCCTGATCACAGCCCATAAACCCAGAGCTGCATAGCGCCAAAATTAACAAACGCTTGACATTTGCTCCACGTCCAATTACTCAATATCCAAGGCTGAGCACATGTTTAATCAACATTCATATCCCCCAGGGATCCGGAGGCAGCTCTCTGCATCACCACCCCGGCCACATTAGGCCCCTTCCCCTGGGCCACTACCACCACGGCAGCTAGGCTCCACTGTTTACCCTCATCCAAACACACTGGAGACACTGTCATCTTGGAGACAGTCAGCCACAGCCAAATCAAATCTGGGGTTTGGTTTAGGGTTATTGATCTATCCACCTATTACAGTGGGGTCAAACATTCTATCCGAGCCCCCAAAGAGACCCCCATCCCCTGGCCAGCTTCCCCTGTCATGCTCCAGCAGGTCCTGGCCAGACCTACACCCCCCTAGGAGGGTCAAGAGCAGGCTGGACATGGCAGGGGAGTGACAGCAGTGCGGAGGTTGATTTCCCCTCACTGCAGGGAGGAACAGCATGGGGGCATGGGGAGGCATGGAGGACAGATGACTCCACAACATCTGGGATGTACTGGCTCAATGCATGAGAGACTTGCCAATATGCATAGATGGTAATGAGCTCTGTGCTCTGACACTAAACCAGTCAGTGTTGTTGTAACTTGGGATAATAAGTGTCACTGGGATTTTCAGTGAGCTTCAAAAGTATTGGGACAGGGACACATATTTGTTGTTGTTTTGGCTATGTACTCCACCACTTTGGATTTGAAATGATACAATGACTATGAGGTTAAAGTGTAAACTGTAAGTTATAATTTGAGGGTATTTTCATTCATATCGGGTGAACTGTTTAGAAATTCCAGCAATTTTTGTAAATAGTCCCACCATTTTATGGGACCAAACGTATAGGGACACTTATTTGTCTAGTAAAGTATTGTGTATCAAAAGTTTAGTATTTGGTCCCGAATTCCTAGCACGCAATGATTACATCAAGCTTGTGACTCACTTGTTGGATGCATTTGCTGCTTGTTTTGATTGTGTTTCAGATTATTTTATGCCTAATAGAAATAAATGGTAAATAATGTCTTGTGTCATTTTGGGCTCACTTTTATTGTAAATAAGAATAGATTATGCTACCATGACTACGCAAACCTTTTCTAACCTCCCCTTTTATTGTAATGGCGAGAGGTTGCATGCACGCACACACACACACACACACACACACAAACACACAAACACACAATCACACACACACATCAACACACATTGGAATGGGGACATTTTCAAACACATACTCCCTTCCACTGAGCGTGCATTGTATAACAATAGGGAGATCCATGATCAAACAGAGTATTACATCTGTATGTGTGTGCGGTGCAGATATAAGTGGATGTGTCAGCCGGATGATGGATGACTGGGGGAATGTGCTGCATCCCAGCAGCCTGATACAAGCAGCCCAATCCCCCCCCCTCCACATCCATCTGAGCCCCAGCCACAGCCACCTCATCTGTCAGAGAGAAACCATTTTCTGTGCAGCAGTGCATAAAGCTTAAGGTTATTTCATTTCTTCATTGCAAACTGCTGGGATAGAAACAGGGTGATCCTAAAATTCTAAGCTTTCCACACACACACACACACACACACACACACACACACACACACACACACACACACACACACACACACACACACACACACACACACACACACACACACACACACACACACACACACACACACACACACACACACACACACACACACACACACACACACACACACACACACACACACACACACACACACACACAGAGACAGAGAGAGAGAGAGAAATGAACACAGCTTGGTATACAGATCACAGTTGGCCTTGGTATAGTGAACGTGGTTTAATGAAGGTTTGTGCGGGGAAAAAATAATACACATGTTTTTAAAACATATTTTTTCATTTGCTTTACTCATTGCACACCTCACATAATCAATATAGGTAGCCTTTAGAGCAGCTATATAGCATCGCTTACACACCACTACATATTTATTTGTCTTCCATTAAATGTTATAGATTTATAACCTACATTTTTTGTATTTTTATCCCTCGGCATTGAACTAAACCACAATACAAGCCATGTGATGCCTCAGTGTCCAATATTTACTTGTCATTGTGCATATTGTGAACAGATTTGTGAGGGTTAATGTGAGACGGGTCATGTTTGGGGACTGTGTTTGGCGCAGGACAGCCACACAGAGAAACAAAGACGGGGCCACCGTCGTCATTAATCTTAGTCAGTGGCCACAACGCTGTCGCTGGCCCAATCTGCATAGCCAGGGAGGAGGCCAGTGACAAATGCCACTATTGGACTGGGGCGTCGCATCTCCCTAGCTTCGTCTCCCGTTAATGTCACATCCATCACGGGCCAAGCCGATGTCGGGAGAAATGAGACCGGTCGTGGATATGAATTCATTGGAGGGACAAGCACAAGTTGATATATCTAGGCTTGGAAGTGCCAAAAACAAGTGTCCCTACAGCCTGCATTGGCTTTTGTTCTTGTACAGAAGTTCTGAAGCTGTCTACAGTCTTGGTTGAATTGTAATTTTGATTCATTTTGAATCACGACCTTCGTGATTGTATTATTAATTACAAAATGGTACGATAAGTAAGAGTAATAGCATCTAAAGTGATGGTTACTTTTTTGTGCAAAATTGTATTGCCTCTCCCCTGTATACTGAATGAGGCCATACCTTTGTAATTTATCTGTGGAGCACTGCCACTGCACTGTGACTTACTACTGCCACCTAGTGATGATAATGTGCCATCATCTATGAGTTAATTACCGGTCTGCGCTATCCTTGGGACGTCCTTACCCGAAACCCCATACCTTAACCCCTACCCTAACCCTAACCCTAACCTGTACCATAACCCTTACCTAACCCTAACCTTAACCATTACCTTAACCATTTTAAAATTCAACTTCGATGCGTATGGATGTCCCAAGGACCCCGGAGAGCACGGTCTGTTAATTAACCGGCAATAAACACCTAATATGTTCTACATCCCTGGTTATTCTTTTAGGCAAGAGGAACATCTAAAATGTGGGTTTCCTTCAATGAGCTCAAATGTGACATTAAATGTAGAGAACACACCCTCTCACATACCCACGCCCACACACACGCCCACACGCCCACACACACACCACACACCACACACACACACACACACACACACACACACACACACACACACACACACACACACACACACACACACACACACACACACACACACACACACACACACACACACACACACACACACACACACACACACACACACACAATATAATAAGCTCACATCAGCAGGCCATGTCAATTAGCATCTACAACCAAGCACACATTGGTTATTATAAGTGGCCTCACTCCAAACTGAACTGTGTTCAAGTCACAGAAACATAAAGTGCACAATCCCTGACATGGCATAGACTGTCAGTCACAGACAAGAATGAAATATGAACGTAATCGACAAGCTTATTCTGTGACAAATGGGAATAATGTGTTTTCATCACACTGTACCAGAGGAGCGTAGGGTTTAGCATCAGAGTCAATCGAGCCCTGCTTGAGGAGATGGTTCAGCAGCCTGACAGCAGCATGATACGGGCACGTCCGAGGGAGCCACTCCTGAGTGATTCAATCAGGCAGCTTGCCCCTCAGCCAAGTGCCAAGATCTGTCCATCCCTGTGTGTTACGCCGATTAGCTGCACATGCATGACGAGGGATGAAAGAATTTGTCATCATTTGCATCATTCCACAGTGATGCGGGCTTAACGGGAAGAGCGATGGGTCCAGGGCTTGTCATGTCCCAGGGGCAGGCTGCAAAGGGAGTGGAACAGGGAGATAAAACATTTTTTACTGTGAAGAACAAAAATCTCACTTTGAATTTGTAGAAACATTTATCAGATTTAAGGGAAGTAGGCACTTGCCCTCACAATGTTGTTCATCATTGTGGCAATATAAAAAAAAAGGTTTAAGTTGGATAGGACAATTGTCAAATATCCTACTGTTTGAATATACTCAAGATACTGTATGTCAGGCTGAAAGCATCAGCGAAATGTAAAGCTATGTTGTAACATGATCCCTCATAAAAGGATAAGGTGACTTGATGTTTAAATGGCAATTCCTGCTAAATTAATTTCCCCAGAATGACAATCAGAGAGGTAATTGGATCCCTCATTTGCCATTGGGTTGAGGCTATTCCAAATACAGAATGGCACAAATACAATCTATTAAAACACACATTATCTCACCACCCCTCTACTGTTAAACGCCCTGAGGACTCTGAAGGGTTTTTGACTCCTCACACAATCTTTGCTTTCTCTTGTCTATGCAATCATTCTGACTGATTTTACTTCCAGCTCATTGCAAGTGTTCCACCATGATTTACAGTCCTTTTGACCTATTTAACTGTGGGGATAAATGTTTTCTCAGAGGAACTGAGTGGTTAGACTTTATTGCTACTGTTTTGAATATCTATTGGGAAAATGGTAGCCTGGGTGCCAGTCTGTTTCTGCTCTCTTGACAGACACTGACAATGGAGTAGGCAAAAGCACAAACAGATCTTGGACCAGGCTAGGAAAATGGTGCATGCTTCACCCAAGAAACAACTGCCAACTTTTGAAGAAAGCTTGGAGTGAGATTTGCTATGTGAATTCCATTGCCCCATGGCACAGTCCCTAGATGAGGGACAGGGGTTCCTCCCCCAGGGAGATTTTTATAAGGGCACATGGCGAGATGGTTAGGGTTCAATATGTTTATTAGCAATCCAAAAGGAGTAGGCAAGAGAATGGTCGTGGACAGGCAAAAGGTCAAAACCAGTTCAGAGTTTCAGAGGTACAGAATGGCAGGCAGGCTTGAGGTCATGGTCAGGCAGATGAGAATGGAGTCCAGAAAAACAGGAAAAGGTCCAAACCAGGAGGACTAGTAAAAGAGAATAGAAAATCAGGAGTATGGGGAAAACACGCTGGTTGACTTAAACATACAAGACAAACTGGCACAGAGAGACAGGAAACACAGGGATAAATACACCAAGGAAAATAAGCGACACCTGGAGGGGGTGGAGACAATCATAAGGGCAGGTGAAACAGATCAGGGCGGGACAGTACCCCCCCGGCGGTGGTGGTGAAAATCGCAGATGAGGGCCGGGTCCAGGATTTCTTTAGTCAGAACCCAGCATCTCTCCTCCGGGCCATAGCCCTCCCAATCAACTTGCCCCGTGGTCGAAACCTCAGGAGGCGTCTCACCGTATACCATAGCTGGCCAACGATGACACGGGGGGAGGGACGGCCCTAGAAGACAGAGGACAGTGAGAAAAGGGTTTAATCCTGGAAACATGAAACGTAGCGTGAACACAGAGGGTACGGGGCAACAGCAGACGGACAGCAGTGGGACTAATGACTCTGAAAATTGGGAAAGGACCAATGAAACAGGGGGAAAGTTTTTGGGATTCTACCCGGAGGGATAGGTCCCGAGTAGACAGCCATAACCTCTGCCTGAAGCGATAGCGAGGAGCCAGAGTCCGGTGGCGGTCCACTTGTCGACGATACCTGGAGGTGGTATTGAGAAGATCCGCCCTAGCTCTTTTCCAGGTACACCGACAGCGGCGGACGAACATCTGGATTGAAGGTACGTTGACCACAACTTCTTGCTCTGGGAAGAGCGGGGGCTGATATCCCATGGAGCATTCAACAGGGGATAGTCCAGTAGCCAAGCAAGGGAAAGTGTTCCTGGCCTATTCCACCCAGACCAGTTGCTGACTCCAGGTGATGTGGTTACTGGCAACCAGACACTAGAGTGCCGTCTCCATATCTTGATTGGCTCGCTTCGACTGGCCATTAGATTGGGGATGAAACCCAGAGGACAGGCTGGCTGACGACCCAATAAGAGTGCAGAACGCCTTCCAGAATTGGGACGAGAACTGAGGACCCCGGTCCGAGACAACGTCAACCGGGAGTCCATGGATACGGAAGACGTGCTGCACCATAAGCTGGGCCATCTCCTTGGCTGAAGGTAACTTAGGAAGAGGGATGAAATGGGCGGCCTTGGAGAATCTGTCTACCACCGTCATAATGATGGTGTTGCCATCTGACAGAGGAAGCCCAGTGACGAAATCCAGAGAAATATGGGACCTGGGGCGATGAGGGACAGGAAGTGGCTGTAGGAGGCCAGATGGAGCTTGCCGCGGAGTCTTGCTTTGCGCACATAGCATGCATGCGGCGTCGAAGGCCGAGACATCAGGAAACATGGTAGCCCACCAGAAGCGGTGACGGAGGAAAGCCAGGGAACGAAGAGTACTAGGATGATAGGTAAGCCTGGAGGAGTGAGCCCATTCCAGGACCTTAGACTGGACCACATCAGGCACAGACGGTTAGCTGCCCCCCAGGGCATGACGATTTTACTGTTTGAAAGCTTATTTCCTGCAATTCTACATATTTTGACATGGCTTAGGCCTATGACCAGGGTGGACATGTAGATTTATTCAGGGTGCTTTGAACATTAAATGAACATTCAAAATTCGACGTTTTCATTACTTTGAGATTTTGGGGGATTTGACATTAAAAGTATGCTAATACTTTTTTTACACATATTTTTTAGGTGGTTTGAAACTTCATTCAGACAGTAATGAAGTTAGATCGGGAGACAGGCAAATGACAGAAACAGTTGCAAGGTGGGAAGCAGGGATTTATCCCTGTTCTCATGCAGAAAGTTGTATGTGACACGTGTCGGAGACTGCTATCACTACACCAATCAGGTTTTTATATTAATGTTGTTTGATTTATTGCAGGATCCTTGTGCATAGACTGCTTTCGAGGTAACGGCACGAACATTTTGTAATTTGGGTGAATTATCTCTTTAAAATAGGGCTGGAAGAAAATCTTGTTTGCTCTCCAGGAGAGTTGGCCACCCCTGATCTATTTTCCCAGGTGATTGAAAATGTTCTTCTTATACAGTGGCTTGCAAAAGTATTCACCCCCGTTGGTATTTTTCTGATTTTGTTGCCTAACAACCTGGATTTGGGGGGGTTTATGTGACTAAATACTTATTTTCCACCATAATTTGCAAATAAATTCATTAAAAATCCTACAATGTGATTTTCTGGATTTTTTTTCTAATTTTGTCTGTCATAGTTGAAGTGTACCTATGATGAAAATTACAGGCCTCTCTCATCTTTTTAAGTGGGAGAACTTGCATAATTGGTGGCTGACTAAATCCTTTTTTACCCCACTGTATATACAGTATGTTGAAGAGGGTGGGGCTTAAGCTGCATCCCTGTCTCACCCCCGGCACTGTGGAAAGAAATGTGTTTTTTGCCCATTTTAAAAGCACACTTGTTGTTTGTGTACATAGAATTTATAATGTTGTATGTTTTTCCCCCAACACCACTTTCCAACTATTTGTATAGCAGACCCTCATGCCAAATTGAGTTCGAAAGCTTTTTTAAGATCAACATAGCATGAAAAGACTTTGCCTTTGTTTTGGTTTGTTTGTTCGTCCATTAGGGTTTGCAGGGTGAATAGATGGTCTATTGTATGGTAATTTGGTAAAAAGCCAATTTGACATTTGCTCAGTACATTGTTTTTGCTGAGGAAATGTACAAGTCTACTGTTAATGATAATGCAGAAGGTTTTCCCAAGTTTGCTGGTGACACATATCCCCCGGGAGTTATTGGGGTCAAATTTGTCTCCACCTTTGTGAATTCAGGTGATCAGTCCTTGGTTCAGTGGGTTCTGGTTGTCTTTAATAGTTGATTCTTAGATTTGTATTTGATCATGTATATGTTTTTGCTGATTGTTCTTTGTGAGCCTAAAAGATTGTAGAAGTGGTTTATCCATACATATCTGTTGTGAATAGATAACTCTTTGTGTTGTTGTTTGTTTAGAGTCCCAGAAGTGGTTAGATTCTATGGATTCTTCAAATACATTGAGCTGATTTCTGACGTGCTGTTCCTTCTTTTTCCATAGTGTATTTCTGTATTGTTTTAGTGATTCACCACAGTGAAGCCGTAGGCTCAGGTTTTCTGGGTCTCTATGTTTTTGTTGTCTGCTTTAATTTATAATTTTTTTGATAGAGAAGTTGAGGGATCAAATATACTGTTTAGGTTTTCTAATGCAATGTTTACACCTTCACTATTACAGTGAAACATTTTGTCCAGGAAGTTGTCTAGAAGGGATTGAATTTGTTGTGGCCTAATTGTTTTTTGGTAGATATCCACATTACTCTCCTTCCATCTATAGTATTTCTTAATATTATTCAGCTCCTTTGGCTTCGATGCCTCATGATCAAGTAGAGTGTTATTTTGCTGTGATCATTTAGGGGTGTCAGTGGACTGACTGTGAACGCTCTATGAGACTCTGGGTTGAGGTCAGTGATAAAGTAGTCTACAGTACAGTCATGGCCAAAGGTTTTGAGAATAACACAAATATACATTTTGCTGCCTCAGTCTGCTGCCTCACTGTCTTTAGATATTTTTGTCAGATGTTACTATGGAAAACTGAAGTATAACTACAAGCATTTCATAAGTGTAAAAGGCTTTTATTGACAATAACATGAAGTTGATGCAAAGAGTCAATATTTGCAGTGTTGACCCTTCTTTTTCAAGACCTCTGCAATACTCCCTGGCATGTTGTCAGGGCAACATCCTGATGGCAGCCCAATCTTGCATAGTCAATGCTTGGAGTTTGTCAGAATTTGTGGGTTTTTGTTTGTCCACCCGCCTCTTGAGGATTGACCACAAGTTCTCAATGGGATTAAGGTCTGGGGAGTTTCCTGGCCATGGACCCAAAATATCGATGTTTTGTTCCCCAAGCCACTTAGTTATCACTTTTGCCTTATGGCAAGGTGCTCCATCATGCTGGAAAAGGCATTGTTCATCACCAAACTGTTCCTGGATGGTTGGGAGAAGATGCTCTCTGAGAATATGTTGGTACCATTCTTTATTCATGGCTGTGTTCTCAGGCAAAATTGTGAGCCCACTCCCTTGGCTGAGAAGCAACCCCACACATGAATGGTCTCGGGATGCTTTACTGTTGGCATGACACAGGACTGACAAGCCTTTTTCCGGATGCCCCAAACAATCGGGAAAGGAGATTCATCAGAGAAAATGATTTTACCCCAGTCCTCAGCAGTCCAATCCCTGTACCTTTTGCAGAATATCAGTCTGTCCCTGATGTTTTTCCTGGAGAGAAGTGGCTTCTTTGCTGCCCTTCTTGACACCAGGCCATCCTCCAAAGTCTTCGCCTCACTGTGCGTGCAGATGCACTCACCCCTGCCTGCTGCCATTCCAAGCTCTGTACTGGTGGTGCCCCGATCCCACAGCTGAATCAACTTTAGGAGACGGTCCTGGCGCTTGCTGGACTTTCTTGGACGCCCTGAAGTCTTCTTCACAACAGTTGAACCGCTCTCCTTGAAGTTCTTGATGATCCGATAAATGGTTGATTTAGGTGCAATCTTACTAGCAGCAATATCCTTTCCTGTGAAGCACTTGTTGTGCAAAGAAATGATGACGGTACGTGTTTCCTTGCAGGTAACCATGGTTGACAGAGGAAGAACAATGATTCCAAGCACCACCCTCCTTTTGAAGCTTCCAGTCTGTTATTCGAACTCAATCAGCATGACAGAGTGATCTCCAGCCTTGTCCTCATCAACACTCACACCTGTGTTAACGAGAGAATCACTGACATGATGTCAGTTGGTCCTTGTGTGGCAGGGCTGAAATGTAGTGGAAAGTTTGGGGGGGGGGATTCAGTTCATTTGCATGGCAAAGAGGGACTTGCAATTAATTGCAATTCATCTGACCACTCTTCATAACATTCTGGAGTACATGCAAATTGCCATCATGCAAACTTAGGCAACAGACCTTGGGAAAATTAATATTTGTGTCATTCTCAAAACCTTTGGCCACAACTGTACTACTGCCAAGAGATGAGCTATATGTGTACCTACCATAGGAGTCCCCTCGAAGCATACCATTGACTATGTACATACCCAGTGTCCGACAGAGCTGCAGGAGTTGTGACCTGTATTTGTTGGTTATGTTGTCGTAGTTGTGTTTAGGGGGCATATGGGGGAGGGAATGTTGTCGCCTCCAGATAGGTGTTTGTCCCCCTGTGTACTGAGGGTGTCAGGTTATTGTCCAGTTCTGGCATTTACTGTAGGTCGCCACAGACTAGTACATGTCCTTGGGCCTGGAAATTGTTGATCTCCCCCTCTAGGATGGAGAAGCTGTCATCGTTAAAATATGGGGATTCTATTGGGGGATATAGGTAGCATACCAGAGGACATTTTTCTCTGTTGAGATCATTTCCTTATTAATTTCTAGCCAGATGTAAAATGTTACTGTTTTGACTCATTTAATAGTGGGTCAGGTCTGCTCTATACCAAATTAGCATACCCCCCTGAGTCTCTTCCCTGTTTCACACCTGGTAGTTTGGTGGATGGGACTACCAGCTCTCTGTAACCTAGAGGGCAACCAGTGGGCCCGTCTCCTTTATACCATGTTTCTTGTAGGATGACAATGTCTGAATTTCCAATTTCTTTGATGAAGTCTGGGTTCCTGGTCTTTAGGCCAAAGGCAGATGACCTCAGACCTTGTATATTCCAGGATGAGATAGTTATCCATTCCACTTGCTTTGGCATTGTAAACATATGTTTCCCATGACAATAAAGCCCCTCAAATTGAACTTGAATATAAGAGGTGTGCCATGAGAGCGAGAAGAGGGTCAAATGGTGTGTCTCACGGCCAATGCGTGAGAGTTGGCAGCTCTGTTTTGTTGCAAATATTACACATAAAACTGCCTTCCCGTGCCGCTCTTTTACAGTTTATAAATTAAGTTTAGATTGTTCTCTGTCCGTTCAGCTCCACTCTTGAGGGGCGTTTCATTAAAACATGCATCCAATCCCCATAATTAGACCAATCATATGCTTCAATGTGCCGTGGTTCAGTGCTATGGCCAGGGTTGCCATGTCCGTATTTTCACAAATATTTGGCTACTTTGAAAACGATATCGCAGGTGAAAATGTATTGGTTGTGGGGTTTTGGGCTATTTCTAATTTACACCGCGGCCACCATGGAATGTCTCTTAATTATATATATTTCACTGTGACGTGCTGTTGTCTGTAAGGCAGTGAGTTCGGTTTGTTACCTGAGTGAGTGTCAGAGGTGGGGAGGGCCGGTGGGGTGTGTGTTGAGAAAGCACTACAGTTATTGGCTGAGTCACGTGAGCAGAGGAGAGCGTGTAGCACACACGCGCACGTCATGGCAACTTTGTAGCAGTTGTATAGATTGTTTTGTGGAAATACCTATTTCCTACTATTTCTCCATAAAACACATTAACACGCTGCACATCAAGAAAGAATGGAGACAAAGCACAGGAAAACGACTTTGGGCGCTGATGGGTTTATTTTTTATTTATTTAACTAGGCAAGTCAGTTAAGAACAAATTCTTATTTACAATGAGGGCCTACCCCTGCCAAAGACGAACGACGCTGGGCCAATTGTGCACCGCCCTATGGGACTCCCAATCACAGCCGGTTATAATACTGCCTGGAATCGAACCAGGATCTGTAGTGACACCTTTAGCATTGCGATGCAGTGCCTTAGACCGCTGCACCACTCAGGGGTGGGTTTAAACTACATTCTAATGTTGACTGCGTGATTCTTTTTATGGGTAAACATACTCAATAAATGTGAAGAATGATCCAGTTGCCTCTGTTGGACATCAAGTAGACTATTAATTTATATGCCATTGTAGGCTATTGTAGGCTACCATTTCATCCAATAAATATGTCGAAATGACGGTATTACCGGAGTCATTGCAAATCAATGTGCCACTTGTGTAGCCTAGAGCTTGCAAAGCAATTTAATAAATAGTCTAGTTTATTGTTGTTGTAGCCTTGTGTTATTATGTCATTATTAATGGAAATGTTTAGTTAGTTAAAGTGGAAGTTATCAAAGCTCTATCGCAATTGCAGATCAGTTATTAGAGCGCATTAGATTGACGGTTAAACTAGTCAGATTAGGCTTTATATTTGTATATTCTAGTGATAATGCCCGAGAAGCCGGTGTTTGGAGGATATATTGGCATGGGTGTTGTTATCCCCGAGACGAAGTCGTGTTTAAATTAACAATGGCTTTTGACAAGCATGTTTAGTTAATATGCATATGATTGATCTTTAATTCAGTGATTGAAATTATGACCCCATCCTTAGTTGCCTATTCCAGCAGGCTATTGGGAAACACAAGCACTTACCTCACAATCACCTCGCTATTCATGTTGAATACATTCGTCTGTTAATTTCAACTAAGCAAGCTGCTAAATCGTTCAGTTTACATATTGCCTAGGCTACTGTAGACTATCTGAAATTAGATGTAGGCCTATCAGGGGCTATAAACTACCTGCCTTTATCTAAAAAAAAAACATGGCAAAATTGAATTACAATCATAAACCCAGTTTTTGGTCTGTACCTGTTGAAATGACAAGTCAATCACGCATATGGGCCATTTATAACGGGTTGTAGTCTTAACATATGACACAATTGCAAGAAAATAGCCTAACATTCGATTTTTAAAGTTCGTCCATGTGTTTCTTGCTCAGAGATTTCGAGATCCTCTGTCCAACTTTCATCACTCAAACTCTCTTGGATTTCTTTACTATTATAAACCTGGTTTAAACCCTGAATGCTGATTGGCTGAAAGCGTTGGTATATCAGACCATATACCATGAGTATAACAAACTTTTTTTTTTTACTGTGGTAATTATACTGAACAAAAATATTAACACAACATGCAACAATTTCAACGATTTTACTGAGTTACAGTTCATATAAGGAAATCAGTCAATTTAAATTAATTAATTAGGCCCTAATATATGGATTTCACATGACTGGGCAGGGGCGCAGCCATAGGTGGGTCTGGGAGGGCAAAGGCCCACCCAATCAGGAGCCAGGCCCAACCAATCAGAATGAGTATTTCCCCACAAAAGGTCTTTACTACAAACAGAAATACTCCTCAATTTCATCAGCTGTCCGGTCTCAGACGATCCCGCAGGTGAAGAAGCCCAATCTGAAGTTCTTGGGCTGGCGTGGTTACGCATGGTCTGCAGTGGTGAGGCCGGTTGGACGTACTGCCAAATTCTCTAAAATGACATTGGAGGCGGCTTAAGGTAGAGAAATTGCACGCTCCTTCAAAACTTGAGATATCTGTGGCATTGTGTTGTGTGACAAAACTGCACATTTTAGAGTGGCCTTTCATTGTCCTCAGCACAGGTTCCTGTGTAATGATCATACTGTTTAATCAGCTTCTTGATATGCCGCACCTATCAGGTGGATATGGGATTATCTTGGCAGAGGAGAAAAATGCTCACTAACAGGCATGTAAATACATTTGTACACAAAATTTGAGAGAAATAAGCTTTTTCTGCACATGGACAATTTCTGGGATCTTTCAGGGTATTTGAAGAGGTTGAAGCACTTCTGACACCATTTTATGATCTTAGTCTGATACTGTATGACAGTACTGCACAGCAGAGCACTAGCAAATGATTCAGCTACAACATTTTTGTGATCAATTTAGTGATACCCGAGCCCTGTCCATACACGGGAACAACACTTTACATGTTGCGTTCAGTATATGTTGGTAACCAGCTTATAATAGCAATAATAGCATAATAGCATAATAGCACCCTGGAGTTTGTGGTATATGGCCAATATACCACTGCTAACGGCTATATCCAGGCACTCTGCATTACGTCAAGAATAAGAACAGTCCTTAGCTGTGGTATATTGGCCAATTACCATACACCCTTCTGCCTTATTGCTCAATCATAGTAGTCAAACGAGTTAAATCAACATCCATTGATGGAAAATTACCAGGCGAGTGTAATAAGGGCAAATTGTCTTTGCTCTTGTGACATATTGAAATTCCTTTATTTTGTCATGTCCTAGCTCACAGTAATTATTCATTTGAGGAAAACCAAGGCAGAAGGACTGTCTCGTTTTGTGTATCCCTCATTATCGTTATGTGTAAATCCAGCTACTTGTAAAAGAGATTAATAAGACCTTTCTTGACTTCATCTGGAAAAATAAGTCTCACAAACTAAAAAAATCTGTCCTTTCTAACAAAAGAGCTGAAGGCGGCCTAGAAGTGTTGGATTTTGTTGACATAAATTACACTTTTAAGATCAACTGGTTGAAAAAATATTTGATCAATATTGATTCAACATGGTACTTCATTCCAAATAATGTGTTTAATAAATTGGGAGGTCTTCAATTTTTACTGAAATGTAATTATATTCCTGAAAGATTACCTGCTAAATTGGCTAGGTTTTACCAAGAAGCTTTAATGGTCTGGAAAATATGTTTCCTGCACAATTTTTCCTCACATAAAGCACTTTTTGGAATAATTCAGACATAACTGTCAGGAATAAGTCCTTGTTCTACCCCAGCTGGCATGAGAGGAATATTGACTATGTTTTTGATATTTTCGACAACAAGGGTAACATTCTCACATATGAACAATTTATAACATTGAAAGAGTTTCCAATAGCTTTCAGAGAGTTTATTTCTGTGATCAAAGCCATTCCCAGTGGTCTAACTACACGTATGAAAACTCATCTTAATTTTAGGAATGATCACAAAGTTTATCCAGAACTCAGATTGGAAGGCATGGTCTTACTTGAGAAATCTTGTTGTAATAAAAATATAAGACAAATTCTTCATTCACAAAACCAACTTACACCGAGAGGAAAGTTTTTCTGGAACATGCTTATTCCTGGCATTGTCTGGAAAAATGCATGGTTAAGGCCTTACAAATACTGTATACCAAACAAAGTTAAGGAAGTGCACTTCAAAATTTTGCATAAGATATATCAATGTAATTCTATGATATCCAAATTTGTGGCTATTGATGATATCTGTGTTTTCTGTGAAAAAGAAGGTGAGAATCTGACTCACTTGTTCTTTGAATATAAATTTGCGTCAGAATTTTGTGAAAACCTTGCAAAATACTTATTTACCACTATGAACACTGCCTATGTTTTTGACATGAAAGATATAATATGTTAATATTGCAATGATAACAAGACCACTGAATTTTTTTTATTCTTGTTGCCAAATACTTTATACACAAACAAAAATTCCAAAAATCTTTACCAAAATTACACATTCTTTTAAAACATTAACCCTGGTGAACAATAACAAGAATAACATTTTCCTAAATCATTACATTAAGATTTTTTCAGAGTGATTACAATTGCAGTAGATTTGTTTTTTATTTTATTTATCTTTTTGTTCGTTTTTTTCTCAGTATTTTCTCATTAATACCTGCGTTCTGTTTTGTATGATGTAAGAATGTAAATTGTTGATCTGTATTTGATTTTCTTTTTTTATATATATAAAAAATAATAAAATACTAATAATAATTTGAGGAAAACCGAATTGAGCTTCTAACGTCATTGCAAGTTACTACGATATTCCTTCTTATTTGGCTTGATAACGTTACGGAAAAGGGGTTTATTGTGTAATTTGTGTTACGTTTTTCTTTTTTGCCTAATTAGTATGCTTTTTGTGCGGGTTTTGAGTGGTCTTGGATATTAACTTTACCTGGCAACCCTGGCTGTCGCAAGACAGGACAATGATCGTGAAGTTAAATTGCGGACGAAATTTCAAAACGATTTGGAGCACAGTTGAAAAATCTACGCGCTGACTATACAATGGACTAATTAGAAAAATAAAAGCAGTACTTTTACTTGAAATAAGTACTTGAAATATAAGAGGTGTGCAGTGAGAGCGTGAGAAGAGGGTCAAATGTGTGTGTCTCACGGCCAATGCGTGAGAGTTGGCAGCTCTGACCCATTGTCACTGTGAATTTTCAGGAGTAAATCAGATTAGGCTACTGAATATTTTATTGTGCTGCCTCAACAGAAAAAAAACTTGGGGACAGCCTCTGTCTGTCTTTCTGAGTTAAAACTGTCCTTTGTGAGCGATGTGGTCTAGACTGTTGAAAGCCTTCCTGTTAGGTTGTTCTTCTTTTGTTTATATTGTATTATATGAAATAGTTTTTAATTTCATCGAATAAAATAGTGTGTTACTTTTGTCATTTGTAAAATAAAAATGTCTAAAATCAAATCGAACCCATAGCCTACCCCAATTATTGCATACAATCGGATTAATCAGATCATCTGATCACATTTAAATGATCAAAGAATTGCATTCTGCATTAGCTAAAACGTCCGGGAACAAATAATGGCGAATACGTTTCCGCCCGTGCACTTATCATGGACGGTAGTTGAAAGCTTGTTTTGGGGAAGGTGGAAGTGTTAGCTCATATAGCAAGCTAATTCTTTGTTTATTAAAAATAATAACGGTATTTATTACTTAATTATTAGTTCGTTAGACGTGATTTAGCAATTTATACCATATGGTGAGTTGGCAGAAATGAGTCGAATCAATGAATTGTGTTTCATACATGTTTTAGTAGCTAGCTAAGCTAACGTTAGCTGTTTCAAAAGCAACCAGCCTCCCATGTTGGGATTCCCTAAGAGCAGGTTCCTACTAGAGGGAGTACAGCTACGACCGGAAATTACTTTTCCGTAGGTTCGTATAATTTACTCAGCAGGTTAGGATAATTAACGTGGCAGATTAGGAGATTTAGGTTAAGGTTAGGAAAAGGCTTGTGTTAGCTAAAATGTTCTCCTACACTTCCGGTCGTACCTGTATCGAAGTGGAATGATTTTATGGAATCTCGTCTCACATGGCTAGCGAATGTTTAAAATTGTTTTCTGTTCGATATAATTTATTGCATATAAAGGTAGCCCGTGTTGGCAATTTAGTTTACAAATACTATAATATTTTACAATATTTGTAAATGACTAAATGATTTGTTCACTACAGATGTCCTCCCATATTGGCAGCTGGGCTGTACCACAGAGGAACTAGAATGATAACATCCTACGAGTGGAAATAATACTATATTGTTAGTGGACACAATGCTAGCCAGGCATCATGGAACACAGGAGGCCTTTGGCGTTATGGAGAAGACGCCACAAAGCAAGAATTATCAGTGTGTCACATGCTTGAAATGCTTTTCTGCTCCATCCAAACTACAGAGGCACATCCTTTCGCACACAGGACAAAGACCATTTGTGTGTCACCTCTGTGAAAAGGCATTTAGGCAACTAGCACACCTTAAACTCCATATTAACACACACCTTTATCCAAAACATATTGAACGGAAGAGCAATGTAAAGTCTAGCTTGCATCCAAGTGGATATGAAAATGACCCTCCTATAAAGATAGATAACTCAAATGCATGTTTGCAGACAGGCTCCTTGGACACATTTGGTGCAGAGGGCACATTGGAGGTGGGCATCAGTCCAACTGCACCTGTCGACAGAGTTGAGGAAAAATCTCTCTGTTCCTCTCGCTGCACCGCTGAACTCAATCGCCTACACTCTGTGGTCGAGAGGTTTGAGAAGCAGCACATAAAAGACGAGGCAACGAGGAACCACGATGACTGGAGTGAACCTGAGAAACAGACACTGCATGAGGATAGATCCTCCAGAGATGAAACAGTGGCCAAACATACACAAATAATTGAGAATTCAAACTCTCATAAATGCCCTGAGTGCTTTAAGTGCTTCAGCGCCCCGTCAAAATTAAAGAGGCACTGCCTGATTCACACAGGCCAGAAACCATTTCAGTGCTACCTATGCCGGCGTGCTTTTAGGCAGCTGGCCCATCTAAAGGTACACTACAGCATTCACTCTGGGGTCGTCAAGTCGCGGAACTCTTCACTACCACGACAAAGTCTCAAATCTATTTCCCAACCCCAGCGGTCAAAAACCTGGCCAAGGAACTATCCATGTATCATGTGTGGAAGGAGATTTAAACAGAAGAGACATTTAATAGTCCACCAACAAACTCATAAAGTTTCAGAGACTGCTGTGCACCCTTGTAAGTTAAATAATACAAGTAAGGCCTACCTTCCCCCTCAAACTAATTGTGCTTCCAAAGTATATTTCCAAAACTCTAAAAGTTCTATAATGTACAACACAGAGCTGAATGGTAAGAGACAACTAGATGTAGTTGAAGGTTTATACAACTTATCGGAAATATTGCATGACGGTGCAAAACATGCATCACAGGAGCACATTGACCTCACTCGCTCCTCAGACAACAGAAACAAGTCGCCTGTGTCTAATCGCACAGACCACACACATACAAGCACGCGTAAGGTAAGGGGAAATCAGTGCATGATATGCCTGAAGAAGTTTGACTATCCCTCCAAACTCTCCCGACATCTGTTGGTCCACATGGGCATTAAGCCTTTCGGATGCACCGTCTGTAGTAAGTCCTTCAGACAGCTCTGCCATCTACAGACTCACATGAAGGCCTACCACATAAAAAGTGAATTTTTTTCGAAAAGAGTAGAAGATACACCCGACCAACCAGGGGATATTATATTAAAGAACAAGCCTGTTTCTGCGGTGAAGAGAAATCAAAGTGAACATTTAGACCAAGTTTCTCAACCTCGGGAAGCCAGCAGAGGCCTCAATGAAGTTGATTCTTTCCTAAGCCAGTATGTTTTACCTGTCAGACCTACCTTCAGTCATTGCTCCACTGACAGTCTCTCCAACTATGGTGCTCAACAACCTGCATGGAACCCCAGTGAGAAGCTGCTACCTGGACTGGACACTGACACAGACAGGAAGTCTTCAGCAGAGCCAGTATCTCTCAGACAAGGACATGAGACAGACTACAAGAAGACCAGTGATATATTTGACAGCACACAGACACACCATTCACTAATAGGCAAATCTAAACAAAGGAGTTGCATCTTACAAAAGAAACCCACAATCCATGGCAGAGGGCGCTATTGTTGCCCAGTTTGTTCAAAGCGCTTTGGCGCTCCATCCAAGCTACAGCGGCATTCCCTGGTTCACACAGGACAAAGGTCCTATCAGTGCCCCACTTGTCCCAAAACGTTTAGACAAAAAGCTCATCTGAAGGTGCACCAGTCTGTTCATGAACAAGGGAAAGAGGCTCAACCCTCTATTAGTCATAATGAAGACAGGCAGACCAAGTCTTTATCAAGACTGAAAAGGACCCCATGTTCAAAAGGGAAGGACGTAGTCTTCCGTAATAGAAGTGAAAATACTTTATCGAGTGGCAGTGGTCTCTCTGCTGTCCCTCTAGCTCAGTTCAACTCCCCCCCAACAAACGGCGTCGACAGCCAAACACTGCTTCCTGTTGCATCTAGGAAATCAGGGGTGTGCCAGTGCATGGCCTGTCTGAAAAAGTTTGACTATCCTTCTAAACTCTCCCGACATCTATTAGTCCACATGGGCATCAAGCCTTTCAGATGTACCGTCTGTAGTAAGTCCTTCAGACAACTCTGCCATCTACAGTCTCACGCAAAGGTCCACTATAATAAGGCCACACTGCATGGGGATGAGCAACAGAGGAACATCAACTTGGCTCAACTGGACAGTATTCCCCTAGAGGATGGGACTGTTTCGGAGGGACACATCTTTGCAGCAGGTCTTCATCAAGATGAACCAGGCCCAAGTCAAGGTTTTGGAAATTACAGACAAAATGGTCATGGTGGTGAATCATACAATCACTTCTGTTTAACAGAAAGTGCAAACCAATCAACAGAAATCAACAGAAAGCATGAACCAACCCCAACCCCTGAACAGTCAGAAGACGTGAAAAGCATGAAGTCCGAGAATAACTGGAATATTGCTGAGGAGAAACATGTGGAAATGTTTCCCTCGCATGAATATTATGGGCAGCAAAACCACCCCCAGCTTCCTAACTGGTTAAGCCCTTATCCATATCACCAAGAAACCACCAAAAACAAACAGGCATATCCTATTGCTAACCAACATGTTCCGTATCTGGAGGATAGACCTAATTCACAATACGGTGCTAAAGAGGAGGGCGGGTTAGAGGGTGGCCTTAGGTCAGAGTTGAATGTTCCATATAAGTCAGAACCTCCCAACGACCTTCACGTCTGCGCAGGCTGTAGCCAGTGTTTTACCACCAAGAGGAAACTGAATCACCACAGGTGTTCTCCGAGACATTTAGAGAAAGAGAGACAGGCGAGCTCGTATCAGTGCGCCATCTGTTTCAAAAGCTTCGAGGCTCCCTCGAAATTGAAAAGACACTATGTTATCCACACAGGCCAGAGGCCATTTCAGTGTACAGTGTGTGGAAAGGCTTTCACCCAGGCAGGCCATTTGAAGACACACCTGCAAATCCACAGGTAAAAGACTTGGGACCGTCATCTACTGTTTAAGGACAAACAACAGATCTCCACACACTCACATGTTACTTTGGCTACTTACCTTGCCATGCTCCTCTATTCTCCAACATGAGCTTTTTGGATTGCAGCATATGTTCATCCTGATGAAAAAGTAAATATTTTCTTGTGTTTCTTTTCGTGCCTTCTATTATAGATGGCGTTATATGGTTCACTGAGTTTGTACTAATGTAATTATGTGTGGTGTATTAGTTGATGCTAACAATCTGCCTATCGCATCGCATACTGGTATTCACAGTGCCCTCAGAAAGTATTCATAACCCTTGACTTATTACAAAATTTGTTGATACAGCCTGAATTCAACATTGATAAAAAATAAATAATCTGAACCCATGTGGGAAAAAGTCAAGGGGTGTGAATACTTTCCGAAGGCACTGTATTTGTAAATAACTTATTAATATGTAAGTACAACAGCAGTCAGTTCTTCTGTTTCACACACATGAAGTATACACTAATAAAAATGTCTTCAATGCAATACTCTGGCTGGCCATATCATTATGTTGCTATTTGGTTATAGCTGGAAAATATTTAATTTGGCACTGAGGGTAGGCATGGTTTATTCTCAGATGACAGGATCGATGCCATCTGATCACACTCGGCAGGTCATTTCATTATGGTTTCGCAGTACCACTTCTTCACACAAGATGGCGTCATGTCTCTGTTTTGGTTAGTTGAGATGCACTTTGAGGAGAAGGAGCATCTGACTTCTGATAAACGGTGTAATGTGGAGACGTGTCAGTGTGGAAATAAACTAGTTTTAACATGGTTTTAATGTGAATTATTGCTGTTTTTTGATCACTTGTAGGATTATCAGTTAGAATGCCATTTTCTGTTTGACATTTTCGATAACACATCTTACTTATTTATAAATGTGTACTCACTGGAAGCTTTTGAACTGTCTTTAAACCTGATGTAGAGGTTATCTTTAACTGGGTGTCCATGTTGTGACAAGATAAAAAGCTTATTGACCTGTTAGGGATTTGCAGAGTATGGATTAAAGGGATTATTTTTTCTCTTAAAACCATTCAAGATTTAAGCGGTTTCTTTAAGAATTTCACAAGATTTTATGTGATGTGAAGTATATACAGTATTATATTGTATGCAGTTCTACTGTATATGCTAATCAATAATAGCAGTTTGGTCCAATCTTGTTAGAGCAGTTCATTTGTGTAGAAACATCCATATCGCTTGTGGGTGAGTTGTTTGCACTCCCTACCATCACGCTATGGGGATGTGGGAAGGGATTGGGATTGGGAGAGGGGTTAATTTACTGAGGCACCCGAAAGTAAAATTCCAATTCAAGTAATGGAGGTCAGATATTTTTGGAGTTCCCTGTCCACGTAAAAATATCTCAAAATACCTCAATATAGGCTACGCTGAACCATGGATTTACCCTCACACAACTGTTTTTTTTGTTTCTGAAACACACAGTTGTACATTAAACGCATCTTCCTACTACTCAGAATGTTATCAGAGTCCTCAGAACCTCGTTTGAGAGGTCATGTTGTGATTACAGCGCTGTGGAATAATCTCTGACATGCTTCTGGTGTATGGAGACATGGGATCTAATCCTAGCAGTAATAGTCCCTCTTGGATTAGATAGCCTTATAGTAGACAGAGAGCATCAACCCTATGGAGAGACCTGTTAGGATTGGATAGATAATCGTGATTTATATCACTTTTACAGTGCTATTTATTACATAAAGGACCTAAAAGCGCTGTAAATCAACAACAACAAAAAGCTATAAAATTACATTTAAAAAACGTAATTAGGCTCATCATCATGAGTAGATGGACAGTCAAGAGACTGAAGGTCGAGAAAGTTCACGGTTGATCTTTATGGCGAGAAAGAGTTTACTAAATGGAGAGCGGTAAGGATAGATTTACACTGTACAAAAGCAACCAGAAGGTTGCTGGATCGAATCTCTTGAGCTGATAAGGTAAACATCTGTCTTTCTGAGCAAGGCAATTAACCCACTTTGCCAAAGACATGGACGTCGATTAATTCAGAGGGGTTGGGTTAAATGCAGAAGACACATTTCAGTTGAATACATTCATTTGGACAACTAATTAGGTGTCCCTCTTTCCATGACAGACTGACCAGGTGAAAGCTATGATCACTTGTTCAATTGACTTCAATCGGGGAGGGGATGGGTGAAATATTTTTTTTAAGAATTGAGAAATGGATTGTGTATGTGTGCCATTCAGAGGGTGAATGGTTAAGACAAACAATATTCTAAGTGCCTTTGAAAAGGGTATGGTAGTAGGTGCCAGGCGCACCAGTTTGAGTGTGTCCAGAACTGCAACGCTGCTGGGTTTTTCAAACCGCTTCCCATGTGTATCAAGAAAGGTCCACCACCCAAAGGACATCCATCCAACTTGACACAACTGTGGGAAATATTGGAGCCAACACGGACCAGCATCCCTGTGGAACTCTTTCGACACCTTGTAGAGTCCATGCCCCGATGAATTGAGGGCTGTTCAGGTCAAAACGGGGTGCAACTCAATCGTAGGATGGTGTTCCTAATGTTTTGTGCACTCAGTATAGCTACGTAGTTCTAGATTGAGTTTGTGCATCTCTTTCACATACAGACCATGTACAGTCGGTCTACTGTTGTATTGATGACAAAACAGTACATCCCATCTCATGCATCCCTCCATTTGGCTGTCTGTCTGACGCCTCAGTGCCCTAAAAGCCTTTTAAGTCCTTCATGTTTACACAGTTACCAGTTCATGTCTGACAGAGGAGGGAGGGAGGAGTACCGACCAACCATCTCTCAGGCTCTCCCGTCAGCCATTGGTCTAGCAGCGCTGCATGAAGCTGCAAGACGGTTCTAAAATAACTTCAGGCGAATGGGAAAGTGGGACTGATGTATTTATTATGAGCTGGGAAAATGTATCACTCTGACAGCATCGGCGATAGGCTGGCAAGCACTCTGTGGCAGAGCTCTGCTACCCGAACCAAGCCCAACAGGCCCCGACATTATGAATCGGGTTTGAATCAATAACTAGGGTACGGGCAGGGCTTGGGTATCACTATATTGATCACTATCATTTTGAAACTGAGCCATTTGCTCGTGCTCTGCTGTGCAGTGCAGTCAAACTATAGCTTAGTATAAAGTGCCACTTGCATTTCTACAGTTTTACCTGACACTGCATGCGCACACTTAGTAACTCTAACCCCCTCTTTAAAATGACTGATTCACACTAGTTCTTTAAAGTGCCTCTCTGACACTAACATGCATGCATACAGACACACACACACACACACACACACACACAGCAGAGACTATTTAAAAGTTCCTCTCAGCATAATTGTCATGGAGGCATGGTTCTTCTGTCTGCATATTTAATGTGCTGAGATTACAGAGAGGGCCGTGAGCACTAAGCTTCACATCGCTTCTTCGCAGGTTAACAAAAAAGGGATAAACCTTTAAGATTCAGCCACCCACAGAGGTTTTGACATCATCTGCACTGTTTATACTCTAATGTCGTTTCAGACCTGCTGAGCAATGCACTTTGTCTGAGCCCACAGAGTATAGCCCTGCATGGGCATGAATTTTGCTACCAGCTCTCACAGTCTCATGTCAGAATTAGACATGAATCCATGTTTCTCAAATGTCAAATTTCGAAGTGTTTAAGGTTAAGTTCAGGCCTTAACTCCAATTTCTTAATGTTAGGCATTAACTCCAAATGGTTACGGTAAATGTTAAGGTTTGGATAGATTTAAGACCAAAAAAAAAACAACCTTCCTATCTGTTAGGAATCAATGTAAGACCCTAGTGCAGACTGTGTGAAGGAACCATGTTTATTGTAACCACAGGGGCAGGAAAACGACAGGTCACAGCAGGCAGGGGTCGATAATCCAGAGCAGAGGCCAAGGTACAGGATGGCAGGCAAGCTCAGGGTCAGGTCAGCCAGAGGTCGGTAATCCAGAGGTGGAGCAAAGGCACAGGACGGCAGGCAGGCTCAGGGTCAGAGACAGGCAGTGGTCAGGTGGGCGGGTACAGGGTCAGGACAGGCAAAGGTCAAAAACCAGGAGGACGAGAAAAAGAGAGACTAGGGGAAACCAGGTGCTGAGACAAAATGCTGGTAGGCTTGAACAAACAAGACGAACTAGCAACAGACAGACAGAAAACACAGGTATAAATACACCGTGGATAATTGGGAAGATGGGCGACACCTGGAGAGGGGTGGAGACAAGCCCAAGGACAGGTGAAACAGATCAGGGCGTGACACTATCACTGGATTCGAACTTGCAACCGCTATACACTTCTGGTATCGATGTGATGGTTCGTCGGGGACATAGCAGGATTTCTTATAAGTGTCTGAGTTTATGTCCCGCTCCTTGAAAGCGGCAGCTCTAGCCTTTAGCTCAGTTGCAGCTGTTGCCTCTAATCCATGGCTTCCGGTTGGGATATGCAATGTGGAATGCTCAGAAATGCCATCGGATGAATTCCAGAACCTATTCCAGTCTGTGCTAACAAAACATTGCATTGTAACTTGCTTCTAAATATGTGTTGTAGATCATCAGCAATTCTCAATCAGAGATACACAGCTAACCAAAATTGAATATCATTCATAAATGTGGGCACTAATTATTGTTAATATTCCTAATTTCCAAACCTGCAGCTCCCTGTCCCCAGCAGGAAAGACCAGGAAAAAGTGTTGGCTTAAGGTACAATTTCCTATTCCTTCCAAAGTCATATTTAGATTTAGTGTTACTGACATGAATAGAAGCATATACAGGCAATCAATCCATACAATTAACTTTACATTAAAGACTAAAACACCAAAAAGCAAACAATGCAGATGTAGAAGCACAGTGACCAGGAAAAACTCCCTAGAAAGGCAGAAACCTAGGAAGAAACCTAAAGAGGAGCCAGGCTCCAAGGGGTGGCCAGTCCTCTTCTGGCTGTGCTGGTGGAAATTATAAAAGAGTACAGCCATTTCGGCTAGATCATTCTGTAAGATGTTTAAATGTTCATCGATGACCAGCGGGGTCAAATAATAATTACAGTGTGCAATGCTTCAGCACATCAGGAGTAAACACCCGTTGACGTTCCATAGCCGAGCATTTAGAGGTTGATGCAGCGGGTCTGGTAGAGGGGGGGGGGGGTTAAAACAGCAGGTCCGGGACAAGGTGGCACGTCCACGTCCGTAACTGCAGAGACTGCATCAGCAGCATGACCAGGTGGACTGGGGACAGGGGTTGTCAGACCAGGTAGTCCTGAGGCATGGTCCTAAGGCTCAGGTCCTGCATCCTTTATTCAACTTGAGTGTAGACTAACTTTGCACGATTAAACCTACCTGTCAATCCAGATCTGAATGTTTGATATCGTTTTTACTGTCCGCTGTTGATAGTAATTGTTTCCAAAGCTAATCACTGAATGTCCTACTACAAGGTTGACACACTTCTGAGTCACAATAACCCAGAGACACGCACACACACTACAGATTGCAAGTGCAAGTACAATGAGCAACTGGAAAAATTAAGTCTGCTGCGTGGTTGCCCAATACACACACACACACACATACTTAATTTAGGTTAGTGAGTAGTCAAGGCTTTGTCATTTAAAATAATATTGTTTCTATCGTTCATATCTATCAACCAGGCTCGGTGGGTAACAGAGCTTTTCCAGGCCTGAAGTGTGATGTGGTCCAGGTAATTAGCACACACACACACACACACACACACACACACACACACACACACACACACACACACACACACACACACACACACACACACACACACACACACACACACACACACACACACACACACACACACACACACAATCACTTAAATTGTGCCTCTCTCCTGTAGATCTCCTGTAGATCTGATACCCCTACCAACTCAACCACAGCCCTCACAGCTGTGGTCGTCTGCCCCTGCACACTGACCACGACAGGTGATACAAGTAATTATCACACCCACGTATACTCTCCCTTCTTTGAGGCTCTGTTCAATCAGGTCCACTTTAGTCGACATCTGCATAGCTGTTGTTTTGGCGGTGTCTGAGGAGGAACTGTGTTAGAGCTGGTCACATGCGGCTCCTGGCATTATACCGAAAGCGGACAATGCCATTGGCTGCACGGAGTGGCATTAACGGAAATCCCATGCAGCCTTGTTTAAAAGTTGAAACACTGGAATGTGAGATGTAATCTACACCTTGATTAGGATGATAGAAACCTTCATAATTTAGTTGAATGATTTTTCAATTTGAGTGTCATTATTTTTATACAGCCTACACTTTCTCATACTGAACTTCTAACGGAAGTGGGACGAATGTGGCTTCATGACAATGATCAAGAAGTGCAGCATGCACCGGGCCTGTCAAGACTGACAAAGCAGAGATGGAATGGCTGACAAGGAAAAATAAAACACATCTTTCTCTCTCTCTCTCTCTCTCTCTCGCTCTCTCTCTCTCTCTCTCTCTCTAATGTAAATAAATGGTAATTACTTGTTTATTTTATGCATGCTCCATTTTATTAGAGGATTGGAGATATCTAGGGCCACATATCCCTTCTAAATATCTACATTATCACTCTAACTATCTATCAAATCACTATGTGATTGATAATATTGTAATACGGTATTGCTTAATGTGTACAGTTTGAGGAAATGATGTGTGAATTTTTTCCTGAGTTTATTGTGTGCAATAAAGTACATTCACATTTAAAGCAAAGTCTTTGTTTTATTGGATATGTCTCTGATTAAAATGTGTGACGAAAAGGAAGTCGGCAGGCCTGCAACCCTCTGGGAGTGTGTGCAGTTTTTGTCATCTGGAGCTGGAACAGGGCCCCAACAGCCTTAACGTACAGTATGTGCAGGATTCCCAGGAGTGGCAGGCAAATATGTTTATTAGTGTCCTGCAAACGCACTTTTTTTGATGTATCAAGGCCATTCCCTGGCTACTCATCCACATTGATTCGGCCAAACTGATGTTTGTTCTCCACAATGAATGTATGTAGCGATCGAAAGAGCAGCAGAATTACATTCCGGGTGAGTGGTCATGGAACCAAGGCCAAAGAATGGAGAGAGAGAGAGATGACCTGGAAGGAGTTCCAGACCTCAGCTTTTTATGAAGCCGAAAAGCAGAGATGGGTGGCTGACAAGGAAAAAATTAAACACAACATGCACACACTCTCCTTCTCTCTCACTCACACACACACACACACACACACACACACACACACACACACACACACACACACACACACACACACACACACACACACACACACACACACACACACACACACACACACACACACACACACACACACAGGTTTGGAAATATATAAATAAATTGTAATTACCTGGCTAGAATTTTAAGCAGAGAGCCCTACCCATGCCCGCGACGTTCAGACCCTACCCTACCTAGGCCCGGGCTCTGCCCGAAATCAGAAATAACTTTCTCCGTTAGTAAATCCATTAGCTGTTCCTCTCTGTCTGTCACATGATCCTGTGCGCTGTTCGCTCTGCATGCGCTCTGCTCAATGATGAGACATTAGAGAGCTGTTAGCTACTTTTCGTCACTCTAAACCCCGATAAAACTCAAGGAACATTATTATTTTCTGTGAAATAATCTCTCCTGTTTTATACACTGAACGAAAATTGAAATGCGACATGCAACAATTTCAGTTACAGTTCATATATACAGTACATATATATTGTACCTTTGTTTAACTAGGCAAGCCAGTTAAGAACAAATTCTTATTTACAATGATATAAGGAAATCAGTCAATTGAAATAAATTAATTTGGCACTTATCTATGGATTTCACAAGACTTGGAATACAGATCTGTTGGTAACAGACATAAAAAAAAGTAGGGGTGTGGATCAGAAAACCAGTCAGTATCTGGTGTGACCACCATTTGACAATGACATACTCCTTCCCATACAGTTGATCAGGCTGTTGATTGTGGCCTGTGGAAGGTTTTCCAACACCTCTGTGAAGTTGCTGGATATTGGCAGGAACTAGAACATTGTAGCACACATCAATCCAGAGCATCCCAAACATGCTCAGTGGGTGACATTTCTAGTGAATATGCAGACCATGGAAGGACTGGGAAATGTTCAGCTTCCAGGAATTCTATACAGATTCTTTTTTTTCCTTCTTTTTAAAAAATGTTACCCCAATTTTTTTTTCTCCCCAATTTCGTGGTATCCAATTGTTTTTAGTAGTTACTATCTTGTCTCATCGCTGCAACTCCCATATGGGCTCGGGAGAGACGAAGGTCGAGAGTCATGCGTCCTCCAAAACACAACCCAACCAAGCCGCACTGCTTCTTAATTAACACAGCGCGCATCCAACCCGGAAGCCAGCCGCACCAGTGCGCCCGGCCCGTCACAGGAGTCGCAAGTGCGCGATGAGACAAGGATATCCCTACTGGCCAAACCCTCCCTAACCCGGACGACGCTAGGCCAATTGTGCGTCGCCCCATGGACCTCCCGGTCGCGGCCGGCTGCGACAAAGCCTGGGCTCGAAACCAGAGTCTCTGGTGGCACAACTAGGACTGCGATGCAGTGCCTTAGACCACTGCGCCACCCGGGAGGCCCTTATACAGATTCTTTGACATGGGGCTGTGCATTATAATGCTGAAACATGAGGTGATGGCGATGGATTAATGGCACGTCAATGCATCATGGTATCTCTGTGCATTCAAATTGCCAAAAAATAAAATGCAATTGTGTTCGTTGGGGCACTCTGTTCCCTACATTTACATCAGCAAACCGCTCACCCACATGATGCCGGGATTCATCTGTGAAAAGCACACTTCTCCAGCATGCCAGTGGCCATCGTAGGTGAGCATTTGCCCACTGAAGTCGGTTACGACGCCGAACTGCAGTCAGGTCAAGACCCTGGTGAGGATGACAAGCAAGCAGACGAGCTTCCCTGAGATGGTTTCTGTTTGAGCAGAAATTCTTTGTTTGTGCACACCCACAGTTTCATCAGCTGTCTGGGTGGCTGGTCTCAGACGATCCTACAGGTGAAGAAGCTGGATGTGGATTTCCTGGGCTGGCGTGGTTATACAGGGTCTGCGATTATGAGGCCGGTTGGAAGTACTGCCAAATTCTCAAAAATGACATTGAGGCGGCTTATTGTAGAGAAATGAACATTAAATTCTCTGGAAACAGCTCTGGTGGACATTCCTACTTTCAGCATACCAATTGCACGCTCCCTCAAAACCTGAGACATTTATGGCTGTCACGAATATTACCGAAGGTGACTCCCCTTCTTGTTCGGGTGGCGCTCGGCGGTCGTCGTCGCCGGTCTACTAGCTATCGCCGATCCGTTGTTCTGTGTTCTTTTGGTTTTGTCTGATTGGTATCACCTGTTTCTTGTTTGGTTGTTAGGAGAGAGATTAAAGTAGATGTCACGTGTCAAAATTTTGATTGATGACCCTATGTGAACCTATGTGAACTCTATGTGAACCCTATGTAGTGATGACGTGTGCATGTCTTCTGGTCAGGCAAGCCTGGTTAGGTGGGGGCTATGGGTTGAGTAAGGGTCCATTTGACAGGCCGTTAATGATTGATGACCCAAGCCTGATTTATGACCCTATGTAATGATTTATGACCCTATGTCATGTAGAAGGGTGCATGCCCCGGGGGGTTGTTGGGGTTGAGTAAGTGACCATGTGTCAGGTCAACCTGTTACTGTTTCTCACGGTTTGGGGTGGTTAATGCCCCTTATAAAGCGCCTGAACAATACCTTTTAAGACTGTACATGATAACCCCCCTGAATATTAAACAAAAATGACACCTATGCCAATTTTAGGGATGTTATGCTCGGCTTGTCATGAACCCAGTGACCAAAGCCTTGAAGAAGTTCTGTGTGAAGCTCCAGAATGTTTTAAAGGATTTTTGGGTACGAGTGAGGGCCACATGTCTTACATATTCCACCCGGAGGATTCTACGGTAAAGATATTCACAGACCGTGGACCCAAACCCCTTTATCCTGCAAAACCTGGGAGTTTTCCCCCGGCTCTGGGGATGAGAGAATGGCTAAACATCAGGCTGGCTCTTTGTAAAATTGAACAGGTCCTGAGTGGTACAAATGTGCCAGGATATGCGTTGGAAGAACAGGTCTGCGGCCGCAGTGATCTCAAGGCTCTAAGAATTGCTTCAATGGACTATAGCCCTGACAACAAAGTGACAATTTTAGCCTGTGACCTTTATGATAAGGCTAATGCTACAAAGTCTGTCAATTCTACTGTAGCTTCCAGAGCACGCAAACATGTAAACTTTTTTATTCCTGTGTTTAGTTTTAAATGGGTGGATTATCCAATTTTCATAACACTTATGAATAAGCTGGACATTCTCTTCCAAAATGGGGAACAGTTAAAGCGCTGGGCGAGGCTTTCCTTGAGACAGAGTCAAGACCAAAAGGCCCGACGGAGGATCTACCCCTGGAGTGAAAACTTACCAAGTGTTGATGGACCTAGCAAGAGAGCCTTGCCTTTTGAGGGCGAACTCGACACGGACAATGGCGGTTGGTTGCATAAGCTCCCAGGATCTGTAAGAAAGGCATCGTAAAATACCTTAAGAATGTAAGGATATAAAATGTATGTACTAAATATTTTGAATGAAATAAATGGTTTTAAAATCTGAATCTCACCACGTTATGAACTCTCGCGTTTGTTCACTCTTAGCGCAGTCTGTCCCTGAGAAAAAACTTGCGGAAAAAGCCATGTGCGCGCGTATGTGCGTGAGGGAGTTTTCTGTAGTGGCTGTGTGTGTGTGTGTGTGTGTGTGTGTGTGTGTGTGTGTGTTTCAAAAACAGAAAAAGGGGGGCGGGTTGTTTGTTAAAAAAATACCCTTGCAGTCGTTTGAAACCAAGGTTTACACTAGCCTGCAAAACAGATGCCTACCCCCCAACAATAATATTGTGTCTTACGACTCCTAATCTTAAAGGCCTTTCATAAAACTATTTTTTAGGTGGGCTAAAAAGTCATTCATCCCAGCGATGTCGAGACCAACCCACCCCCCTGCATCTAGGTGCTAGCACCCCGGAGATTTTAGAAGATCCAAAAGGATCCTAATGTTTAGACACACCCAATACCATGTGTTTGAAATGTGTCAAATATACCATGGGCGGGGGTATAGCCCGAAAAAAACGACAAACCCCAAATGCTATGTAAAAATCATTCAGGGGTTTTTCTCTAGGTCGTAGGGTACAAAAGCGCTAGAAACCATGGGCAATGTTAGCAGCGTTTTAGTTCCGATGCAAACAGCACCTCCAGAAACTCCAAGAATCGTTATCGGACTGAAGCGTTAAAAAAGATAATCGGGGAAAACAGTCTAATGGATCTATCGCAAGGTGAGTTCTTGAAATAAATCTTTATTAGATTTGGTTGTTGTGGGGAATTGTTTGAAAAGCGTGGGATGTTATAGAAATATTAAACAATCATTAGGATCAGTATGCTTACCGTATAACAAGGCAATATTAGCTAAAGTGATTATAGCTTTAATATTGTCGAATGTTTTATAGATTCTGAAGCATTCACGCAGATACTCCGAGGTATAACTGAGCTCGAACCATCCAATGGGGCTCCGGAACAAAGTGCAGACAAACAAACGCCTACCCTGAATTGTAAACGTAAGTAAGCTCCAAGAATTCCATACATAAAAATATTTATACCTTAAAAACAAAAAGTGTGGGCATCTTATATTAAAAGTTATTTTATATGTTTACAGAGGACCTAAAGCCTAGAAGGTTAAACGAGGCCCTATGAAGCCTGAACGGTTTCTGCGAAGCATATGACTACGAGACAATTCTGCCCTACTCCCAGGATGTATTTACACAAAAGCAGCGAACAGAGACTTTAAACGGCAGGTCAACTCCCCTTGGCCAGGACAACGTTGTCCCCCATATTTCTAAACACCAAAGGATAATTAGTGCTCAGATCCACAGTTCCGCTTCACCCGAACAATTCTACTTGGCCGATATTCACGAGACGTCGTTCCAAGGACAAGGTATGAATCAATTATATATTATTATTTATATATATTATTATTTTAATATTTATATATTTTTTTTATGCCGGAATATGTTAAAACAAGGCCTAATGCTGTTTTTTTTTTTTTTTTTTTTTCAGGCTCACCATCTACCGAACCTGCAGATGCTGTAATACAGGTTGAACAAAGACATCAGCCCCTGGTTTCAGAGCTTCTTCAGAACAGCCCTCGTCAAAAAAGCCGAGGTATTTAATTAATGTATTGTTAATATATAGGCTTATATCTGAAATGTATTTGGCATTTTTAACATATTTTAGGGTTAATAACCTATTTTTGTATGTATTATTTTTATTTCAGACTCCTCACCGGCTTATAAAGACAACGCACAAACATCGGAGGATGCCCAGACAAGCATCCCCGAGGAGGCTCCAAAGACACCAGTCAAGAAAACAGCGAAACCTGATGATTTCAAAGATTTAAATGACATTTCTGAGGTAGACGATTTGATGTTCTGTGAAGCTGCCAACCTTCTTGAATCGGCCAATTCTGTGGGGGAAACAGCAGATTCTGAAATAGACCAAGAACGTTTTTTCAAAGCGTTTACCCTGGGTTTAAAATCACGAAAGGCTCTACTCCAGAGGCGCATGTGTATTCTACTCGAGCATCAATACAATCAGGATGTGTCATTCTGGCGTAGCGAGCTACCCCGTATGTTAAAAAACATTAGGGCTAAAACAAGCAAATACCGCCGTTAAAAAACACACATGTAAACACACACACACACACATCCTTAATTAGACAGATGGCGCCCCCTATAGACCAAAGTGAGACAATTGAAACCCTCTTAGCCATGATCCCTACAGAGCTCCAAGATATAGTTAACCATATGAATGATTCGGGGGTAATTGACATAATGACAATAGATGAAAATCTATTATCACAGATTCCCTCCGAACTCATAGACATTATTACACGTATGAATGAGTCAGGGCCGAGGAAAACATGTTAACACAGATTCCCGAAACCATCATATCTCTAATTACCCAGCTTAACGCGAGCCCTAGGTTTAATTCGGCCCCACAGACACCTCTAAGACAGCCTTTAACAACATTGTCCGAAGAGTCTGAAAGTCAATATGATGTTTTTGAACAGTTGGACAAATGTCTAGCAAATCTGGAGGGGGGCGGTCTTGAGATCAGTGTACAGAACGAGAGCGCTAGGTTTAATTCGGCACCCCAGACACCTATAAATCAGCCTTTAACACCAATGTCCGAAGAGTCTGAAACCCAATACGATGTTTTTGAACAGTTGGACAATTGCCTAGCAAATCTGGAGGGGGGAGGTCTTGATCGAAGTGTACATGTTTTGCGTCGAAATAAATTCAGCAATATTGAGGTTCGCCAGTTTTTCAATTTCGCATGGGGGGGTCAGATTCGGGAATATGCTGTGTTTTACGTAATGCTTATGGACACTTTGAATGAACTGTTAGCTAGGATCAGAGATTATAGCGAACCTAGGGATCTCTTACAGTTGGAAATTTGTGGAGACAGTCTACAGAGCAAGGTATCGCTTATTTTACAGAATGGTGAAGCAGAGCTTGAACAATTTGTTAAACTGCTAGAACGCCTTGTTCAGTCAAATTTAAACGTGCTAGCAGATAGGACCCTCGAACTTGTAGTACAATTAGTACGACAACCACAAGGGGGCGGGGGTCAGAGACGAAAGCTCGAGAGTTTAATGCAGTCCGAAATCATAAGCAATAAAAGGGCCTATCTCATAAACGTTCACAATCCAGGTAATAAGCTATGTTTTGCCATAGGTTTGGCCCACTTACTCAGCCCAGGATGTACTGATCAAGCCGCGTTACAAAAAGCTCGAGAGCTACAAACTGCGGTGGGTCTCGGTATACAGGATGCTGTGGCTTTCTCAGACATAGTCAAATTTGAAAACTTTCTGAACATCAAGATTGTGGTTTTGTACCACAGTAGGGCTAATGACGCTCTCCTCAAGTTCCAAAATATACCCGAACCACATCCTAAGACTATGTACTTTTATGTGCAAAATGAGCATTACTATGCCGTAACTAACATCACAGCCTTTTTAGGCGCTCCATATGTCTGTCCAGCCTGTCATACCGGCTACACACGCATGGGGGGGCACTCGTGCCGTTACAACTGTTCAGTATGTCTGGATAAACATTGCCCTATGCAGCCGCTAAACTTGACCCCCTGTGCGGATTGTCACCGCACATGTCGTTCGGCCTACTGTTACGAAAAACACAAAACTGAAACATGGCATCCCAAGGCATGTAAATCTGTAAGCAGTTGTGACATTAACAAGAAATGTCCAAAATGTCATTGCAATTACAACCTTAAAATAGATAGCCCTAAACCTCATGTTTGTGGAATTATACACTGCCCAATCTGTAAAGGTCCTTTGAAAAGCAGAGACGCGGAAGCGGTTCAAGAAGTAACACATGAGTGTTACATTCAGCCCTTGGCTGAAGATGAACATACAGAGAAATATGTGTTTTATGATTTTGAGACAAATCAGCAATCAGGGGTTCATTTGCCTATTTTTGTGTCAACCATGACTTTCAAGGGTGAAAAATGGTCGGCCGAGGGACCCAATTGTGCCAGGCTCTTTCTAAAACATTTTAGAAAAGCCCAGTACAGAAACTTCACGTTTATAGCTCACAATGCTAGGGCCTATGACGCCTATCTGCTTCTGAACCCTTTGATACAGCAAGGCGTGGCCCCCAGTGTCATAGCTCAAGGGAGTAAAATATTATGCTTTGTTGACCCCACCTTCAAACAGAGATACATTGACAGCTTAAGCTTCTTACCCATGAGATTGGCTCAAATGCCAGAGGCCTTGGGTTTTGAAAACTCTGTCAAAGGCTATTTCCCTCATTTCTTCACATCTGAGGAGAATCTACATTATATAGGATCTTATCCAGCCCCCGAAATGTACGGGTGTGATCAAATGTCTCCCAAAGAGCGTGAGAGATTCATGACATGGTACGAGACCGTAAGACATGGCACTTTTGATTTCCATAAAGAGATGGAATCATACTGTGACAATGACGTTGTTATACTTCGTGAAGGATGCCTCAGATTCAGAGAAGAGGTAATCAAAGATGCGGGCATTGACCCCTGGAGCTGTACAACTATTGCATCAGCGTGCATGAAAACCTATCGTACACACTATCTAACTCCTGAATCTATAGCTATCCCATCGCCAGACAACTACCGACGCCAATTCAAGGCCTACTCTAGTGGTTCCATTCAATGGTTGGAGTACTTGGCCCAGGATAAAGATATTTTTATCCAACATGCTTTGAATCGGGGGGAGAAGGCTTTTGGGCCTTACCATGTAGATGGATACACACAGATTGACGGGGTTGAGACAGTGTATGAGTACAACGGTTCTTTCTTCCACGGTTGTAAATTATGCTTTGTCCCCCAGACCTTGTGTGTCCTAACCCAAAAGACTTTTGGGGAAATGTACCAAGAGTTTCAAGACAAACTGAATTCTTTAAAGGCTACTTACGGGTTAAAAGTTGTGGTTTTGTGGGAGCACGAATGGACAGCCCTCAAAAAGGCAGATCCTAGTGTTAAGGCCTTCCTTACCCATTATGACCCTCCAGAGCCCCTGGAACCGCGACAGGCCTTGTTTGGAGGCCGGACCAATGCTTTGACATTGCGTTATGTAGCTCAACCCGACGAGACAATAGGCTATGTAGATTTTACATCCCTATATCCTCATGTAATGAGTTCCTCATTCTATCCTATAGGGCATCCTGAAATTATTCACAGCGACTTTGACGAACCCCAAAATTATTTTGGTTTAATCAAAGCGACTGTCTACCCTCCTAGGGGGCTGTTTATACCTGTGTTGCCTTACAAGGGTCCTAAAGGAAAACTTTTCTTTCCCCTTTGTCGCACATGCTGTGAAAACCACAACCAGGAAAACCCCTGTGATCACACAGATCAAGAAAGAGCCCTGACCGGTGTATGGGTCACTGTAGAATTCTCTAAGGCTTTAGAGAAGGGGTATCGTGTGGCCAAAATCTTTGAAGTGTGGAACTTTTCCAGGAAATCAGACACACTTTTTAAAGAGTACATCAAAACCTTCTTGAGATGCAAGCAGATGGCTTCAGGCTATCCTGCATCGGTCACAGATCAAGAAAGTAAAGACCAGTACATTCAAGACTACCATGACAGAGAAGGCATACTTCTTGACCCTGACAGAATAGAGGTCAACAAAACCAAAAGAAATGTGTCGAAATTGTACTTGAACTCCCTTTGGGGGAAATTAGCGCAGAGATGCAATATGCTAACAACTTCGATCATTAAAGACCCCGAAGAATTTTTGGAATTTGTTTTTTCGGACCAATACGAAATTTCACATTTTTCCTTCTTGAGTCAAGACATTGCCTTGGTGCAATGGAGGCGCCACCAAAAGTGGGTTCTACCCCCGGGTAATGTAAATGTGTTTCTTGCAGCATTTACCACAGCCTATGGCCGCCTTGAACTGTACACCCTCATGGAACAGCTTCAGAGGCGGGTTCTTTACCACGACACAGACTCTGTGGTCTATGTAAGCAAACCGGGGGATTGGACCCCCCCACTTAGCAACTATCTTGGGGGTTTAACGAGTGAACTCGAAGAGGGTGACCATATTACAGAATGGTCCTCATGTGGTCCAAAAAGCTATGCTTTTAGGACTAAAGCCAATCACGTGGTGTTGAAAGCCAAAGGCGTGACTCAAAACTATGAAAATGCACCGCGTGTAAACTTGGAATCAATCACGCGCTTGGTCGAGGGGTTCGTAAAGGACAAGAATAGTGACTTGGAGATTTTGAGCTCCTACAACAAAATAGTGAGGGATAAAAAGGGGTTCCATCTAAGAAACGCACCACTCACTAAAAGATTCAGGGTAGTCTATGACAAGAGACAGCTATTGCCTGACGGTACCACATTGCCCTTTGGCTACTGACTTATGCTACAAGCCCCAGTGTGTCTTAAAGCTTAAGATATTATGACTGCTGTCGAGGGTTTTGACCCCCGTCTACAATTGCCTTTTTCAGCATTAATTGCAGGCCCTTCAAACAGTGGTAAAACTTTTTTTGTAAAAAGTATTTTAGAGAATTCTGAACATGTGTTATCTCAAAAGCCTGACAATATTGTATGGTGTTATTCATGTTACCAACCTCTGTATGATGAATTATTGAAGACAATAAAAATCAAGTTTGTTGAAGGAATACCCGATTCTCTGTCTGATGATGAACTTCTCCCCCCACATGTAAATAATCTGCTGGTTTTGGACGATATGCTATTTGCTGGTAGCGAACACCCTGAAATTGCACGAGCTTTTACCCAATATACTCATCATAGAAACCTGTCCGTGCTTTACTTGGTCCAGAATGTGTTTCACCAAGGTAAAAATAGTCGGACCATTAGCTTGAATGCCAACTACATGGTATTGTTTAAAAATCCTAGAGACAAACTGCAAATTAGCACTCTAGCTCAGCAGATGTACCCTGGACGGAAATCATACTTTATGGAGAGCTATGAGGACGCTACCAAAGAGCCATTTTCTTATTTAATCGTGGATTTAAAAGCAAATACTCCAGAACACCTTAGGCTACGTACAGGGCTGTTTCCGGGGGAGAGGCCTGCTGCATACCTTCCTAAAAAGTAAACGCTATGTCTCTGCGTTTAAAAAGAAACCTCCCCCTCTTGAGAAGGCTAGTGGGTTCTACAGCTAAAGAACGGAAGGCCATCTTGGGTCGCTGTTCTTCAGATCTCATATTAGCCCTATGTGAGATTGCTTTGAATCTTCTCAAAGGACGCATTCCACTCACCCTGAACCAATTGAAAAAATTAAGGAGACAAAAGACAGCGATCAAACTCTTTGCCAATAAAAGGGCCAGTCTTCAAAAGAAAAGACATAGTATACAACAGTCTGGGGGTTTTCTTCTACCTTTACTCAGTATAGCCGTGCCCTTCATCACCAGCCTTATTGCGGCCAGACGTGGGGGTTGAACACGTGGTGTGATGGCCACTAAAATGTACTTGGTGCCTCAACAAGAGTTGGATAGACTTAAAAAACAAATGCAGGGTCCTGAAGATATCAGACAAACAGCGGAAAATGATTTGGATACGGCCATGAAGGATGTTTTGAACCGAAAAGGATTGAACCCCTATGATAAGATTCAAAAATACACAAACCTAATGCAAAGGTATTTGACTCGGGTAAAGCAAGGGGAGAGAGAGACTAACCATTTAACCCTTTCCCTACCGGACCCTTTAACAGATGTCGAACCTAACGATAGCCATGCCCCTGTAAGGCCTGTACCGTCGATCTTACCTAGTGGAGATAATATGTCGGGTGAAGCTCAAATGCCATTTGAAGATTAAAGTTATGCATGACCTACTGACACATGTGCCTTTACGTAACAGGAAGAATGTTAAATACATTATGAACAAGATAAAAGACTCAAAGGGGATAGCTGCTTGGAACGACTCTGGAGAGTTTATCCTTCAGGGCTCTGTGGTTAGGGGGTCCCATATGCAGGACTTGCTTAAAAGTACCACGGCTGCCCACAAGGTTGCTGATGACCGAAGGCCTCCCGGCTGGCGTCAGTTTCTTAAGGCCCTGGCAATCCTCAACATCCCCCTCTCCGGTGTACCCAACCATAAGCTTCGTCAACAGATTCAAGCTTTAAAACAAAAGCCTTCAACGAGATACAGCACCCCTAAAGATGCCCCAACGACACCGTCCCCCTATGAAAGCGATGATGCTAACTCATTTACTCCCATGAACGTCTCAGGACCTTTTCCTAAACCCGATCTCTCGGCGTGGTTAGACTTTTGAAAATGACTTTTGAATGACTATGATTAAATTCAATAAATTTTTTATTTGAAAAATAAGCAAGTTAACATTTGTGGCATTCTTGAAACATATGACGTGAGCATACGCCTTGATTACGAGTTCTTAAAGGACACACATTTGAACACTTTTGATATTTTCTAACAAAACAAGATACAAGGTTATCATTACTTCTTAAATCATCCTTATAAAGAGACATAACATCTTCAAAAGAAACTCCCCGGGCTCTTTGGCACAGGTAAAATACACAGTGGTGACCGCATGTAGTGGAAAGGTTATCTTGCACTTGTTTGATGTTGTAGTAGATCTTTGTACCGTTTAGGGTCAAAAAATCTTTAATAGATTTAGGGAAATGTGAAAAACCGGGGGGAAAGCCATAGGAATCAAAAAAGTTGCGATTTTTCGTCCACCTTCCTGTTCTAATGTCATAGCTAGCCAATGTTCACCAGGCATGTGTTTAGGATGGGTATTGACAATAAACATTGCAGGCCTCTCAGGCCATATCTCAATAGGTAATTCATCACAAGCCAACACTCCACAAAATTGTTTTCCAATCAAGCGGCTCATGAGCCCGTCCAACTCTTGGGTATTCATGTCTTTGTTCAAAGGTCCTTAATAATAATCCACTAAGACCTGTCTTCGGGCATTCACTTCCAAGATTGAATCAGAGCATGCGTAAACAATCATGCTAACTGTACAGGCTAAAGGTGTACGGAAACGCATTTCCAGCCTGAGGTTACCTTGGGACACCACAGACAGATTTCCTGAGGTGTCATCATCAGGTGATAAATTGAAAGCATACAATGTGTAACCCTCTGCAAAATCATTTCTGTCAATAGGTAAAGAGAGATCTTTTAGATGTCGCCCTGTAGCCAGGAATAGATTGTAAAATTCTCGCACAGATATGTTGTTATTAAATTGTGGTTGGAAAGCCTTCGCCGGAACCTGCCGTCCGTCCTGACAGAGCGCTACATACTCTGCATTGAAGTGCTGAAAATTAAAGGGGTTTTTATCTAAACTGCCCGTATTAGAGGCGTGATCAACCAGACCTATAACCACATATCTAGGTAAAGGGCCTAGAAATAGGTTTTCTTGACTGCAGATTCTACTGCCCACAGGTATGCTAAAGGTTTTCATGGTAATTCTTTGGAGAGGGTAAAGGGCATTTCCTTTCATCAAAGCATGTGAGTGACCCAGGCGCACGGCCGGAGATACAGATACTTTTTTAATAAAATGGGTTGCCCCCAACACTTTCAAACTAAAATCCCCGTCTTGGGGAGACATCAGGCAAAAATCATCCTTGGCCCTGGTTAATTTAATCTTAAATCAACCGAATTTAAGAGTAACCGTTCTTGAAAGAAAATGTCAGAGTGTATAGGGCCTAGCAAATGAAACTCTCGAGATTCGGCGCAGTAGCGAGCTCGTGCCGCTAGTCCTTTGTTTGCACCGGTGGAAGGGTCTGTCGATTCCATAGAGGCTCCTGCAGTATCCTTGCTAAACAGCCCGGCGCTAAATTGGGTTTTGAGAGTGTCTTCGGAGTAGTTTAGTAAACACTCCATGATGGCTCTATAAGGGTATGTAGCGCTGCTTTGACTGATTAGGCGTTCACCCAAAGTCACATCACTTGGGAGAAAATGGTGGCCAAGGGGTAATTAATGAGACTCACTTTGGCATCGTCTGCAATATTAGACCCATCTCTTTGGTCACTTTTAGACGTAAATGCACCAAGGTGTTGTTGAGGTCCAGATAGTTGTCACCATGGCCTGGTATGAAAAATTCGATAGGCCCCGTTATCGGTAATAGCAGAGAGAGGGGCTATCTCCACATAACTGGATCTATCTATTGAATGCTGCGTTAACGGTGCCGTGAAAAGATCAAGTTCTGTCTTTATAGCTTCAGAGGACATTCGATGTAAAAGAGCCATGTCACTTATTCTTTTAGAAAATACTTCCTAGTATTCTTTTAGCCTGTTTTGGTACAGACCTCCTCACTTTACCCCGTCTTTGACTTACTGAGGTTCTTTTAACAGTTAACCGCCGCTTTTTAGGTGCCGGCCTACGCCTTAAACCAGGGGGTCTCTTTTTTGGCCTTCGAGACAATATCATAAGCCCCGAGCCTTCTTGATGCTCCACCTCTGGTGACGCCCTTCGGGTCATAGCATTGGCTACAACCTCACTTACTATATTTTTAGCCGCTGATTTTAAATGTGGTTTGGCTATGCTGAAGCCTCTCTTCATAAACGGTAAAACCATCCTGAAGAGGTTACGGAATATACCTCCTATCCCCGAACCATACATTGTCGGCGCTCCATGATATCCTGGTAGTCCATTACCCACTTGATCCACATAGTATGAAACATAACGGTTAGGGTCGAGCTGATGGTGCTCCATAACACTTTTATTTGTATTATGTTTATAAATATAATACAGCTATTATATATGTAGAGAGGTTTTGGTGGGTCTAAAGTGGAGTTTTACAATCGTTTTACCATAAGTAAATTCAATGTTTTCGTTCTGATCCGTTTTAAGCTCAACCAGAATGTTTTCAATATAGTTCTTGCTGACATGTACGTAGTGCGGCTTGTCATAATTGACAGTGACGATGTCCCCATCCTTGCCGTCTATATGAACTGTTCGCAGGAGGGGCACACAGCTGTCTCCGACCCTTGATAGGTTATGATGTCGGTATAGACAAATATGTTGTAAAAGCCTGCATGTATATCCGCAGGGAATGGGAATAATTTATCGTTCACATACGTCCATTTATTGGGACCCATCCCCAACATGTAGGATAAATTACCGCTGTCTTTATACCTCCGTTAGCAGGCCCTGAGATTTGTATCCTTTTATGGATTGGATTGTAGAATAGGAATATTTCCATCTTGTTCAGGGTTAGGTGTTCATTCAACTCTGAGACGATCCTGTCGACGGTTCTATAGAACCTTTTTTAAGCTTAATAAGTATCGCAGGTTCACGAGAACCTTTTGCAATAAAAATCACGGTCCTTAGCTTTGATATTATACCAACTATGGGGGTATGTAATCTCGCTTGAGACCTACTTCCCAAGCCTCTGATAACTCTATAGGCTTTGGAAAATTGGTTGTATAACTTCGAACTCTGATTATTACGATATATCTGTGCCGACGCATTACTGGGGAGAGGTCAGGTAGAAGCCGCTGTGTTCCATGATGCCCAACTGTGTACACGCGAATGATGCGCTAGTTATCATGACTAGGGGTTTAAATTAAGCCCCGTTGCCTCCACCACATCCTGCTCCAATACCCAACTGTTGAACTTTTGAGGCCAGTTTTTCCAGCGGACCAGTAACCATTTTTACCCTTTTCTCTCATTCTGATCTAGAATCTCCTCCACGTGAAAGACTTTGTCTTTACCCAACTGGACCTTCTGTAATTCCTTCTCATAAAAAGATCCCTCTATAAGATCCCGTCATAATCTTTTAATTTGTAGACCGGCGGAATGCGTGGCAGACATTCGGTAAGGTAACAACTCTGAGCTAAAGCCTTGTTCGTATTTTTTGTCGAAACACCCCTCAACTTTGATATACGCACCAAGTCAACCCACTAGGAATTTAAAAGTCATTTTTTTTCTTACGGCGAAGTGGGAACAACCATACATATTTTTAAAGACTTGAAAAGAGTTTTCCGAGAGGACCTCCGAGGGCTTCATACGTATAGTCTTATGGTAGCTTGGTTTGTACCCGTTTACTAATCCTGAACTATGTCTGTATATCGGTTGGTGTTGTGAGCTGTAAAATAGCGCCACATCCGCTCTTTCAAAGTCCTATTAAAGCGTTCCACAACCGAAGCTTTCAAATCAGAGCCTGTAGCAAAATGTACTATATTATACTTATTCATTAGCTTCTGAAATGTTTTATTAAAAAATTCTTTTCCGCCATCCGTCTGCACTTTCTTGGGGCGCCTCCTGCCTTCAAGATCGATTCAAAGGCCCTGGTCACCTCTGCCCCGCTCATTTTTTTAACACCCTTACATAGGCTAATTTAGAGAAAATATCTATAACCGTTAGCATGTAGCGATTTCCATCATTTTTATCGGCAAGGGACTGCATGTCACATAGATCCGCCTGAAATTGGGATAATGGATGCGTAGAAAAAACTCTATTTCTTGGAAATGTTTTCTTACAGGTTTATGTAGAGTGTAGGCATCTTGCTCTGATAACCATTCATTCACTTTAGCATCGCTTAACAGACTACCTGTTTCTTCGACTATAGCTCTCTGTAAACGCTCTTTACCCCCATAAGACCCGGGGTTAGAGGTTATAATATATGTTTTTCAACAGCTGCTCAGCCATCCTTCTTGCCTCTCTGAGTACAATAACTGTAATGAGCCACTTTCATATAACGACAACATTTCAGTTTGTGATTTTATTTTAAGAATGCACAATTATTACGTATACAGACAATTCAGGATTTGTTGCAAGATACAAGTCCCCGTTTTCTCAACAATCACAGCATGCAACACCCTGTATATATTGTTTAGATTTACAGGTTTGTTTCGCTGAATTTTTAAAACACACACTCTGATATATAAGTATATAAACAACAAATATGATACACATTCACATTAAAGGGTGGTTCAAACAATAATGTAAATCTTAGCCAAAGTTATTTCTAGTTCTTCAGAATCCTCAACAAGCCTTGATACCATATGTGACCATTGTAAACTCTCGCCCGTATGTCGGACATGTTTCATGATTTGCTCCATTTTTAACACACCGCTCTACAATAACCCCTGTATTGTGGGTTGTGTAGAACTTTACATTGTTCACTTTATTTTCAATAATCTGATGCATAACATTTGTAAGGTCTCTCAAAAGAAAAAATGTATTTATTCGCTCAAACATCGTAGACACATAGTTACCCATAGCTCTAAATAAACAAAATGTCACTCGGTCCAGGGTGTGTCGGATTTCTTTGAGTTTCTCAGGATGAAGATGGCCTCACAGAGAGATTAAAGTAGATGTCACGTGTCAAAATTTTGATTGATGACCCTATGTGAACCTATGTGAACTCTATGTGAACCCTATGTAGTGATGACGTGTGCATGTCTTCTGGTCAGGGCAAGCCCCTGGTTAGGTGGGGGGCTATGGGTGAGTAAGGGTCCATTTGACAGGCCGTTAATGCTGATGACCAAGCCTGATTTATGACCCTATGTAATGATTTATGACCCTATGTCATGTAGAAGGGTGCATGCCCCGGGGGGTTGTTGGGGTTGAGTAAGTGACCATGTGTCAGGTCAACCTGTTACTGTTTCTCACGGTTTGGGGTGGTTAATGCCCCTTATAAAGCCGCCTGAACAATACCTTTTAAGACTGTACATGATAACCCCCCTGAATATTAAACAAAAATGACACCTATGCCAATTTTAGGGATGTTATGCTCGGCTTGTCATGAACCCAGTGACCAAAGCCTTGAAGAAGTTCTGTGTGAAGCTCCAGAATGTTTTAAAGGATTTTTGGGTACGAGTGAGGGCAACATGTCTTACATATTCCACCCGGAGGATTCTACGGTAAAGATATCACAGACCGTGGACCCAAACCCCTTTATCCTGCAAACCTGGGAGTTTTCCCCCGGCTCTGGGGATGAGAGAATGGTCTAAACATCAGGCTGGCTCTTTGTAAAATTGAACAGGTCCTGAGTGGTACAAATGTGCCAGGATATGCGTTGGAAGAACAGGTCTGCGGCCGCAGTGATCTCAAGGCTCTAAGAATTGCTTCAATGGACTATAGCCCTGACAACAAAGTGACAATTTTAGCCCTGTGACCTTATGATAAGGCTAATGCTACAAAGTCTGTCAATTCTACTGTAGCTTCCAGAGCACGCAACATGTAAACTTTTTTATTCCTGTGTTTAGTTTTAAATGGGTGGATTATCCAATTTTCATAACACTTATGAATAAGCTGGACATTCTCTTCCAAAATGGGGAACAGTTAAAGCGCTGGGCGAGGCTTTCCTTGAGACAGAGTCAAGACCAAAAGGCCCGACGGAGGATCTACCCCTGGAGTGAAAACTTACCAAGTGTTGATGGACCTAGCAAGAGAGCCTTGCCTTTTGAGGGCGAACTCGACACGGACAATGGCGGTTGGTTGCATAAGCTCCCAGGATCTGTAAGAAAGGCATCGTAAAATACCTTAAGAATGTAAGGATATAAAATGTATGTACTAAATATTTTGAATGAAATAAATGGTTTTAAAATCTGAATCTCACCACGTTATGAACTCTCGCGTTTGTTCACTCTTAGCGCAGTCTGTCCCTGAGAAAAAACTTGCGGAAAAAGCCATGTGCGCGCGTATGTGCGTGAGGGAGTTTTCTGTAGTGGCTGTGTGTGTGTGTGTGTGGTGTGTGTGTGTGTGTGTGTGTGTTTCAAAAACAGAAAAGGGGGGCGGGTTGTTTGTTAAAAAATACCCTTGCAGTCGTTTGAAACCAAGGTTTACACTAGCCTGCAAAACAGATGCCTACCCCCAACAATAATATTGTGTCTTACGACTCCTAATCTAAGGCCTTTCATAAAACTATTTTTTAGGTGGGCTAAAAAGTCATTCATCCCAGCGATGTCGAGACCAACCCACCCCCCTGCATCTAGGTGCTAGCACCCCGGAGATTTTAGAAGATCCAAAGGATCCTAATGTTTAGACACACCCAATACATGTGTTTGAAATGTGTCAAATATACCATGGGCGGGGGTATAGCCCGAAAAAAACGACAAACCCCAAATGCTATGTAAAAATCATTCAGGGGTTTTTCTCTAGGTCGTAGGGTACAAAGCGCTAGAAACCATGGGCAATGTTAGCAGCGTTTTAGTTCCGATGCAAACAGCACCTCCAGAAACTCCAAGAATCGTTATCGGACTGAAGCGTTAAAAAAGATAATCGGGGAAAACAGTCTAATGGATCTATCGCAAGGTGAGTTCTTGAAATAAATCTTTATTAGATTTGGTTGTTGTGGGGAATTGTTTGAAAAGCGGTGGGATGTTATAGAAATATTAAACAATCATTAGGATCAGTATGCTTACCGTATAACAAGGCAATATTAGCTAAAGTGATTATAGCTTTAATATTGTCGAATGTTTTATAGATTCTGAAGCATTCACGCAGATACTCCGAGGTATAACTGAGCTCGAACCATCCAATGGGGCTCCGGAACAAAGTGCAGACAAACAAACGCCTACCCTGAATTGTAAACGTAAGTAAGCTCCAAGAATTCCATACATAAAAATATTTATACCTTAAAAACAAAAGTGTGGGCATCTTATATTAAAGTTATTTTATATGTTTACAGAGGACCTAAAGCCTAGAAGGTTAAACGAGGCCCTATGAAGCCTGAACGGTTTCTGCGAAGCATATGACTACGAGACAATTCTGCCCTACTCCCAGGATGTATTTACACAAAAGCAGCGAACAGAGACTTTAAACGGCAGGTCACTCCCCTTGGCCAGGACAACGTTGTCCCCCATATTCTAAACACCAAAGGATAATTAGTGCTTCAGATCCACAGTTCCGCTTCACCCGAACAAGTTCTACTTGGCCGATATTCACGAGACGTCGTTCCAAGGACAAGGTATGAATCAATTATATTATTATTTATATATATTATTATTTTAATATTATATATATTTTTTTATGCCGGAATATGTTAAAACAAGGCCTAATGCTGTTTTTTTTTTTTTTTTTTTCAGGCTCACCATCTACCGAACCTGCAGATAGCTGTAATACAGGTTGAACAAAGACATCAGCCCCTGGTTTCAGAGCTTCTTCAGAACAGCCCTCGTCAAAAAAGCCGAGGTATTTAATTAATGTATTGTTAATATATAGGCTTATATCTGAAATGTATTTGGCATTTTTAAACATATTTTAGGGTTAATAACCTATTTTTGTATGTATTATTTTTATTTCAGACTCCTCACCGGCTTATAAAGACAACGCACAAACATCGGAGGATGCCCAGACAAGCATCCCCGAGGAGGCTCCAAAGACACCAGTCAAGAAAACAGCGAAACCTGATGATTTCAAAGATTTAAATGACATTTCTGAGGTAGACGATTTGATGTTCTGTGAAGCTGCCAACCTTCTTGAATCGGCCAATTCTGTGGGGGAAACAGCAGATTCTGAAATAGACCAAGAACGTTTTTTCAAAGCGTTTACCCTGGGTTTAAAATCACGAAAGGCTCTACTCCAGAGGCGCATGTGTATTCTACTCGAGCATCAATACAATCAGGATGTGTCATTCTGGCGTAGCGAGCTACCCCGTATGTTAAAAAACATTAGGGCTAAAACAAGCAAATACCGCCGTTAAAAAACACACATGTAAACACACACACACACACATCCTTAATTAGACAGATGGCGCCCCCTATAGACCAAAGTGAGACAATTGAAACCCTCTTAGCCATGATCCCTACAGAGCTCCAAGATATAGTTAACCATATGAATGATTCGGGGGTAATTGACATAATGACAATAGATGAAAATCTATTATCACAGATTCCCTCCGAACTCATAGACATTATTACACGTATGAATGAGTCAGGGCCGAGGAAAACATGTTAACACAGATTCCCGAAACCATCATATCTCTAATTACCCAGCTTAACGCGAGCCCTAGGTTTAATTCGGCCCCACAGACACCTCTAAGACAGCCTTTAACAACATTGTCCGAAGAGTCTGAAAGTCAATATGATGTTTTTGAACAGTTGGACAAATGTCTAGCAAATCTGGAGGGGGGCGGTCTTGAGATCAGTGTACAGAACGAGAGCGCTAGGTTTAATTCGGCACCCCAGACACCTATAAATCAGCCTTTAACACCAATGTCCGAAGAGTCTGAAACCCAATACGATGTTTTTGAACAGTTGGACAATTGCCTAGCAAATCTGGAGGGGGGAGGTCTTGATCGAAGTGTACATGTTTTGCGTCGAAATAAATTCAGCAATATTGAGGTTCGCCAGTTTTTCAATTTCGCATGGGGGGGTCAGATTCGGGAATATGCTGTGTTTTACGTAATGCTTATGGACACTTTGAATGAACTGTTAGCTAGGATCAGAGATTATAGCGAACCTAGGGATCTCTTACAGTTGGAAATTTGTGGAGACAGTCTACAGAGCAAGGTATCGCTTATTTTACAGAATGGTGAAGCAGAGCTTGAACAATTTGTTAAACTGCTAGAACGCCTTGTTCAGTCAAATTTAAACGTGCTAGCAGATAGGACCCTCGAACTTGTAGTACAATTAGTACGACAACCACAAGGGGGCGGGGGTCAGAGACGAAAGCTCGAGAGTTTAATGCAGTCCGAAATCATAAGCAATAAAAGGGCCTATCTCATAAACGTTCACAATCCAGGTAATAAGCTATGTTTTGCCATAGGTTTGGCCCACTTACTCAGCCCAGGATGTACTGATCAAGCCGCGTTACAAAAAGCTCGAGAGCTACAAACTGCGGTGGGTCTCGGTATACAGGATGCTGTGCTTTCTCAGACATAGTCAAATTTGAAAACTTTCTGAACATCAAGATTGTGGTTTTGTACCACAGTAGGGCTAATGACGCTCTCCTCAAGTTCCAAAATATACCCGAACCACATCCTAAGACTATGTACTTTTATGTGCAAAATGAGCATTACTATGCCGTAACTAACATCACAGCCTTTTTAGGCGCTCCATATGTCTGTCCAGCCTGTCATACCGGCTACACACGCATGGGGGGGCACTCGTGCCGTTACAACTGTTCAGTATGTCTGGATAAACATTGCCCTATGCAGCCGCTAAACTTGACCCCCTGTGCGGATTGTCACCGCACATGTCGTTCGGCCTACTGTTACGAAAAACACAAAACTGAAACATGGCATCCCAAGGCATGTAAATCTGTAAGCAGTTGTGACATTAACAAGAAATGTCCAAAATGTCATTGCAATTACAACCTTAAAATAGATAGCCCTAAACCTCATGTTTGTGGAATTATACACTGCCCAATCTGTAAAGGTCCTTTGAAAAGCAGAGACGCGGAAGCGGTTCAAGAAGTAACACATGAGTGTTACATTCAGCCCTTGGCTGAAGATGAACATACAGAGAAATATGTGTTTTATGATTTTGAGACAAATCAGCAATCAGGGGTTCATTTGCCTATTTTTGTGTCAACCATGACTTTCAAGGGTGAAAAATGGTCGGCCGAGGGACCCAATTGTGCCAGGCTCTTTCTAAAACATTTTAGAAAAGCCCAGTACAGAAACTTCACGTTTATAGCTCACAATGCTAGGGCCTATGACGCCTATCTGCTTCTGAACCCTTTGATACAGCAAGGCGTGGCCCCCAGTGTCATAGCTCAAGGGAGTAAAATATTATGCTTTGTTGACCCCACCTTCAAACAGAGATACATTGACAGCTTAAGCTTCTTACCCATGAGATTGGCTCAAATGCCAGAGGCCTTGGGTTTTGAAAACTCTGTCAAAGGCTATTTCCCTCATTTCTTCACATCTGAGGAGAATCTACATTATATAGGATCTTATCCAGCCCCCGAAATGTACGGGTGTGATCAAATGTCTCCCAAAGAGCGTGAGAGATTCATGACATGGTACGAGACCGTAAGACATGGCACTTTTGATTTCCATAAAGAGATGGAATCATACTGTGACAATGACGTTGTTATACTTCGTGAAGGATGCCTCAGATTCAGAGAAGAGGTAATCAAAGATGCGGGCATTGACCCCTGGAGCTGTACAACTATTGCATCAGCGTGCATGAAAACCTATCGTACACACTATCTAACTCCTGAATCTATAGCTATCCCATCGCCAGACAACTACCGACGCCAATTCAAGGCCTACTCTAGTGGTTCCATTCAATGGTTGGAGTACTTGGCCCAGGATAAAGATATTTTTATCCAACATGCTTTGAATCGGGGGGAGAAGGCTTTTGGGCCTTACCATGTAGATGGATACACACAGATTGACGGGGTTGAGACAGTGTATGAGTACAACGGTTCTTTCTTCCACGGTTGTAAATTATGCTTTGTCCCCCAGACCTTGTGTGTCCTAACCCAAAAGACTTTTGGGGAAATGTACCAAGAGTTTCAAGACAAACTGAATTCTTTAAAGGCTACTTACGGGTTAAAAGTTGTGGTTTTGTGGGAGCACGAATGGACAGCCCTCAAAAAGGCAGATCCTAGTGTTAAGGCCTTCCTTACCCATTATGACCCTCCAGAGCCCCTGGAACCGCGACAGGCCTTGTTTGGAGGCCGGACCAATGCTTTGACATTGCGTTATGTAGCTCAACCCGACGAGACAATAGGCTATGTAGATTTTACATCCCTATATCCTCATGTAATGAGTTCCTCATTCTATCCTATAGGGCATCCTGAAATTATTCACAGCGACTTTGACGAACCCCAAAATTATTTTGGTTTAATCAAAGCGACTGTCTACCCTCCTAGGGGGCTGTTTATACCTGTGTTGCCTTACAAGGGTCCTAAAGGAAAACTTTTCTTTCCCCTTTGTCGCACATGCTGTGAAAACCACAACCAGGAAAACCCCTGTGATCACACAGATCAAGAAAGAGCCCTGACCGGTGTATGGGTCACTGTAGAATTCTCTAAGGCTTTAGAGAAGGGGTATCGTGTGGCCAAAATCTTTGAAGTGTGGAACTTTTCCAGGAAATCAGACACACTTTTTAAAGAGTACATCAAAACCTTCTTGAGATGCAAGCAGATGGCTTCAGGCTATCCTGCATCGGTCACAGATCAAGAAAGTAAAGACCAGTACATTCAAGACTACCATGACAGAGAAGGCATACTTCTTGACCCTGACAGAATAGAGGTCAACAAAACCAAAAGAAATGTGTCGAAATTGTACTTGAACTCCCTTTGGGGGAAATTAGCGCAGAGATGCAATATGCTAACAACTTCGATCATTAAAGACCCCGAAGAATTTTTGGAATTTGTTTTTTCGGACCAATACGAAATTTCACATTTTTCCTTCTTGAGTCAAGACATTGCCTTGGTGCAATGGAGGCGCCACCAAAAGTGGGTTCTACCCCCGGGTAATGTAAATGTGTTTCTTGCAGCATTTACCACAGCCTATGGCCGCCTTGAACTGTACACCCTCATGGAACAGCTTCAGAGGCGGGTTCTTTACCACGACACAGACTCTGTGGTCTATGTAAGCAAACCGGGGGATTGGACCCCCCCACTTAGCAACTATCTTGGGGGTTTAACGAGTGAACTCGAAGAGGGTGACCATATTACAGAATGGTCCTCATGTGGTCCAAAAAGCTATGCTTTTAGGACTAAAGCCAATCACGTGGTGTTGAAAGCCAAAGGCGTGACTCAAAACTATGAAAATGCACCGCGTGTAAACTTGGAATCAATCACGCGCTTGGTCGAGGGGTTCGTAAAGGACAAGAATAGTGACTTGGAGATTTTGAGCTCCTACAACAAAATAGTGAGGGATAAAAAGGGGTTCCATCTAAGAAACGCACCACTCACTAAAAGATTCAGGGTAGTCTATGACAAGAGACAGCTATTGCCTGACGGTACCACATTGCCCTTTGGCTACTGACTTATGCTACAAGCCCCAGTGTGTCTTAAAGCTTAAGATATTATGACTGCTGTCGAGGGTTTTGACCCCCGTCTACAATTGCCTTTTTCAGCATTAATTGCAGGCCCTTCAAACAGTGGTAAAACTTTTTTTGTAAAAAGTATTTTAGAGAATTCTGAACATGTGTTATCTCAAAAGCCTGACAATATTGTATGGTGTTATTCATGTTACCAACCTCTGTATGATGAATTATTGAAGACAATAAAAATCAAGTTTGTTGAAGGAATACCCGATTCTCTGTCTGATGATGAACTTCTCCCCCCACATGTAAATAATCTGCTGGTTTTGGACGATATGCTATTTGCTGGTAGCGAACACCCTGAAATTGCACGAGCTTTTACCCAATATACTCATCATAGAAACCTGTCCGTGCTTTACTTGGTCCAGAATGTGTTTCACCAAGGTAAAAATAGTCGGACCATTAGCTTGAATGCCAACTACATGGTATTGTTTAAAAATCCTAGAGACAAACTGCAAATTAGCACTCTAGCTCAGCAGATGTACCCTGGACGGAAATCATACTTTATGGAGAGCTATGAGGACGCTACCAAAGAGCCATTTTCTTATTTAATCGTGGATTTAAAAGCAAATACTCCAGAACACCTTAGGCTACGTACAGGGCTGTTTCCGGGGGAGAGGCCTGCTGCATACCTTCCTAAAAAGTAAACGCTATGTCTCTGCGTTTAAAAAGAAACCTCCCCCTCTTGAGAAGGCTAGTGGGTTCTACAGCTAAAGAACGGAAGGCCATCTTGGGTCGCTGTTCTTCAGATCTCATATTAGCCCTATGTGAGATTGCTTTGAATCTTCTCAAAGGACGCATTCCACTCACCCTGAACCAATTGAAAAAATTAAGGAGACAAAAGACAGCGATCAAACTCTTTGCCAATAAAAGGGCCAGTCTTCAAAAGAAAAGACATAGTATACAACAGTCTGGGGGTTTTCTTCTACCTTTACTCAGTATAGCCGTGCCCTTCATCACCAGCCTTATTGCGGCCAGACGTGGGGGTTGAACACGTGGTGTGATGGCCACTAAAATGTACTTGGTGCCTCAACAAGAGTTGGATAGACTTAAAAAACAAATGCAGGGTCCTGAAGATATCAGACAAACAGCGGAAAATGATTTGGATACGGCCATGAAGGATGTTTTGAACCGAAAAGGATTGAACCCCTATGATAAGATTCAAAAATACACAAACCTAATGCAAAGGTATTTGACTCGGGTAAAGCAAGGGGAGAGAGAGACTAACCATTTAACCCTTTCCCTACCGGACCCTTTAACAGATGTCGAACCTAACGATAGCCATGCCCCTGTAAGGCCTGTACCGTCGATCTTACCTAGTGGAGATAATATGTCGGGTGAAGCTCAAATGCCATTTGAAGATAAAGTTATGCATGACCTACTGACACATGTGCCTTTACGTAACAGGAAGAATGTTAAATACATTATGAACAAGATAAAAGACTCAAAGGGGATAGCTGCTTGGAACGACTCTGGAGAGTTTATCCTTCAGGGCTCTGTGGTTAGGGGGTCCCATATGCAGGACTTGCTTAAAAGTACCACGGCTGCCCACAAGGTTGCTGATGACCGAAGGCCTCCCGGCTGGCGTCAGTTTCTTAAGGCCCTGGCAATCCTCAACATCCCCCTCTCCGGTGTACCCAACCATAAGCTTCGTCAACAGATTCAAGCTTTAAAACAAAAGCCTTCAACGAGATACAGCACCCCTAAAGATGCCCCAACGACACCGTCCCCCTATGAAAGCGATGATGCTAACTCATTTACTCCCATGAACGTCTCAGGACCTTTTCCTAAACCCGATCTCTCGGCGTGGTTAGACTTTTGAAAATGACTTTTGAATGACTATGATTAAATTCAATAAATTTTTTATTTGAAAAATAAGCAAGTTAACATTTGTGGCATTCTTGAAACATATGACGTGAGCATACGCCTTGATTACGAGTTCTTAAAGGACACACATTTGAACACTTTTGATATTTTCTAACAAAACAAGATACAAGGTTATCATTACTTCTTAAATCATCCTTATAAAGAGACATAACATCTTCAAAAGAAACTCCCCGGGCTCTTTGGCACAGGTAAAATACACAGTGGTGACCGCATGTAGTGGAAAGGTTATCTTGCACTTGTTTGATGTTGTAGTAGATCTTTGTACCGTTTAGGGTCAAAAAATCTTTAATAGATTTAGGGAAATGTGAAAAACCGGGGGGAAAGCCATAGGAATCAAAAAAAGTTGCGATTTTTCGTCCACCTTCCTGTTCTAATGTCATAGCTAGCCAATGTTCACCAGGCATGTGTTTAGGATGGGTATTGACAATAAACATTGCAGGCCTCTCAGGCCATATCTCAATAGGTAATTCATCACAAGCCAACACTCCACAAAATTGTTTTCCAATCAAGCGGCTCATGAGCCCGTCCAACTCTTGGGTATTCATGTCTTTGTTCAAAGGTCCTTAATAATAATCCACTAAGACCTGTCTTCGGGCATTCACTTCCAAGATTGAATCAGAGCATGCGTAAACAATCATGCTAACTGTACAGGCTAAAGGTGTACGGAAACGCATTTCCAGCCTGAGGTTACCTTGGGACACCACAGACAGATTTCCTGAGGTGTCATCATCAGGTGATAAATTGAAAGCATACAATGTGTAACCCTCTGCAAAATCATTTCTGTCAATAGGTAAAGAGAGATCTTTTAGATGTCGCCCTGTAGCCAGGAATAGATTGTAAAATTCTCGCACAGATATGTTGTTATTAAATTGTGGTTGGAAAGCCTTCGCCGGAACCTGCCGTCCGTCCTGACAGAGCGCTACATACTCTGCATTGAAGTGCTGAAAATTAAAGGGGTTTTTATCTAAACTGCCCGTATTAGAGGCGTGATCAACCAGACCTATAACCACATATCTAGGTAAAGGGCCTAGAAATAGGTTTTCTTGACTGCAGATTCTACTGCCCACAGGTATGCTAAAGGTTTTCATGGTAATTCTTTGGAGAGGGTAAAGGGCATTTCCTTTCATCAAAGCATGTGAGTGACCCAGGCGCACGGCCGGAGATACAGATACTTTTTTAATAAAATGGGTTGCCCCCAACACTTTCAAACTAAAATCCCCGTCTTGGGGAGACATCAGGCAAAAATCATCCTTGGCCCTGGTTAATTTTAATCTTAAATCAACCGAATTTAAGAGTAACCGTTCTTGAAAGAAAATGTCAGAGTGTATAGGGCCTAGCAAATGAAACTCTCGAGATTCGGCGCAGTAGCGAGCTCGTGCCGCTAGTCCTTTGTTTGCACCGGTGGAAGGGTCTGTCGATTCCATAGAGGCTCCTGCAGTATCCTTGCTAAACAGCCCGGCGCTAAATTGGGTTTTGAGAGTGTCTTCGGAGTAGTTTAGTAAACACTCCATGATGGCTCTATAAGGGTATGTAGCGCTGCTTTGACTGATTAGGCGTTCACCCAAAGTCACATCAACTTGGGAGAAAATGGTGGCCAAGGGGTAATTAATGAGACTCACTTTGGCATCGTCTGCAATATTAGACCCATCTCTTTTGGTCACTTTTAGACGTAAATGCACCAAGGTGTTGTTGAGGTCCAGATAGTTGTCACCATGGCCTGGTATGAAAAATTCGATAGGCCCGTTATCGGTAATAGCAGAGAGAGGGGCTATCTCCACATAACTGGATCTATCTATTGAATGCTGCGTTAACGGTGCCGTGAAAAGATCAAGTTCTGTCTTTATAGCTTCAGAGGACATTCGATGTAAAAGAGCCATGTCACTTATTCTTTTAGAAAATACTTCCTAGTATTCTTTTAGCCTGTTTTGGTACAGACCTCCTCACTTTACCCCGTCTTTGACTTACTGAGGTTCTTTTAACAGTTAACCGCCGCTTTTTAGGTGCCGGCCTACGCCTTAAACCAGGGGGTCTCTTTTTTGGCCTTCGAGACAATATCATAAGCCCCGAGCCTTCTTGATGCTCCACCTCTGGTGACGCCCTTCGGGTCATAGCATTGGCTACAACCTCACTTACTATATTTTTAGCCGCTGATTTTAAATGTGGTTTGGCTATGCTGAAGCCTCTCTTCATAAACGGTAAAACCATCCTGAAGAGGTTACGGAATATACCTCCTATCCCCGAACCATACATTGTCGGCGCTCCATGATATCCTGGTAGTCCATTACCCACTTGATCCACATAGTATGAAACATAACGGTTAGGGTCGAGCTGATGGTGCTCCATAACACTTTTATTTGTATTATGTTTATAAATATAATACAGCTATTATATATGTAGAGAGGTTTTGGTGGGTCTAAAGTGGAGTTTTACAATCGTTTTACCATAAGTAAATTCAATGTTTTCGTTCTGATCCGTTTTAAGCTCAACCAGAATGTTTTCAATATAGTTCTTGCTGACATGTACGTAGTGCGGCTTGTCATAATTGACAGTGACGATGTCCCCATCCTTGCCGTCTATATGAACTGTTCGCAGGAGGGGCACACAGCTGTCTCCGACCCTTTGATAGGTTATGATGTCGGTATAGACAAATATGTTGTAAAAGCCTGCATGTATATCCGCAGGGAATGGGAATAATTTATCGTTCACATACGTCCATTTATTGGGACCCATCCCCAACATGTAGGATAAATTACCGCTGGTCTTTATACCTCCGTTAGCAGGCCCTGAGATTTGTATCCTTTTATGGATTGGATTGTAGAATAGGAATATTTCCATCTTGTTCAGGGTTAGGTGTTCATTCAACTCTGAGACGATCCTGTCGACGGTTCTATAGAAACCTTTTTTAAGCTTAATAAGTATCGCAGGTTCCGAGAACCTTTTGCAATAAAAATCACGGTCCTTAGCTTTGATATTATACCAACTATGGGGGTATGTAATCTCGCTGAGACCTACTTCCCAAGCCTCTGATAACTCTATAGGCTTTGGAAAATTGGTTGTATACTTCGAACTCTGATTATTACGATATATCTGTGCCGACGCATTACTGGGGAGAGTCAGGTAGAAGCCGCTGTGTTCCATGATGCCCAACTGTGTACACGCGAATGATGCGCTAGTTATCATGACTAGGGGTTTAAATTAAGCCCCGTTGCCTCCACCACATCCTGCTCCAATACCCAACTGTTGAACTTTTGAGGCCAGTTTTTCCAGCGGACCAGTAACCATTTTTTACCCTTTTCTCTCTTCTGATCTAGAATCTCCTCCACGTGAAAGACTTTGTCTTTACCCAACTGGACCTTCTGTAATTCCTTCTCATAAAAAGATCCCTCTATAAGATCCCCGTCATAATCTTTTAATTTGTAGACCGGCGGAATGCGTGGCAGACATTCGGTAACGGTAAACAACTCTGAGCTAAAGCCTTGTTCGTATTTTTTGTCGAAAACACCCCTCAACTTTGATATACGCACCAAGTCACCCACTAGGAATTTAAAAGTCATTTTTTTCTTACGGCGAAGTGGGAACAAACCATACATATTTTTAAAGACTTGAAAAGAGTTTTCCGAAGAGACCTCCGAGGGCTTCATACGTATAGTCTTATGGTAGCTGTGGTTGTACCCGTTTACTAAATCCTGAACTATGTCTGTATATCGGTTGGTGTTGTGAGCTGTAAAATAGCGCCACATCCGCTCTTTCAAAGTCCTATTAAAGCGTTCCACAACCGAAGCTTTCAAATCAGAGCCTGTAGCAAAATGTACTATATTATACTTATTCATTAGCTTCTGAAATGTTTTATTAAAAAATTATTTTCCGCCATCCGTCTGCACTTTCTTGGGTGCGCCTCCTGCCTTCAAGATCGATTCAAAGGCCCTGGTCACCTCTGCCCCGCTCTTATTTTTTAACACCCTTACATAGGCTAATTTAGAGAACATATCTATAACCGTTAGCATGTAGCGATTTCCATCATTTTTATCGGCAAGGGACTGCATGTCACATAGATCCGCCTGAAATTGGGATAATGGATGCGTAGAAAAAACTCTATTTCTTGGAAAATGTTTTCTTACAGGTTTATGTAGAGTGTAGGCATCTTGCTCTGATAACCATTCATTCACTTTAGCATCGCTTAACAGACTACCTGTTTCTTCGACTATAGCTCTCTGTAAACGCTCTTTACCCCCATAAGACCCGGGGTTAGAGGGATTATAATATATGTTTTTCAACAGCTGCTCAGCCATCCTTCTTGCCTCTCTGAGGTACAATAACTGTAATGAGCCACTTTCATATAACGACAACATTTCAGTTTGTGAATTTTTATTTTAAGAATGCAACAATTATTACGTATACAGACAATTCAGGATTTGTTGCAAGATACAAGTCCCCGTTTTCTCAACAATCACAGCATGCAACACCCTGTATATATTGTTTAGATTTACAGGTTTGTTTCGCTGAATTTTTAAAACACACACGTCTGATATATAAGTATATAAACAACAAATATGATACACATTCACATTAAAGGGTGGTTCAAACAAATAATGTAAAATCTTAGCCAAAGTTATTTCTAGTTCTTCAGAATCCTCAACAAGCCTTGATACCATATGTGACCATTGTAAACTCTCGCCCGTATGTCGGACATGTTTCATGATTTGCTCCATTTTTAACACCCGCTCTACAATAACCCCTGTATTGTGGGTTGTGTAGAACTTTACATTGTTCACTTTATTTTCAATAATCTGATGCATAACATTTGTAAGGTCTCTCAAAAGAAAAAATGTATTTATTCGCTCAAACATCGTAGACACATAGTTACCCATAGCTCTAAATAAACAAAATGTCACTCGTCTCTTGGGATTTATTGAGCCAGAAAAGCATCACATCAGCCACCACAGCTTCCCTGTATTTGTTGTCGTCCACCAGGGTGTGTCGGATTTCTTTGAGTTTCTCATGGATGAAGATGGCCTCCTTCAGTTCATGTAGGAAGGCTTCGGTTACCCCGTAAACTCTAGGGATAGACGGCGCAATACCCATAGACTCCAGGGCGATGACCAGCGCTGGTATAAAACGGCAGGACCACAGTCTTTTCACCAGCTCCTCAAAATGATTGAAAAAGTAGTATCTAGGAGGGTCGTAGAGGCAAGGATGACGACGCTGGCTGGGATGATTGATCTCACAGCCGATGCATTTTTCTCGTATATATTCGCCAATCACCACGTTTAAAAGTGTAGCTACAGAGGCCTTGATTGTATCCACAAAAATAGTACTGGCCACCCCATCAAACACATCCTCAGGCTGGGTAAATGTCGGGGGTGTCACGGGTCTTGCCAGGGGTGCGTAGAGTGTAGGGCTTCGTGGCATAGAGTCTTTAGTGTCGGGCCCCCATGACGTAGTGGCTTCCTCGTAGATGGTCTGGAGATCCATGGTGTATGCTGAAATGAAGAACTGGCTGCTTTTTTCTTTTTATTGTAGAACAAGGCCCTTGGGTATCTGGGGGGGCGGGGTTAAAGCATCCGCTTACTTAGTTTTCTTCTGACGCTGTATCTTCTTGAGGCTCTTTTGCATCGTAATCTTTACGATTCGTATATATTATGCACTTCTTTAAATGAACAAGGCTCTGACGCTGTTGGCTCTGTACAAAGAGAGCATCCAACGGTTGCAACATTTTCAATTCCAGTACATCCCAACTCTTAAAAGGAATAAGCAGACGCAGTCGGGTATCCCCAGTCAGGCCACCACCCCTAAGGTTGTGGTTTCGGATTGCCTCGGTGCCGATATAGAACTCCACGCTGCCGCACGGTCGGCCATTCTTTCTTTGTATTTTCACCCTGTGAAATATTTGTCCTGAGGAGTCAGGGGTACCTTCCCAACGGGTCTCGTGGCCCGTGAACACACTATACCCCTTGGTGATAAGGCTCAGTTCAGGACACACAACCTTGCGAAAAACCGACCAGTCTTCAACACCATATTCCAAGCCTACAGTCTGGTCTGTATATTCTTCTCCTTCATCTACCGTATAGAGGGTCACTCTACAGGCCAGGTAATCAAACCGATACCCCCACTGCTGGCCATTAGACATCAACACTTGATCTGTCAGAGCATTTGCTGGCGGTATTTGGGTTCTATACACATTTAAAAAACGTTTTTTTGGCGCATCATATATTGCTGGTTGATACTTTGCCCTTGCTCTATGGGCAACCCGAAGGCCTGTTTCAGTTGTTACCGTCATCACTGCTTTGGTACCGATCCCAAATTCCATGGTTATTCTTAAGATCTTGTGCACTCTTAAACAGGTATTGTTCAGCGGCTTTATAAGGGGCCTTAACCAACCCAAACCGTGAGAAACAGTAACAGGTTGACCTGACACATGGTCACTTACTCAACCCCACCAACCCCCCTGGGCATGCACCCTTCTACATGACATAGGGTCATAAATCATTACATAGGGTCATAAATCAGGCTTGGGTCATCAATCATTAACGGCCTGTCAAATGGACCCTTACTCAACCCATAGCCCCCACCTAACCAGGCTTGCCTGACCAGAAGACATGCACACGTCATCACTACATAGGGTTCACATAGAGTTCACATAGGTTCACATAGGGTCATCAATCAAAATTTTGACACGTGACATCTACTTTAATCTCTCTGTTAGGGGAGGGTTATATATAGTTTGTTCAGCCCGCTTCTGTTTCGTGCGGGCTTGTTAGTCTGTTTTGTTGTTTGAGTGTATTTTGTTTGTATTTGGGTTTCACGCTGTCCGTTTATATTTCTGATCATTTGTTTTTCTACTTTTGGTTCATGTTATGTTTCCGGGACATTAAAGCGTGTTTTTTCCCCACATCTTTTGCTCTCTGCGCCTGACTCCACACCTCCTCACTCATTTGTCGTAACAGAAGCCCGCACCACGATATGGAGTCAGCAGGAGCAGCGACCACTCCTCTTCCTACTATGGAGGAGAGAGTCCTTCATCACACGTCTATCCTCCATCGCCTAGGATCAGCGATGGATCAGATGATGGAGAGGATGGATCGTTGGGAGAGGAATGGTCTCCCTACTACTCCACCGACCCTCCCACTAGCAACTCTACCATCTCCCCCATCTGGATCCGGTTCCAGCGCTCTGCGCATTACGCCTCCGAGGGAGTACGATGGAGCAGCGACGGGGTGCCAGGGATTCCTGCTTCAACTAGACCTCTACCTGGCCACCGTTCGGCCGGCTCCCTCGGAAGAGGAGAGAGTGTGGGTTCTCATCACATGCCTTACCGGTAGAGCCCTGGAGTGGGCTAATGCGGTCTGGAACGGGCCCGACTCAGCGAAGGACAATTACCCGGAATTCACCCGCCGTTTCAGGGCCGTGTTCGATCACCCTCCAGAAGGTCGAGCGGCGGGTGAGAGATTTTTCCATCTCAGACAGGCGACGAGGAGCGCGCAGGACTTCGCGCTGGAGTTCCGGACCTTGGCCGCTGGAGCAGGGTGGAACGACAGGGCCCTGATAGACCATTACAGATGTAGCCTGAGAGAGGACGTCCGTAGGGAGCTGGCCTGTCGGGATACTACACTTAGCCTGGATGGACTGATAGACCTGTCGATCCGGTTGGACCATCTGCTAGCTGCTCGCGGACGTTCTGAAAGGGTCCTGTCAGTTCTACCTCCTGACCCTCCTGCTCCTATCCCGATGGAGCTAGGAGGGACCGCGTCAAGGGAGATCGGAGGAAGAAGCTCCTCCTGTACCAGTTGTGGCCGGAGAGGGCACACGTCTGGTCGGTGCTGGAGGAATTCAACTGGGAATCGAGAGGGCAGGCAGAACACTCCTTGGTCACCCCAGGTGAGTAAGCACCACACTCTCCCAGAGTTTCCTGTTGGTCACATGTTCCTATTAATTTGTTTCCTTAATTATTCTCCTTCTCTCCAGCATAAGGCACTGGTAGATTCAGGCGCAGCTGGAAACTTTATAGATCGCGGACTCGCTCAGAGGTTGAGGATTCCGTTAGTAAAAGTAGACCCCCCTTTTGCCGTGCACTCTTTAGATAGTCGACCATTATGGTCAGGGCTGGTGAGGAAAGACACAATTTCGTTGGAGATGATTACGCAGGGGAATCACAAGGAGCGAATTAGTTTGTTCCTTATCGATTCACCTGCATTTCCAGTGGTACTGGGGATTCCCTGGCTAGCTATTCATAATCCTACGATTTCGTGGAAACAGGGAACTCTACAGGGGTGGTCTGATGAGTGTTCAGGCAGGTGTGTAGGGGTTTCCATCGGTGCGACAACGGTGGAGAGTCCAGACCAGGTTTCCACCGTGCGCATTCCAGCTGAGTATAACGATTACCACCCCATAGGCAGGGGGATTGCGTGATAAACCTCCAGGGTGACGCTGCACTCCCCAGGAGTCATGTGTATCCTTTGTCCCAGGAGGAGACGGTGGCTATGGGAACTTATATCACCGAGGCTCTGGGACAGGGGTACATTCGGCCCTCCATGTCACCTGTCTCTTCGAGTTTCTTTTTTGTGAAGAAAAAAGATGGTGGTTTACGTCCGTGTATTGATTATAGAGGTCTAAATTCCATCACGGTGGGTTTTAGTTACCCACTACCTCTCATTGCTACGGCAGTGGAATCATTTCACGGAGCGCAGTTCTTCACTAAACTGGATCTCAGGAGTGCTTATAATCTGGTGCGTATTCGGGATGGAGATGAGTGGAAAACTGCATTTAGCACTACTTCTGGCCATTTTTCTGGCCACTTCTGCCATACGGTTTAAAGAATGCTCCAGCTATATTTCAATCTTTCGTGGATGAGATTCTCAAAGACCTGCACGGACAGGGTGTAGTGGTGTATATTGACGATATTTTGATCTACTCCGCTACACGCACTGCGCATGTATCTCTGGTGCGCAAGGTTCTTAGACGACTGCTGGAGCATGACCTGTATGTGAAGGCGGAGAAATGTGAGTTTTCCAAACAATCAGTTTCCTTCCTGGGTTATCGCATTTCCAGCTCTGGGTTGGTAATGGAGGGTGACCGCGTAAAGGCTATGCGTAATTGGCCGACTCCGACCACGGTAAAGGAGGTGCAGCGGTTCTTGGGGTTTGCCAATTACTACCAGAGGTTTATCCAGGGTTTTGGTCAGGTAGCTGCCCCTATTACCACACTGCTGAAGGGGGGGCCGGTGCGTTTACAGTGGTCAGCAGAGGCGAACAGAGCTTTTCATAAGTTGAAGGCGATGTTTACTGAGGCGCCGGTGTTGGCGCATCCGGACCCTTCTTTGGCGTTTATAGTAGAGGTGGACGCATCCGAGGCTGGGGGTTCGGGTGCGCCACCGAAGCTCCGGCCCTGTGCCTTTTTTTCGAAGAAACTCGGTCCAGCGGAGTGGAATTTTGATGTGAGGGATAGGGAGTTGTTGGCTATGGTTAAGGCCCTGAAGGTGTGGAGACACTGGCTTGAGGGGGCTAAGCACCCTTTCCTTATCTGGACTGACCACCGTAACCTGGAGTATATCCGATCAGCTAGGAGACTGAATCCTCGTCAGGCAAGGTGGGCCATGTTTTTCACCAGATTTCGTTTCACTATCTCGTATAGACCAGGTTCCCTCAACACTAAGGCCGACGCGCTGTCAAGACTCTATGACACTGAGGACAGGTCCATCGATCCTACTCCCATCATTCCGGCAGCTAAGCTGGTGGCACCAGTAGTATGGGATGTGGACGCGGACATCGAGCGGGCGCTAAGGGAGGAACCTGCGCCTCCACAGTGTCCGGAGGGTCGTAGGTACGTGCCGCTGGCTGTTCGTGATCAATTGATTCGATGGGCTCATTGTCTACCCTCGTCGGGTCACCCAGGTATTTTTAGGACAGTGCGAGGTCTTGAGAGGAAGTACTGGTGGCCCACTTTGAGGAGGGATGTGCGATTCTATGTTTCCTCCTGTTCGGTGTGCGCCCAGAGTAAGGCTCCTAGAAACCTGCCAAGAGGTAAATTACAACCTCTTCCCATTCCACAACGGCCGTGGACCCATCTATCGGTGGATTTTCTTACTGACCTTCCCCCCTCTCAGGGTAACACAACGATCCTGGTCGTTGTGGATCGGTTCTCTAAGTCCTGCCGTCTTATCCCATTGCCCGGTCTCCCTACGGCCCTACAGACTGCGGAAGCTCTTTTCACCCATGTCTTCCGGCACTACGGGGTGCCCGAGGATATAGTTTCTGATCGGGGCCCCCAGTTTATCTCCTGTGTTTGGAGGGCATTTATGGAACGTCTGGGGGTCTCGGTCAGCCTGACCTCAGGGTATCACCCGGAGAGTAATGGGCAGGTGGAGAGAGTGAACCAGGAGGTGGGTAGGTTTCTGCGGCCGTATTGCCAGGACCGGCCAGGGGAGTGGGCGAGATATATTCCCTGGGCAGAAATAGCCCAGAACTCACTAAGCCACTCCTCTACCAACATGTCACCATTTGAGTGCGTGTTGGGGTACCAGCCAGTCCTGGCACCGTGGCATCAGAGCCAGACTGAGGCTCCTGCGGTGGAGGAGTGGGTGCAGCGCTCTAAGGAGACCTGGAGGGCTGTCCAAGAGTCATTACGCCAAGCGAGTATAAGGCAGAAGAAGAGCGCTGACCGTCACCGCAGTGAGGCCCCCGTGTTTGCACCTGGGGACAGGGTCTGGCTCTCGACCCGAAACCTGCCCCTCCGCTTGCCCTGCCGGAAGCTGGGTCCGCAGTGTATAGGGCCATTTAAAGTCCTGAGGAGAATAAACAAGGTTTGTTATCGATTATTACTTCCTTCGTATTATCGTATTAACCCCTCGTTTCATGTGTCTCTTCTCAGGCCGGTGGTAGCTGGTCCCATGCAGGAAGGTGAGGTTCCGGAGGTTCCTCCGCCCCCTCTGGACATCGAGGGGTCCCCGGCGTACATGATACGAGCTATTCTGGACTCGAGACGCCGAGGGGCTTGCAGTACCTCGTTGACTGGGAGGGGTACGGTCCGGAGGAGAGGTGCTGGGTTCCGGTGAGGGATATTCTAGATCCATCTATGTTGAGTGAGTTCCATCGCTTCCGTCCGGATCGCCCAGCGCCTCGGCCCCCGGGTCGTCCCCGAGGCCGGCGTCGGCGCACTGCGGGAGCTGCGCGTCAGGGGGGGGGTACTGTCACGAATATTACCGAAGGTGACTCCCCTTCTCGTTCGGGTGGCGCTCGGCGGTCGTCGTCGCCGGTCTACTAGCTATCGCCGATCCGTTGTTCTGTGTTCCTTTGGTTTTGTCTGATTGGTATCACCCGTTTCTTGTTTGGTTGTTAGGGGAGGGTTATATATAGTTTGTTCAGCCCGCTTCTGTTTCGTGCGGGCTTTGTTAGTCTGTTTTGTTGTCTCTTTTGCTCTCTGCGCCTGACTCCACACCTCCTCACTCATTTGTCGTAACAATGGCATTGTGTTGTGTGACAAAACTGCACATTTTAGAATGGCCTTTCCATCTCCCCAGCACAAGGTGCACCTGTGTAATGATCATGCTGTTTAATCAGCTCCTTGATATGCCACACCTGTCAGGTGGATGGATTATCTTGGCAAAGGAGAAATGCTCACTAACAGGGATGTAAACAAATTTGTGTGTATGGAACATTTTAGGGGGGTCTTTTAGTTCAGCTCATGAAACATAAGACCAACACCTTACATGTTGTGTTTATATTTTTGTGCAGTGTATTTTACGAGGTTGAAGGACTTCTGACACCATTTTATGATCTTAGTCAGATACTGTATGTCATTGAAATGTGTGCACATGTTTCAGTGAAAGCTACCCAATGTATGTTGTGAGAAACATAATTGTCTGTGTGAAACATATCCCCCTCCTACTCGATGTGTCTCTAACGAAGACTCCTTGTAGTTGTGCCAATGGACACCCAAGCATTGTATAGCCTGTAAGAAACGTTCTCCTACGTCACCCAATCAGCGTCTGACCCATCCTGACTAACCTTGTCACCATGCCAAGTCCATGAACCTTAAGCCAAATAATGGATGAAGTTTCACACCCACACACCCTTTCTCCTTCTCAAGGCTTGCCTGTGAGCCCCACAGCGGAGCTCCAGCGAGGGGCCTCTATTGTGTATTTGTGTAGGAGGTATTAATAGCAGAGTAAGTGTGTGCTGGTGAGGGAGACTTGACCCCCAGGACCGGGATGAGAATGAGATTTCTAAGGGGTATTTTGAAAGGACCGGGGCTTGGGGGCCCATGAGCTTGGTCTTGGGGGTATTTTGTTTAAAGGCCACTAGACCACAGGAATTGTTTCAGTGTGACACCATGTGAGGGATGGACTGTGGCCAAGTCATAACGTATCACCAACGTGGGCTTATGTTTGGAGGGCTTCCTGCTTGCTAGTCATGTTGCTCATTACTATGCTGAGCCCTCCTATAAGTCAGCCAGTTGGGGTCTCATGACGTTAATGACTCATTTATAAGCGTACTATACAATATGTCATCCATTAAAGCCAAAAAGACTACTTCAACAAATCTAATTTCAAACATGTACTCTGAAAGAAAATGATCATATATTTCTCCTTGGAAATGTTGATCTCTCTATGATGATGTTCATATGTCCCATGTCTACAGTATAACTGCATAAAAAGAAAACGACAGATAACTATATAAATGTTCGGGTAAAGAAGTGCTGACTCATGTCAACACGAATACAATAATCAAAGGACGATTTGCAAAACGTACCTCCCCGTATGAACGTTTCTTAAATAGCGCAATGTCATGTCGTCTCTCAAAATGATTTCATCTCAGGTTTGGTTTGCATTTAGCACTCCTGCTATTTTTTGTTGCTGTTTACTTTTCCTGTTGAAAAACAATATCCCAAGTATAAATACAGTAATGTACACACACTTAAGAAGGTAAAAAAATATATATATGTTTTTCAAGAGTCGGCTATTCAAGTTGGTCTGATGGGTTTACTCTGATGTCATCGGGCCTCCCCCTTGCTTTAGGAACAATAGAGTACAGAAGAGGAATGCCCACCCCCCAACTTGTGCCATTCCATGTCATACCTAGACTACATATTGAGATGTGCCTTTTGTTAAGTAAAGTGCATCTTTAAAGAGGCCTAGCCATAAATGATATGCGTTGCGTAAGAGCTAGGTGAAACAATCACTGCGCAATATAGTGTGTGCAATCACTTCCCCTCCGCCTGTCCAAGTTGGGAATTGCCCTCCATTTTGCAGGCTTAGGCAGATGGCTTACCAAACTAGGCATGTTTGGTGTCAGAGCCCCTCTTCTGGTGAATCACTCCTACCGCCTGGCTGCCTGCACAGGGTCTAGCGTCTGTCGGTAGAGGGGGTCCATAACCCCCCATGTCCCCCTGTCACTCTATTAGACCCTGCAGCAGCTGCCCCAGAGGAGTACCCCCACCAACACCTCCCACACAGCAGCCACACACACAAAGACAGAGAGAGACAGACACCACCACCACTCTGATCCTCAGCCACAGTTGAGAGCAGCGGGACACTGAAGGAAGGAAACAATAGGAAGACAGGTGATCATTGATAGCGTCGGTGCTAGCGTCTGTTTATTTCCACACAAACACAATTAAGAACCCCCACATAGGCCTATAAAGGACCACACACTTTGGTTTGGCCATGCACTTGCAAAGGTCCACAAACAAAAACGCAGTCAGAGTTGCACAAATAATTCAGGTCTTCTTTAATGGGCTAGTGAAGACTAGAAGTTATTGTTAAAAACCCTCTCTTAAACCATCACCTCTACCTCACGGCAGTACGCAGGCACAGAGGCCCTGCAGCAGTGGTCCTGAGACCCCCTCCAGTCTAGCACTCACCAGCTCCACAACCTCCGCCTGATTACTGGCAGCAGCCCAACACCTGGCCTGCACCTCAAGTCCCTGAGTACCACAGGATCGACCAACCGTATACTGTGTACCAGGCAGTGCAGCAGCCTCAAACGGCTTGGGTGCCACGGTTGCCGATACAGCCATCAGCCAGTTCAGCCGCAAGCAGCACCAGTTCAACACAAGCAGCACCAGTTCAACACAAGCAGCACCTGAGTCAGTCGAGCCGTTGCCAGTGCTGCAGCCTAATCAACCTACAGGACCAGATCCGCAGCTGCTGGTACCCGAGCCAGCACCTTAACAGACACTCCAGCAGACTCTTGCTAGTGTCTCTGCTGGACCAGCCACCCCCAGACTCAACTCCAGTGCTGGTCCCTACACTATCCTCTGCTCTCGCAGACCTGCTTGGCCTGTATCTGACATCGAAGCCGACTTTACAGTCTGAGTCGCAGGTGGTGTCCAATCCAGCCCCTAAGCCCTCACTATCTCTCCTGGACCTGCCAGCATCAGAGCGGTCCTGGAAGACCAGTCCAGCACTGACCTGGGCCCATTGCCAGACCCAATCCTAGGCCAAATGTCCGGCCCTGTGCTGGACCAACCAGCTGACTCAGCTCCAGTCTTGGGTCCGCCTCCCACTCCTGTTCTGTGCCCAACACCATCACCAGATTCAGTGCTAGCCTTGGATCCACCGGCCGGACCAGATTTGGGTCTGCCTCCGGACCTGGCTGACCATGCAGGCTCCATGGGAGAGCCACCACCTAACCAGCGCTCATTACCTGTTCCAGCCGAGGACGCCAGGCCTGCCCTGTGGGATGGCCTCCTCCATCAACTTGGACACCTCCAGCAGCACGGGCATGGACCCCCATGACTCCTGCTGGACAGACCAGCCTCATACACACTGTGAGCACCTGGTCTCTCACTGCCAGCTCCATCCATGCCACTGAACGGGTGGCGACATGAGGCGACGGGACTTCCGCCTCCTTTGGTGCCCTACAACCACCACTGGACTTCACAGGGCGGCTACAGAGGACACACTAAGCCGCATCCTCACAAGGGGGTTTTAGGTAAAAATGTACTTCATACATTTTGGGTCGGCTGTTGAAAACCCTCACTCAAACAAACTCTCCAGCCCAGCAGAGGCTACCATCCCCCGACTTCACACCTCTGGCCCTTGGAAACTCCAGGGGCCAGAGAGGCAACTCTAGTTGCTAGGGGCAACTCTCTCCTGACTTGTGTCATGTGACCTGGTCAGCCAATTAATGGTCTAGCCTGGGAGCAGCAGAACCCCACTCTGCCTCTCAAATCTTCAGTTGTTTCCAGGAGGGCAGGTTGAGACAACCTCTGTACACTCCTGCCTGCACATCAACTCACATTTGAACATTTCCACGTGGACAATCATTCTTCTGGACTCCCTGACTTTAGTGCCTTTGATCATAAACTACTATCACTATTCACTCCCATCAGTCGTCTCCCTGTTTGCTGTGCGTGTGCCTGTCTTGAGTGTGGCAATAAACGTGTGTTCTGTACATCTGTCTCTTAATGGTCATTTCCGTCCTCTTACCGGGACACTGGGACAGTTGCACCTATATCTAAACCCGCATCTCTATCGGAGTCCACCACCAGTAGGTGCCGCTCTTTTTCTGTTATTTTTCTCATATTACCTCAATCGTGAAAGATCATTCTTCAGGAGGAAATGCCCCCGTTATGTGTGGGCTGCTGTCAGTAAAATAAAGGAAAGGAAAGGAAAGGAAAGGAAAGGAAAGGAAAGGAAAGGAAAGGAAAGGAAAGGAAAGGAAAGAGAGATGGCTTCACCTAGCCGTGTTCTGCGAGGAGCAAACCAAACCTATGTATTCAGACCACAGGAGGCTGCTGAGGGGAGAACGGCTCATTATAATGGCTGGAATGGAGTGTGAATGAAGTGGTATCAAATCAAACACATGGAAACCGTGTGTTTGTTGTGTTCAATAGCATTCCATTGATTCCGTTCCAGCCATTACTATGAGACCGTCCTCCCCAATTAAGATGCCACCCCACCGCCTGTGATGCGGACGCTCTTCTCTGGTATGACCCCTCCGCCCTGCCAACGTAGATATAAGATTATAGATCTGAGAGGACTTTATACTGAGAACACATAGGAATAAGAGGGATATAGTAGCGTTTACACCGTTTACACTGTTTCAACAAGCAGTCACCAACCAATCATGTTCGACTAGAGAAGGCAATAGTCCAACTAGGCATTTACACATATTTGGTAAAGTTTTATCATTTGGAAATCATTTCACAATTCAAAAGGTCATTTGGTTGCTTTAAAAGCAAATGTTTTTATTCGCTGTGGAATACGCCTGTTGTGTCCCTTGAGTCTAAGAAGATAGACAGAATTCTGCAATGCATGACTTCAATTCTTTCCATACACTAAAACATCTCACAAAAAAGGAACAAACATGGTTGGTTACTTTGCACATCCTGTTATGGGACTAAATGTTTTCACCCTGAACAATAACAAACTCCGGCTAAAATGCCCCATAAATATTGCATTTTGGTGCAGGCGAAAAGAGAATATCAATTATTCATATCTATGTGCCTATTTTATGCATCTTTGGCTGTGGTGGGACCTCTCTGAACCGAACAACCCAACAATCCCACGTTGTCACAGTCTTCCTCCTCTTCATCTGAAGAGGAGAGGAGAGAAGGATCAGAGGACCAAAATGCGGTGTGGTATGTGTTCATAGTGAATTTTAATAAAGAGAACACTGAACACTGCAACACTATACAAAAGCGTAACAAAAACAATGACGACCGTGAAGCTACAAATGAAACCTGTGCTGACACAAGCCACTAACATAGACAATCACCCACAAACCAACAGTGCAACCCAGGCTACCTAAGTATGATTCTCAATCAGAGACAACTAATGACACCTGCCTCTGATTGAGAACCATACTAGGCCGAAACATAGAAATCCCAAATCATAGAAAATCCAACATAGACTGCCCACCCAACTCATGCCCTGACCATACTAAATAAATACAAAACAAAGGAAATAAAGGTCAGAACGTGACACACGTTAACAGCCAGAACAGTTTGATGAAATCCTCAGACTTGCTGTATGGATTTAGAATACTGCAGGATGCAAAGAACTCTGAGGAAAAACGTTGGATCAAACTGTATCTAATTCAGGTAGCTGAATGTAACAAAATCTGCTTCGAAGTGCACTCTACGCTTCTTGTATCGACCAAAAAGCTACATTCTCAATGGCAGACACGTCACAAGTAGAGAAACTACTGTCTTTCCAACTTATTTTCAACCAGCAAAGGATAAGCAGGCTATATTTCAGCAGCAGACATTCGGGAAACTCATGCAGTGCTGATTAAGCAGCAAAGCTAATGCCAAAACATTCTATAGGGGAGGTGATGTGATATGTGATTATATAGTAGCCTGATCCCAGATCTGGTTGATTCTGTTTGCCATAACAACGACCATGGGAGTTGGCTATACAGCACAAACTGATCTGGGACCAGGCTAGTGAGATATGTCCTCCAAAGATAGGCAGAACATGGACAGTAAGACTGCATGGTAAAATTGCCAAAAGCAACATTGAAATGTTGGGTAACTGAACACAGATAGGGAAGGTCTAAAGTTCCCTAAACGCCAGCTCGGTTTACTCAACCCAGGCGTTGGGTGGAATTAAATTGACATTGACGGAATCCTTAATGATGGCGGAAGATCAATCTCAGCTGTTCAATATGCGCAGAGACGACAGCAGAAGGCTTGAGGGAGAGGTTAGAAGCCAAGGGATGAGACCAATCGTTCCTCTTCCTCCCTAAGGATTCCCAGAGGATTGAACCCCCCCCCCCAAAAAAAACCCATGAGGATACAGTTAAAAGTATTCTTAATTAGCAACGCACCAACGTTTTTCAGGATGTGCGTATGACCACACACCCTTCTACAGTTCTGTAAATGTATCTCTAAATAAAACCACCCTTCAGATTGTATTAACAGTAGCGCCAGCTGTGTTTTGGTTCTTTACACCTGAAATACAGTATCAGCAGAATGCTTCTGATTGGTTAGTCTAAATGAGTGTCCAAATCGAGCTTCAGTGAAAGGCCGAAGGGATGTCGGAGGGTCAAAAGAAAGGAGGGGAATGATGGACAAGACTGCAGACAGGAGGGAATGATATGAAGCAGCAACATACCATTAGTAGAGAATATTCATGCAGCATATAGGCCATGTTTGTTGAGTATTACGATTAACTGTGTTTACAGTGCGTCTAGACAAACATACATATTGGTCAGTTCACCATTCCAACACTGAACAAATCTAGATACCATCTGTCATAGCGTATTCAAAAGGTGTATACATTATAAGAGACGTGGGTGGAGAGGTCACAGCAAACAAACTCTTACCCACTGTTCAGGTGTAGGCTTAGCTAATATATGCGTTTTTAGGCAACAAAGGAACAACTACACTTGTGCATAATTCACGCTTTATGAATATGGATATGCCTAAGTTAATACCAAAGGTTAATACATTCATTTATGCAGATCCCCTACAGAATGCAGAAATCAGAGCGGGATATGAGGCGTGCTTCCCGAACGACTTTTTTTTTCAAGTGTATTCTAACATGACTAATATGCCTATGTCATATTGTTCACAAAGCGTGGGTTTCAAACTGTAGTTTACACTTGCAGACCATGGTATCTGCTGTTGAATCAGGCTCAACGTGCATAATAAACCAAGAACCCAGTAATCAAAGTAAAGATTTTAGAACAAATTGACGTGGGGAAATGATACATTACACAGTCGAATTGGAGCCAGAGAAGTTACAGATATGAACCATGTACATGGCATGAAGAGATTGAAACAAAGAGTACAGTATGAAAGGTTTAAAAAAAGTTAGCACATAGGAAAGGATTAAGAAACATACAAAATGAAAGCCTTACTTCATAGAGTAATAGGCTCATTCGGAATGATATCTTATTTTAAAGAAATTAAGTTTAATGCTGAGTCGGTTTAAGAAGTTCACCCAAGAGAATTCTAAGAAATTAGAAATGGACACTTCACAGGCTAATTGTTTTGCAACCAAAACACAGTGAAACAAGCTAATCACAAATCAGAATTTTTGTCAGGCAAAGTTATCAACATCCCAGCTATTTTTAACCTCGACCCCTTTCCTCCCAACCCCCAACCATTTGCCCCAGGCCAGAAGACCTGAGCCAGCTGACAGATGCTCAGACAGAGAATGCGGGTGGGATTATGGGTAAAGCACAAGTGGATGTCTGTTACATCATCTAAGTCACATGACTTCCCCCAGTGTCAAAGGATAGTAAGAGGTCAATCTTGCTGCGATAGCCACGGTACCAAAAACCCATTTACACCTACAAAAAAAACGCATACACGTCCAGGTAATCAGGATAAACATACACGGAACAAATGCATAACTCGATTCTGCAGGGATGTATTTCTTATGGTGAAATAACACTGTAAGAGTGAGAATAGTAACGTGTGAGAAAGGGAGAGTCTTGTGCCAGCCAGACTATAATCCCTAGTGACCATGGCCTTGTCTATCTATCCCATGCTGGGCATTGGACAGCTGCTTTCACCATAGGAAGTCACAGCACTGATCATTTTAAAGTTAATAGCCTCTCCGTCAGCATCACTTGCATATCTGGTGCGTGAGCGTGTTTTGTATTGTATGTAGGATAGAGGTAGTAGGGTGAAGTTGCCCCTAGATGCTGAGCTTGGGTCAGTTTTGCATTTCCCCACTAAATGGCGAAGGTCAGGAATGGGGGACAGAAAGATGATCCTAGATCTGTAAGCCTTCCTAGGGGGAACTTCACCCCCAGAGCTATATATGTATATGTTAAGGTTGCTTGAATGACTAGAGAACTGATCAGAGTTCCGGTGATCACTTGGAGAGAAGTGAAGCTATCCTGCCCACTCAAACACCCAACACTAAAGTAACCCATGGCTACATATTCAAATGTATATATACGACTCATCCCAAGGTAGCATAAAGGTGGCAAATGATGTGCTTCAACTGTTGGAGGAATAGAGAGTGAGTGCAATTATTACTTATGAAATTGGGTCTCATTAATCATTTCCTATCTATTTCAATTGAATGTCACAAGCAGATCACAAATTGTCCACTTGCAGGTCTAATTCCCTATTCCTTTATATATGGCTGTATGAAAAGCCAATGAATTTCCTCCATCTCTAAGGTCTCCCTGGGACATTCAACGGCTCACATTGAAGCATATTGAACTCATTCCTATTATGGAATTTACATGTGTGGTTCTCATGTGCTTCATCCAGGCTGTATCACAACCACCGGTGATTGGGAGTCCCATAAGGCAGCGCACAATTGGCCCAGGGTCTGGGGTTTGGCCGGTGTAGGCCGTCATTTTAAATAACAATTTGTTCTCAACTCACTTGCCTAGTTAAATAAAGGTTCAATTTAAAAAAAAATGTACTAAATAAAAATGAATCTGTTTGATACCATTCCATTCACTCCGTTCCAGCCATTATACTCCATCCCAACCATTATTAGGAGCCGTTCTCCCCTCAGCAGCCTCCACTGGTGAACATATGTCCTACACGAAGAGGAATCACCAACTCATAGGCTAAACTGGACGGATGACGCAAGCCCTAACCGTGCTTTCCCTATCACACCTATTAGTCACAGTGACACATACAAACACACACACACACACACATTAGTGAGGATGGAGTCGTATTTACTGAACAGGAAAGTCATAACATTAATGTCATCATTCATAATAAAGAGCATTGCTAAGAGCTAAAATAAGATGGGTTGACTCACATATATATTTTTTAACCCTCACATAACCATCCCTGAAAATATAGGCCTAAACCTAAATCCATGGCACGGTCAACTCTATAAGAGGGAACAACGCGTATGCTAATGAAACCTAAGGCCATCAAATAACATGATTCTTTGTGTGTCTCTACTCACTTTGACGCGTTAGGAATAGAGGGAATACCTCCACACCTCGTCACACGGCTGTGTCTGTCCGCGCGGGTTCTCTTCCATACACGGGGCTTCAGGAGTCAGCGAGCCTCTGCTCTGTTCTTCCCGCCCTTCCGTTCATGGCCACTCCGCTCTCAATTGCGCAGGGGCTATCATATAAGGAGAAAGGGGTCGCCGGGCGCAGTGGCACTTGTAGAGTATAAATTGGTGTCTGCCCTCACAAGTCTACCGCTGCTCATTCAGAGGACAGGCTACTTGGTGAGTACCTGACAACTTGTCACTCTACTACGGTAAACTTGTAGCCTAGGCCTAGGTTGGAGCCACTTCAAAGATGTTGAATTGGACTTCTCTAGTTTGCAACCGGACAACTGGATTTAATGGGCTTTCATTTCAAATTTGACAGCTTGAATTTTCAAGACACTTCTTTTTTGTTGTTGTTGAATATTGATAAAATAAATAGCTGTTGTTGCCTAAATGTTGCACATATTTTATTATTTTTGTTAGTCTGTTTTCCATCAGATTCAGACCTACAAGCGAAATTGATAACCTACAGATAATTATTATTATTAGATTAATAATTCATTGATTTACAATGTGCTTCCTAATAACCTAAAACAAGTTTGTTAGACTTGTATGGCCCTTATACCGTAGGCCTATACTGATTTTCCCTTACGAACAATGTGTCAACCCCTACAAAAATGTACATTTCCTGTTGATGCAGGATTATTTTCCTGCTGTAGCAAACTGGCTAAAATTAAGATCCTACATCTGTAGTCCTATACTTAGCCTTAATGTTCGTTTTGTCAAAACAAAAACCCAGCTGACATCATGTGTGACGACGATGAGACTACTGCCCTTGTGTGCGACAATGGCTCTGGTCTGGTGAGATGATGCACCTCGCGCTGTGTTCCCCTCCATCGTTGGTCGCCCCCGTCATCAGGTAAGGTCCACAGCATGAAAGCAATGAAACACTCATGAGGATGCAACCTTCAAACTGGGTTTTTTCCAGACTTAATTGTCCTTACATTATGCATTACCCTTGATAATCTTCTTACAATTGTATTTTACCTTACCACTAGACCATTTAATTGTGAATGAATGTCATTTGCTATAATAGCTTACATTTATTTGTCCCTCTGTTTGACTTTGGGGAATTGTGTTTTGACTAAGTTTATTTCCTTCCTTCCTCTACAGGGTGTGATGATGGGTATGGGTCAGAAGGACTCTTATGTAGGAGATGAGGCCCAGAGCAAGAGAGGTATCCTGACCCTCAAGTACCCCATCGAGCATGGCATCATCACCAACTGGGACGACATGGAGAAGATCTGGCACCATACCTTTTACAATGAGCTGCGCGTGGCCCCCGAGGAGAACCCCACCCTGCTCACAGAGGCCCCCCTTAACCCCAAGGCCAACAGGGAGAAGATGACTCAGATCATGTTCGAGACCTTCAACGTGCCCGCCATGTACGTGGCCATCCAGGCCGTGCTGTCCCTCTACGCCTCGGGTCGTACCACAGGTGAGAAGCGGGCAGAGGAGAAATGCTCTGTTCCATAACATGCAGATGCAGTTACATTTAAGAGGTGCAATACTGAGTCCCATGCAACCTTTCCTTGTGAAACATAGATTACACCATTAAACATGAAGCTGTTCTATGCTATTTCCATGGTTTACATATTATTCGGCCTCATATTATAGGTATTGTGCTGGACTCTGGTGACGGTGTGACCCACAATGTCCCCATCTATGAGGGTTACGCTCTGCCCCACGCCATCATGCGTCTGGATCTGGCCGGTCGCGACCTCACTGACTACCTGACTGAGCGTGGCTACTCTTTCGTTACCACTGGTTAGTCCGTAATTCTGGGGCATATATGATAGGAGGATACGGTCTGTTTGATATTGAATGGTAGTCCATTGCTATTCACCATTTAGACCGAACCGCTACAACTTTGAATCTTCTATTATAACAGCCGAGTGTGAGATTGTGCGTGACATCAAGGAGAAGCTGTGCTACGTGGCCCTGGACTTTGAGAATGAGATGGCCACCGCTGCCTCCTCCTCCTCTCTGGAGAAGAGCTACGAGCTGCCTGACGGTCAGGTCATCACCATCGGCAACGAGCGTTTCCGCTGCCCCGAGACCCTCTTCCAGCCTTCTTTCATCGGTAGGGATCTTACAAGTGTTGTGTAACTCATTGACCATCAACACATTTTGACTTCTTTAAAAGACAAGAAAATGCCCCTTTTCTCACATAGCCTTCACAACAGCTACATGAGACATTACACCAACTACTGCCAAACATATGTTTTTAATAAAGTGGTGAGGGAGTTGTCCATTTTAGCACCAGTTAAATCTAATCCAGAGCATTCACTTACAACATGTTCTCTTCTATCTCACCAGGCATGGAGTCTGCTGGTATCCATGAGACTACCTACAACAGCATCATGAAATGTGACATTGACATCCGTAAGGACCTGTATGCCAACAACGTCCTGTCCGGCGGCACCACCATGTACCCTGGTATTGCTGACCGTATGCAGAAGGAGATCACCGCCCTGGCCCCCAGCACTATGAAGATCAAGGTAAATATTCTTCTCAAGTCTCAGCTGTATACTGAAGACCACAAACTGACCATCTAAGACCAACCTGACTACAATCTCACATTTTTTATTAATGACCAATCACGGTAACACAAATAATGAACTGTATGATGCATTATAATGCACTACATATTGAGAGGACTTTTGCTTATTGGTTTTCCCTCTTCCCCCTCCTCTAGATCATCGCTCCCCCCGAGCGTAAGTACTCCGTCTGGATCGGCGGCTCCATCCTGGCTTCCCTGTCCACTTTCCAGCAGATGTGGATCAGTAAGCAGGAGTATGACGAGGCAGGCCCCTCCATCGTTCACAGGAAATGCTTTTAAGCGCCCCATTGACAAATTGCTCTCCCCTGCGACAGTCAGACGCCCACGGATGCAAAAACTCTGTACATTACCTCCGCCTATGGATATGTTGTTTATGATCGATATGGAAGTTACAAATCCAGACAGGCCCCTGTTTTATGTTTTGACAATGATGTACAGTTTGTTTACACCAAAGTGCAATTTATATTTGGTTATTTTACTGGTTCCTGAATGAATTTATATGATGTGGATATGTATTTGCTTTATAAATAAACAAGACCTAGGATTTTGTATACCATCTTCATCTCATCTATCATCTGATCACAACCTGAGGGAGCATATTGGTTATTGTTGTTTCATAATTCAGGAGAAACATACCTGTTTACTCATAGGCTATCCATTGATAATACAGGCTAACTAATTCCTAGTAGGAAGATTAGTCACATAGGCCTACATGTTAAGTCCAGTCACACACATAAAAAATATCTACTTGTGGCAGTCCACTAAGTAAGTTGTTGCTATCTTTAAACCATCCGAGGCAACCCTTTAAAGCGTTACTCAACCTAGTAATCGCACAGCCAAGCTTATCTAAGGAATTGTCCTGGTTTTCATACCAACAAATGCTTAGGGTACTGTAAAACAATGGATTGTTGTTTTGCCTTAAACAGACAAAATGAAAACATCTGTTTTTAGACAGACTATAGCCATCTGAAAAGGATATCATGTGTAGGATGTCTTGTCATGGTCAAGCGTCGATTAATGCTTAGCCTTGCAGGCATGTTTCAATCTGCATTCCCTCCCTCCTACATTGCAACAATAATAATCTACGGAATACAGACTGAAACAAAGCAATTCTCCCTCTTTCTACCCTACCCCCCCCTCCCCTCTTTCGCTCTCTCTCCCTTCTCTCTCTCGTTCTGTCTCTCTTCCTCTGTTGCCACTATTCGTTCTGTCACTGTCATGTGGTTGTCTTACAGGCAACAGCCATCCCCCGTGATTTGAGCTTATAACCAATTATTGTTATTAAAGATGAATCTGCTGCAGTATACTTGGAGAATAATGAAAAAAAAAAAAAACTGGTGTGTCTGGCCTCTCTCCACCAACCTGTCTGCGCGTGACGCAAGGGTAGTCTACTTAAAGCAGGATTAGCGCCCTACCAACATTACACTCAACTGCCCTCCATTCAAGCACGGCGCGACCTGGCGTCCAGCGCTCGCCATCGAAAATAGGAGGGCTTTCTACTAATCAGCACTCAGACTCGCGCGAGCAAAAGTGCTTGGGTTGTCAAGTGATCTTTTAGCAGAGGCGCAGAAGGCAGAAGGCAGGAGCGCACGCAGCAGCGGCGCGTTACCAATGCATTCTCCAGATATTGGAACATCCGGAGTGTAAAACAAGGGAAACAATAGATTCCACAAGAACGGTGCACGGTGTGCTATCATCTCCAAATGAATGACAATGGGGGAGTGGACAATATTAGAGCGTCTCTTGGAGGCAGCTGTCCAACAGCACTCTACTATGATCGGAAGGTAAGAGGGAACGTGAGGATAGCTTTGTAAAAGTATTACCATGAGTGTGTGTTTGATGACCAAATCGGTTACTATAAGCGATTAAGCTGAAGAACGGTACAAAAACGCAAAAAACAACAACAAAGATTTATGACTATGCAAAAAAATGTGAACCAATAGGGAATCATGGCATAAACATAACATTCAAGAATAATGATTTTGGAAACACTAAATTTGCACATTTTGTTACAAGAGAGCTGACGCTTGAGGTGCTGTAGCGCTTTTCTTTCAGAACTGACTAGTGGCTTTCAGCACTGGACAGCTCCCAAGCTCCCGTTTTGTGCACTGGAGCCAGTATTAGTTTGCCATCGCTAATTGTCTATCTGTTTGTTTTATGATTAAGCCGATCAACTCTGCACATCTTAACAGCAACATTTTGATTTTGTGCTTGCTTGTTTTGTAGGATCCTCCTAACAGTGGTGGTGATTTTCCGGATTCTAATCGTTGCGATCATTGGAGAGACCGTCTATGATGACGAGCAGTCCATGTTTGTGTGCAACACCCTGCAGCCCGGCTGTAACCAGGCTTGCTACGACAAGGCGTTCCCAATTTCCCACATCAGATATTGGGTGTTTCAGATTATTCTGGTGTGCACCCCCAGTCTCTGTTTCATCACCTACTCCGTGCACCAGTCTGCCAAGCAGAAGGAGCGCTTGGAGCGGGGGTATTCCACCGTGTTCCTCTCCTTGGACAAGCGCCAAGATTCCATCAAAAGAGACGACAGCAAAAAGATAAAAAACACCATTGTAAATGGAGTACTTCAGAACACGGAAAACTCCACGAAAGAAGCCGAGCCCGACTGCTTGGAGGTGAAGGACATCCCAAATTCGGCCATGAGAACTAGTGGAAAGTCTAAAATGAGGCGGCAGGAGGGCATCTCAAGATTTTACATCATCCAGGTGGTTTTCCGAAACGCTCTAGAGATAGGGTTCCTGGTGGGTCAATATTTCCTGTACGGATTCAATGTCCCCGCGGTATATGAGTGTGATCGATACCCCTGCATCAAAGATGTAGAATGCTACGTTTCAAGACCCACGGAGAAGACTGTGTTTCTGGTCTTCATGTTTGCGGTCAGTGGCGTCTGTGTGCTTCTGAACTTGGCTGAACTCAATCACCTTGGATGGAAGAAGATCAAAGTAGCTGTCAAAGGCGTGCAGGCGAGGAGGAAGTCCATCTACGAGATCCGTAACAAAGACATGCCTAGAATGAGCATGCCCAATTTCGGCCGCACTCAATCAAGTGACTCTGCCTATGTGTAGTATATTGAGAAGGCCCAAAACAAGCCTCGTGGACACCGGTTGCGTCAAACTGTATGGGTTCTCGCGGAGGGCCATTCATTTCAAATGGGAGGCAATCCACACCACTGCGACTCATCTGCTGGACAAGGTTGTGGTGCGTAGCACTGCGTGCAGTGTGTCGCATGCGTTGGATTTTTCCAACTGGTGTATTGCTTTGCTGTGTGGTATCAGACACGGAAGTAGATAAAACCACCGAAGAAGTTGCAAATATGTAGCGTATTTTTTATTTATTTTTGCATGCGGCTTAAGTGCGACAGCTGTGCATTTCAGCACCACTGAACAGAACAATTGTACAAATAATTAAAATATATTTAACAAGAATGTGGTGTATATTTTATCACACCAACTTCGCTTGCGAAGTAGGTGGGGTAGATCGATTTTATTTGTCTTTTACTGACAACTAAAAAACAAACGGACCAAACGTTTGTCATATATTTATGAGAAGGCACTGATGTAACGTTTATAGATGATGGTTTAGCCTATATTTTGTAAAGCGCTTCTTAGAAGTATATAATGTATGTGTTGACATTCACTCTGTCGTTCACTTCAGCTGTTGAACATGGAGTAAATACTTGCACTATATATGAATAATGAGCCAAAATATATCCAATTTGTGCTGTGATGGTGTTTTTACGACATTCCGCCAGATTTAAACACCACATACCATTATAGCAATGAAACACACACATTATTTGGCAGTTTTTGGGTCAAATGTACTAAAATGATATACATTCTTCCAGTATATTACTCATCTCACATCGTTGTTGTCAGCACTATCTTTGTTTTGGTTGCCTGAGTTTGCACCATTGACCTTAACCTATGTGATCACTCAATTGGGGGGGAGGGGGGGGGGGATGCAAATACTGACACCTGGGACTTTTAAATGCATTTTTTCTTTCTTTTATTTACACCCAGGCGCCCATTGCTTTCGTTTGTGGGCAAATGGATTTTCTTGATTTAATGTCATCAAGTGCCATATATGTACATAAATATAAACATTATAAATCTATAGAGTATTATCATCATCATAACAGCAGAATTCTGTAAATTCCTCTTTTGGATTAAATGCTGTCAACGTATTTGATTTGAATAGCTGTGGTTTGTATGGAAATGGTATGCTACTGCTATATTATCATCCCTGGTTTCATTTGACAACATGAAAAAACAAGCAACCTTTGCACATTCAAAAAGTATTGATGAGCAATTAGTCATATAGACTAGAGCACAAATCTGAATTGGAATCAATCAGATGATAGGCAATAAATGTTTGCCCCTGGTGCTACCATTTTCCAAAGCAATCATCGATGTAAGATCATACTGAAAGGTGATCCTATCCACAAATAAAAATGTAATTCATGTATACAAGATTTGTGTAATGTGTGATGCTTTCAAATTGTACAGCAGATCCACACAAAGCACAGTAAACACCGTCAGCACAATTATGCCCTGTTTGCTCTTAAACCCTTGCAATCAATGTTTCAACAAGAAACTGATTTACTGTCTGCTCTGTATAATTCCAACAGATCCTTCAGATATGTACAGCAATACAGCAAGTGGTATCGAAACATGGGGAAATTATACACAGGTTATACCACAGGTTCCCGATTGACATAGTCAACACCTGACAGACTGACACAGACAAAGTCTGCACAACTTTCATTCTCTAACCTAACGTAACAGGCGTAGAAAGAAGCCTAGGCGGAGTCCCTTTTGTTTTTCAAGTGAAATGGAAGTCCGATTAAAAACAAAAAAACATTGTTTCCCTGAAAATGGGCAACATCCGCTTTGTTCCAATGCCGCTAAAGGTGATCATTCTGTGACCACGTGGTTGACAGCTTCATCCTCTACCTAGACCCTCCCCCGCCCAGCCCGTCAGCCACATTTGCATCCGTTGCATCCACCTCATCCTCCTTGGCTGCTGTTGGTCATAGAGGTTGAGCGGTTCAGCTCTGTTGGAAGCTGAGAGGTTGCATCCCGCACTACCTCAAGGTCACTGAGAAAAGTGCTGAGAGCTGAAACCCATATCCCCAGAGAGTCAGAGTGTTCCCCAGCTGACCAGTCAGGATGCGGGATGCATGAGTGGGGAGGAGGTGGTGGGTTGGTGGACAGGTACGGCTGCCAAGATGACTCGACAACTCTGAAGAGAAAAAATCGAAGAGCCAAGGCACTGACAGATCAATTTCAAAATCAGCAGGGACTTTAGATGCTCCTCAAACTCTCCGACATGAAACAAGTGCCGCTTGTTTGGCTACTGGCGGCCCCACCTCTCTCTCTCTCTCTCTCTCTCTACTTTATTGGCATGACGTAACAATGTACATATTGCCAAAGCTTATTTTGGATATTTCTCTCTCTCTCGTAATGTTACCTGATGGTTATTTTAACACTAAATATTGGTATGAATGCTTATTCTGTGTGTGTTTCCTCCAAAGAGTACAAAAACCAGCAGGAACCACTCAGAGCTCCTTCAGATAAAGCCACTCACCATAAATATTCATACTCAACTTCCTTACAGCACACATTAGTGATCAGTGGACTGTCTTTCATATAGGCCATATACAATCGTAACAAATCACTATGCCCTTTTGTGAAAATAACTCAGCTTTTCATCATGAGGACGTTTTTATCTAAAACACATTCAGAGTTTTATCATGGTGTCCTTGGCATCATACGTTACAATATGTTTCCAAATGGGTTATGATCATACACAATCATCACTCATCTTGAGAGCTTAGTCGGTGGAAATGATAGGCAGATTCGTTGTGTGTCTAATCTTGGAATCTCTCAAGATGAGGGATGATTGGGTATGATCATAACACATTTGGAAACATATTGTAGCATATTGACATCAATGCACACAGACAGGAGGCAGTCACGGAAAGGATGACAGAGAGAAGCAGCTAGGCAGGCTGTCTGATGTTGAAAGCACTGGTCACATCTATAAAATACTGTGTGTGTGTGTGTGTGTGTGTGTGTGTGTGTGTGTGTGTGTGTGTGTGTGTGTGTGTGTGTTCGTGTGCTCACCCTTCAGTTCTGTACCTCACTGTCTACTAGGGGCTATTCCTCTAATAGAGACAAAACCATAAAGGAGAACAATAGCCTTCTTGATATTCATAAGGGCTTATGATACTTGTGTAACAATATTTCCGCACTGCAGAGAGCTGCATCAGACACTGAAGGACACATGCTCTTTCCATGCCATAGGTGAATCCCGGTGAAAGCTATGATCCTTTATTGACATCACTTGTTCAATCCACTTCAATCAGTGTAGATGAAGGGGAGGAAACAGGTTCAAGATTGAGATTGACAATTGAGACACGGATTGTGTATGTGTGCCATTCAGAGGGTGAATGAGAAAGACAAAAATTGTAAGTGCCTTTGAACGGGATATGGTAGTAGGTTTCAGGCATACCGGTTTGCGTCAAGAACTGCAACGCTGCTGGGTTTTTCATGCTCAACCGTTTCCCGTGTGTATAAAGGATGGTCCACTACCCAAAGGACATCCAGCCAACCTGACACAACTGTGGGAAGCGTTGGCATCAACATTGGCCAGCTTCCTTGTGGAATGTTTTTGACACCTTGTAGAATCCATGCCCCAAAGAATTGATGCTGTTCTGAGGGCAAAAAGAGGGGGGGTGCAACTACATTTTAGGAGGGTGTTCATAATGTTTGGTATACTCAGTGTACGTTTAGAGTGCAATTACTAACAGCTAGCAGTTGTCATTTTGCATTGGTTCCCTCATCTAGTGTGAATTTGCACACTTCTGAATTGGCAGGCCCATCTCAGACAGCGTCTCAGTGCATATCTCTATGGACGCATCAAATGGGGTGATGACGGCCATGTAGGAGGGAAGGAGAGGGAAGGAGAGGGAAGGAAGGAGAGCAAGGCCCTGCTGGCGCTGCCAGGACCTGGAGCTCCCTGTGTGGGCAGGGTGCCCGTTGGAGTCATTACCACGGCCCTGGGAACAGTGCCTATGACATTAAAGCTTTATGACTGAGTCAGAGGGGCTCGCGGAGTTAGAGTCCACACCTGGCGGAGCAACAAAGACATCAATGATAATGTCTTCTAACTAAGGGAAATCAAACACTGTCATACTGTCACTCAACACAAGTCACTGTGTGTGTGTGTGTGTGTGTGTGTGTACTTTTAGCAGCGCTCAGTTGTTTGAATAAGCAGCCAGCTCATCAGAATCTGACATTAACTTCCTTTATGTCCACGAGAAGTGCTGTCAAAGCAGCGACGGGTGTTTCGGTGTTGTCAACACTTTCGTTTCAATCAGACATCTAGTCCTGTGTTGTGGCATTAGCGTCACTCAAAAAGCAGACATCACATAAGGACATGATGGCCAGCTCAGGGCTTTTTAACAGTACAGTAGTTTTGCACATGACAAATGCTGTGACGGCTATAAAGTCATTAAGGAATTACCAAAGCTCATTATGTCCGGTTGTTTACGAGTATCCATGCCAAACACTGTCAAAGAGAACAAGACGAGCTAGTTTCTCCTAAAACACTAAAGGTTTTTCCTATCACTGTGAGTGGGGATCAGTTGAATCAATTTCAGGAACATCTGACTTTATACGTTTGGGCTGTAGAGATGTTTCAAAGGCTTCAAAGGCAGCCAGATCTGCCCGGTAACACCTGATTACAATCCCCTAAATAAGTCTCATCTGAGCTTAAACCCCCCTACTCTAGGCAGATAGGACTAGAGTCTCTCTGCTGTGGCTTCTCCCATGGGCTCTTCTTTATCTCCTCACTTCACCCTCTTATTGCCAGTGGGCGGGGTTGTAGAGTACTGTCCTCAAGGGTTTTTCAAGAGCACAGGCTCTCTCCCGCTGTGTTCAACCACAAGGATGACCTTGGTGTCACAGCTGAAGCAGCCTGTGGGAATAGTGAGGAATGTTGCTGCATCCGCATTGCCTATCTACTCTCTTTGATGGTTGTTGCTCAGTCACTGTCTTCGTTCTCTGCCTCTCCCCTTAAATATCTCTCTCCCTCTTGGATGCTCTATCTAAAATACATGAGATGGAAAGTATTGCTGTTCAAGGCCCATATTTATGAAGCATCTCAAAAGCAACCAATTAAAAAAATCAGATAAGTGCCAGAGGATAGATAGTCAAGCAGGGCAACAGAAGACCCTCGCCACCAATAAAAAGCATATTGGCAGAGCTAAACTATCACTGGAGCTCTTTATGTGAGCTCTTCATCAAAGACTGCATACTGTAAAAACAGTACCATAAAAAGAGCAGAACAGTATTACTCATGCAATTTCAGTAACTCCGCAGAGCAGTTCTAGCGTTCTAAAGCGGTTTTGTCAGGCGTGGGAAGTCCTGAAAGTTGCCACCGCAGGTGAGAAAAAGAACAGGTGTGACCTTAGCAGGCGAAGAGTTGCTAACGAACAGAAGCCTGTATCTGTCAGGGCCGATTTTTCACAGAGAAGAGAACAGTCCTGCCGTATATCCGCTGCAGCACCCAGCAGGCAGCCCTCTGAGCCAACCTGAGCCAATAGGAGTCAATCTGCACTCTGGCCCAAAGACAGATACTTATGACTCGCACACTTAAAAAAAGGTTACATTAGACTACTGTCCTTGTACTCTGGATCTCACTGCTGCCACCAAAAGTAGTGTAAAAAAAACAGTGGCGTGAGATTATTCTGGAGATGGTTTTAGCATGGTCATTATCTCGACAACTCCAAATTCTGACCTCTGACATCAATTCATCATACTCAGCCTCGATATTAAACACGGGTCATTTAATCTCCTTGATGTTTTTGGCATGGGGGATTGGTCCCAGTATGGGTGTCCACACAGCGGGTGGCACCTTCCTGTACCCCCCCCCCCTCCCCTCGTATCATCTGTCCACATCTGTCCCCCAGCTCACCCTGATTTCCTACCCATAATCCCCTACCCACACCAGCATAACGCACCAAATAACATGACCCTCTTCCATTCAATTTCCCCCCTGCGGTGCACTGATTCAAGGGAGGTCCAGGCTCCCATCTCTCGCTTCTTCTGTTTGGAAGTATAAATTAATCATTCATTTTACACTGCTTACTATGATTGGATATCCGAGGACCCCTGGGTATTACACTCCAGTGGTGAATGGGCGGTCAACCATTTCATTAAGAGTTCCATTCAAGAATACAATCACTGGTTCATTTTCAATGAAAACCCACTGCATAACCATCCAGCGGGTATTGAATAATATCAGGGGTTTTCCCCAACCAGATGGGCTGACAACACACACCTATGTGCCTGAAGAGAAAATTAACTGCATGGGTGGCCTCCATGCTGTGCCCTCTAGATCCAAAGATGGTATCCGGTTTCCGTCACTGGGAAAGCACACTGGTGTCTGGTTACTAATGCTACTGTGACCTCAGAGCACCACGCCAGCCCGACCCCCCGCATTGAGCTGACCATGTGACCTCTACCGCATCCAGTGTGGACCACTAGGGAAATTAGAGGAAGTGATGCTCTGTTTTTTCATACGATTGTTATTCATAGATCCTCATGGGGATTAAACATGGTATTGTACTCCCATACACACACACACACACACACACACACACACACACACACACACACACACACACACACACACACACACACACACACACATACACACACACACACACACACACACACACACACACACACACACGTTATCTACTCTCTCTCTCTCCCCCTCTCTTACGAACGTACACTCCCCACAGCAGGCGGTCCATGTGATAGTGACAGGTAACTGTTCTGTCCAAAGCCAAGGAGAGACTCAGATAGCTTTAATCCCTATTGGCTAAGTGGATTAATGATCACTGCAGCACCACTAGCCAACTGTTTATTTACTAACTCACGTCTACCCAACCACAACATGTTACACAATTAGGGTTGCAAAATTCCAGGAACTTTCAATAAATTCCCTGGTTTGGATGGAGGTGCGCCGGATTTCCTGCATATTCCCTCCTGATTCCAGGAAGCAATGGTCCAACCGTGATTTTGAGAAAACCAGGGAATTTATTGAAAATTCCCACAAGTACCCTAAACACTCACACAGACAGACCATACACACATTGCCTGTCTTATTTACATATGTAACGTTGGAAATATCGTGTTAACTTGGATTATGCGTTGTGTGCTTCGTGTCAAATTGGGCCCTGGCCAAGTCACGTCTAGGAATGTCTGAGGTTAGGTGGCTCTGACTACTGCTCTCAGAACACAGATGGTTATAGACCACGACAATGAAGAGACGTGTCTCCCGCTGTACACCGAAGAGCACATGCAGACGACTCTGGATGTCAACCGTGCACTCTGTCACTCTGGTGTCAGCAGGCAGCCACTCAGCTGCTCCTCTGACTCTTTAAATCCCCCTGTGTGTGTCTGTGCGTATTTGCGCGTGTGCGTGTGCGTGCATGCGTGCCTACCTGTGTCGGACAAATGGAGAGAGATAGTGGGAGAGAATGAAAGAGAGGGAGAGTGCAAGAGAGAAAGCGATCAAAGGCACAGTGCTGAATGCTAACTCTTGAACTATAACCCCGGGTCATTTCACAGAATATTTTGCTGAAGTGTGCGTGAGTGAATGTGAGGGAATGAGGGTGAATGTGAGAAAATCAAATCCAATTGTATTTGTCACATGCGCCGAATACAACAGGTGTAGGTAGACCTTACAGTGAAATGCTTACTTACGAGCCCCTAACCAACAATGCAGTTATGAAAATATGAATAAGAATAAGAAATAAAAGTAACAAGTTAAAGAGCAGCAGTAAAATAACAATAGCGAGACTATATACAGGGGATACCAGTACAGAGTCCATGTGGAGACTATATACAGGGGATACCAGTACAGAGTCCATGTGGAGACTATATACAGGGGATACCAGTACAGAGTCCATGTGGAGACTATATACAGGGGATACCAGTACAGAGTCAACGTGGAGACTATATACAGGGGATACCAGTACAGAGTCAATGTGGAGACTATATACAGGGGATACCAGTACAGAGTCCATGTGGAGACTATATACAGGGGATACCAGTACAGAGTCAATGTGCGGGGGCATAGCTAAGTGGTTAGTTGAGGTAATATGTACATGTAGGTAGAGTTATTAAAGTGACTATGCATAGGTGATAACAACAGAGAGTAGCTGCAGTGTAAAAGGGGGGGGGGGGGCAATGCAAATAGTTTGGGTGGCAAATTTGATTAGATGTTCAGGACTCTTATGGCTTGGGGGTAGAAGCTGTTTAGGTACCGCTTGCCGTGCGGTAGCAGAGAGAACAGTCTATGACTAGGGTGGCTGGAGTCTTTGACAATTTTTAGGGCCTTCCTCTGGTATAGAGGTCCTGGATGGCAGGTAGCTTAGCCCCAGTGATGTACTGGGCCGTACGCATTACCCTCTGTAGTGCCTTGTGGTCAGTGGCCGAGCAGTTGCCATACCAGGCAGTGATGCAACCAGTGCTCTCTATGGTGCAGCTGTAGATCTTTTTGAGGATCTGAGGACCCATGCCAAATCTTTCCTGAGGGGGAATAGGATTTGTCATGCCCTGTTCACGACTATCGACTGAACTTGAAGGTCTCAACCTGCTCCACTACAGCCCTGTCGATGAGAATGGGGGTGTGCTCGGTCCTCCTTTTCCTGTAGTCCACAATCATCTCTTTCGTCTTGATCACGTTGAGGGAGGGGTTGTTGTCCTGGCACCACACTCCTCCCTATAGGCTGTCTAGTTGTTGTCAGTGATCAGGCCTACCACTGTTGTGTCATCAGCAAACTTAATGATGGTGTTGGAGTTGTGCCTGTCCATGCAGTCATGAGTGAATGTGAGTGAATGTGTGTAACTGTGAGTGAATGTGTGTAACTGTGAGTGAATGTGTGTAACTGTGAGTGAATGTGTGTAACTGTGAGTGAATATGAATAAATATGAGTGAATGTGTGTGTGAATGTGAGTGAATGTATGTGAATGTGTGTGAAGATAAGCCTGGTCACTTATTCCTCCCATGCAGTGATATGTCCCTACTCACAAACTTAAACCCTGCAGAGGCTTGAAAATGAAATGATTCTTTATTGGACTAACTTAATTAGACTGTATTGTTTTGTACTGCAATTTCCATGATTTGCTTCCTTGCCAAAGAAACATTGGAACATTGTCCCTTCATCGTATGTGAATAATAAAGACATGTTCAATGTACTATATTCTAAGCAATCAGAAGAGGGTTTTCAGTTGAGATGCTCGTGCAGAGCAGCTTTTCTCTGCTTTCTGCCAGGACCTAAGTCTGGCTAGGAGCTGGTTGGCTGGAGGGGGTCCTGTCCAGTGACTTATTACCCAGTCACTTGAGGTTGGATTTATGGGTGATTTATGGGTGATTTTCAGGGCCCCCTCCAGGGCCCCCTCCTGATGAGGCCTGATGAGAATGTTCAGTCAATAAGATAATAGTGAGCGGAACAGCGAGAAGGGTCTGGATTTATTAACGCACCGTAACTCCTGTCAAGCAGTAGTGTAACATCAGGACGCTCAAGATTCTTTGCACCCCATTATTTTTATTTCTACTTTGCACATTCTTCCATTGAAAAACTACCGTGTTTTACTTGCTATATTGTATTTACTTTGCCACCATGGCCTTTTTTGCCTTTACCTCCCTTCTCACCTCATTTGCTCACATTGTATATAGACTTGTTTATACTGTATTATTGACTGTATGTTTGTTTTACTCCATGTGTAACTCTGTGTCGTTGTATCTGTCGAACTGCTTTGCTTTATCTTGGCCAGGTCGCAATTGTAAATGAGAACTTGTTCTCAACTTGCCTACCTGGTTAAATAAAGGTGAAATAAATAAATAAATAAAAAGAGTCACGAACTGGCTCGTTCCTTATGATGCTGCACAGTAACATAAGTGTTACCACAACAACAAAATAAAATAGATGAAATTCCCTGCTGATGAGTCTCAGTGGAGGCAGGGTGCGGCCAGCTCAGCGACCCACTCAGCCCCTGTCCCCTGCTTTGTCGGATGGCCATTGGGACGTCAGCGTGTCCCTGCTTGATGGCACCCATGGGAGAAGGGTATCAAGGGCCCTGGATTGCCATAGGGCTGGTGGTGTATTTTAGTCGGCCTCTCTATCAAAGGCCACTAGGGACCTTAGAGGAAAGAGATCTCTTCATCATTATACTGTAAGTCGTATGTTCTGACAGGAGTCAGGTGTTAGAATAAAATGTGACCGGCCCTGGTTTGAAGCCAGGTATCCTGCACACCACAATACTGTGTTAGCCCACAGAGCTAAAGCCTAAGCATTCGCTTTGGGAGCGAATGCAAGTCTTCAGGTCTCAGGCAAGGTTACTCATGATGCGAGTGTGGTTCCGAACCTTCTTTGCTGCACTAAGACAAACTGTTTTACGTCGAGGAACTACACAGCACATACGCAAACACGTTGCGTTAGTGCTAACAACGCACCACCACAGTGATTCGGCCGATGGCTCTTAAAATGGTTTCCTGTCACAGTTACAATTGGTTATTGCAAGGTTTCACGGGATACCACTCAAAGTTGGGCGAACCACCAGGCACAAAATCCAAACTCTCGTCATAAAACAAAGCGTGTGACGAGTGTACTGTTTTCTTTTATGGTTTGGCTCCAGGAAAACTTTGTTGGAGCAGCATTGTCCTCTCCTCGGTGCTGGACCAGTCACACGGTGTGACATGTTCTCCGGTCATTCTGCTGACACGGGAGTTTGGAGGTCAGTCAGCGTGACAAGCCATCCATCGCCGTCACACAGTGACAATATCCGCTGTGACATCCCACGGTGCATTCTGCTGACACCTGGAAGTGCACGCGGTGCACTGCATTACCCAGGATGCATAGGAGGAGGGGGGGGGGACTTTGGGTAGTGGGAGAACTGTACATTTTAGGCGCAGTGCATTATGGTTCTTGTGCAAAGCTTGTGTCGCCTAGTGTTTCACAGATTTTGTGACATAGCCGTTTTGTTTTCTGATTTTGCACTGAGGTTGTGGGGATTCTCAAAGAGGTTTCCTGGACTCATGGTGGTCTTCAGCAACAGAGGAAGAAAAGTCTGCTCTGTCATCTAACGGTTATCTTTACAGTGGATAGTAGACATCTAAGGTAGGCCTTCAAATGCCCCTCCTCCCTACCCCATCTCTCTCCTCTCCCTCCGACCCCCCTCTCTCTTTTACCTACCCGCAATCCCTATACCCCGCTCCCCCCCAACCCCAACCCTCCCTCTCTCTCGCTCTTCCTCGCTGGGATGGAAGAAGCCATAGAGAGGACAGCATGGCGGGTCTTCTTCTCCCAGCTGCACTGGCAGCACAATAGAGGTAGAGGATGGATGTCGGAGCCAAGCACATGCCTGCAGGCAGCAGCCCACACCAGCCAACACAGAGCGTGCACGAATAGAGAGTTTCACACACCCACTTTGAGCCGTTGCAGACGGTGCAGCACAGTAAAAGGGCTTGAACGACCCAGTCAGATGAGTCATTACAAGATGTTGTCAAGTGGAGCATCTTCTTGGTAAAAACACACAAGCGTGCGGGCACGCACACATACACTTGTGCGCACAACCACACACAAGGCATCATCACGTTTAATAAGCACTTGGTCTTCTGCTGCCATTTCCACATCACATGGGCGTTCAGAGTGAAATAAATAGCCAGGAAAGGAAAAAGGCAGGAAAAAGAAGGCCAAATGGAAGAAAGGCAAGAAAAGAATATAACTGAATCTCTCCACACCACTCCACCCCCTTTTAGAATGTTATATCCCCATTTCCTGCTTTTTTTCTCCTGCAAGACCATTAGATGTATTTGAGGTTGGTGTTGTTCAAAGTTGAGTGCATTATTCTGGCTGCCTGGCCTCTTTAATCATGCTAGGGCTGTGCAGCATGTTTGGATTATAGGATTATTTGCAGCTGCTTCCTCCTGCCATTGTTTTGCAGGTGAAGTAGGCCAGCGGTTTGGGACACACTAGCTGCAGTAACATTGCTGTTCGAGGACAGAGTGAGCCGACGCAGGTTCCAACCTATAGTTTGTCCCTGGTTAGCACCGCTGCCTCAAGAAAATAGAGAGAGAGACGTTGAACAACAATGCTGAGCTGTGTCAGTAGAGATTACGGTTACTGGTTATGCTGTCTCTCCTTACCTCACCCTCTCCCCATCTTTCCTTCGACCTTTCCCTGTCTCTTTCCCTTTCTCTGTCTCCATCTCAGTTTCCTCTGTGCCTTTCCACTGACTCTTTCTCTCTCTCCTCTCATCTCTCCCTTTTCCCCTGCCTCGGTCTGTCCCTCTCACCAACAGGGTTTGAGAGTTTTGATTAATGCCTCTCCTCAGATTCCTCTCTTAAAGCTGGTGTTATGGATGGGAGTTTACTGTTAGGGGGAGTTCGGTGTTATTTCCCCACAGAGTTGGCCCAGGATGGCGAGCTGCTGGCCTAAAATCACAGAGCTAAGCACAGCTCCCTATATTGTTCTGTGCTTGAGAAAAGTGTGCGTGTGCTCGCTCAGCAGCTCCATGTGTGGCAGAGCTATTTCAGGGAGCTACCAGCAGCTCGGCAAAATCAATGCTGTGATGCTGCGAAGACAAAGATAGGGTTCTACGCCACACTGCACCTGAAAGTGTACACAAAATAAAACAGAGGACATCCGAAACACCATTATGTCAAAGAGGGTCTGTTCCAGCATGCAAGCAAGCAAACTAGCATGATGCATACTTAGGATAAAGCAATATATTGGGCATGCATTTTAATTCTGCTGTGGTAGGAATGATGGTGAGGGATAATATGAAGGTCCCACACTACTATGGATATTGGAATGTTGCCCATCTTAAAAATACCTCATTTAGTTATCATGCCTGAGTGTTCTCTGTGCTTTATTGCTGTGAGGTGAGGGTTTACACAAAAAATAAAACAATTAAATACTGTGAATACAATTTCACATGGAATCAAATGTGTACAGTAGGGGGAGGGGTTAAATTGAGCCAAAGGGGTAGTTGAGCCACCCCTTGTTTCCAGGAAACCATACACAAAACGTATCATTTGACCAAATATTTAGGAAGAGGCCGTCATTTCATGCGAGTCTTGTGAAGGAAGAAACCACCAAAAAGTTTTCCAATAAAAAATATTTCACAAAATCAAATAAATGTATTGTGTTATATAGGTTTCATGATTCTTGTATCTAAACCAAAGTAGATCGTTTTAAGATTATTTTACCCAGCAGTTCTATAAGCTACAATATGAGGTCCTAAACTTAGCATCAAAGTGCATCCATGTAGTGGGTTAATATAGTCAAAATGTTTGCCTTGGGGTAAGTTGAGCCTATGGCCATGGGGTAAGTGGAGCCAATAGCCGTTGGGTAAGTTGAGCCTATGGCCATGGGGTAAGTGGAGCCAATAGCCGTTGGGTAAGTTGAGCCTATGGCCATGGGGTAAGTGGAGCCAATAGCCGTTGGGTAAGTTGAGCCAACGGCCACCACGCCCTATACAAATGACAATTACATTTAGTCCATTTTATGCATAATATGCATCTTTTTGCTGTGTGCCGTGCATTTCTATTGTTACAGAGCAGACATCATCATGCCCCGTGTGAAACAAAACAGGGGGTGGAGCCCACCTTGAAGTCCCTGAGAGAGCAGCCACGGAAGTGAGTGAAGGGAGGAAGTCCATTTAAGGAGCAGTAAGGGATGAACAAATAGACTGAATGACACTGAAGATGTACACTGGCAAACAAACAGAAAAGGAAAAAGGACCTGTGTTACAGAGAGGCTGTGATAGAGTAGAGGAGGAACACAAGGTCTTATCTGATGACATGGAGTCTGAGCTTGCTAAACATGTCAAGAATCTCTCAGACCAGTTTCCTGGGCTTTAGTAGCCTCAAATGCAGAGGAATTGCCAATGATTTGGCACATCGAAACGACATCCCTGTCGCAGACAACCGGTCAAGAAATGGAAGGATAAGTGATATAGAACAGAGATGTCTATATCCTTACAGAGGCATACGTTTAAGATATACTGTACGATATAGCACACCTCCATTCCACAAATGAGACTTTGACCTACTAGCAGCATCACCCACCGTCACCATCACCCACTTACCCCGTGGTGGCTCAACTTACCCTGTCCCTATGATCTATTTACCCCATATAAGTTGAGCCAAAAGACCACTTTCTTTGAACAAGCTATCTTTTCAAAATTGTTATGTTTACATGAATTCAGATTACATCCAGGGAAACACAACATCCTGAAATCTATGTAGATATCTTTGTTAGAAAGAATACTATATTTCCCTTGACGTAGTGATGCTAAATGTTTTTTTTTAAATGGCCCCACTCCCCCCCCACACACACACACACACCGAACACCCCACCTTTAAACCTAAAGCGTATAATGGTGATTATCTGGACCATGGCCATCCCATAGAATTAGGAATTAAAATGATTTGTTAGGATCTCTATGGCCCATCCCCTATCCCGTCTCTGGCTGTGCGGGTTCAGTAGAGGGGCTTCAATCCTTCCCCTCCGCCCCTCCTATTCCCATACGGTGTCAACGCTCCACGTACAACACAACATCTGTGGGCACCGACAGAAACAAACTGCTCATCCCACGTGTGTATCGCCTTACCGACGAGGGCGCAGTATTGCATGGGAGACAGATCTGCATGCAATTCAGTGAAATGTAAGCTGTGTTGATTGAGCACATTGTAGCCTGTTTTCATCCTTCTGGCGGTAACGTTTCTGATCCCGCAGGTGGCGCATTAAACTGATAGACAATGTCCCCATCTGCCCAACGCCAGCTTTGGTACTACAGGCTGATTGATACCTGATCTCCTATACATCTTCCTCATTCCCCAACACAAGGCTATAATGTTGGACATGGACCAAGACAGTCAAAGACTCTCTGAGGGGTCTAGCTCTCTATAGTATCAGAATACACTCTGATACTATATAACCATAGTGCACACACAATTGCCCTTATTATTAATGGATCATCTCTATGGACAATTGTTTTTTTAGTCCAGGACTAGGCTTAACCTGTGTCCAGGAAACTGCCCCTACGATGATTATTGCTCAGCACAGTTCACATCGTCAACACTTGGCTATGGTTGACCATTCACCAGACTATCATGATGAAGGGAAGTCTGCCTGGGGCCTGTTCATTATAGGGCCAAATCGAATCAAGCTGGGTTGTACTGGTACTGGTCTGACCATAAAGTAGTTGCTGGAACGGTTTGGGTGGACCCTATTGTGTGAAAGCCTCTACACTATCTACAGCAGAGGCTACTCTACCATTTGTGTGTTGACCAGAACCTCAGATTTGCCTTACAAAATCCCTCCATACAGTGGTTCTGCCAGCTATATTACATAAGTGGAATCACCACTAAGACTGTATCCTCATAAAGACATTACTAAGCCACTCTGGTTATTGTCATCTCCAGTCACCTGGTTGATGGCCATTCCAAACAGATGTGAGTCATGGGACAAGAGGTCAGTGCCTATAATCACTTGGGCTGTGTCCCGAATGGCATCCGACTCCCTATGTAGAGAATAGGGTGACATTTGGGGCACAATCTTGGTCGACACAACAGCAGTCAACAGAGTGTTGTGGGCGTGGGTGGGTTGTCTGTAGTAGCCTATATAACAGATAACATGGCATGAGATTTAGAGTAATGACTACTGGATTATGACGGTTATAAATAGACTAGGAGGAAGCACAATACATTCATACTGTATAGCAAGAAAATGTTCTATCTACAGCGGAATGCATAGAGGCGGGGAAAAAAAAACATTCACTATCTCACAAATACATTTTTAAAAAGGTACAATCACACTTAAACATACAGTACACAGAAATGCCTCTCTAACACACACACACACGGTGAACATGTAAGGTCAAAGCCATTATGCACAGAACAGAAAGGTCAACTGGTGCGTTCTTGTTTAGTTATTATTAGTCCATGTATTATTTGGGTAGAATAGGTCGGACAGAGGTATTTCACCTCAGAGCATCTCTGTCTCCAGCCGGATTTATCCTCCGTAATCTGAACCCCTAACTGACCTCCAGTCCTCCAATCACAGGGCACATAACCAGGAAATGATTCAAATATCCAATAACGCTGACCGATGGATGCAAGAGAGAGCGAGACGGAGCTTGGTGCCACTGTGTTAAATACAGGACTGCATTTGATGTTTCTTTGGGTCATGGAAGCACTGTGCACGTGTACAAATGTAAGGACCTGTATTGGCATGTTGAAAGTACACATAGTACTGGCCAACGTGTGGATTCATCATGAATCAGCCAATCAGATTACAGATTTTAAACCCACACAGTGGCTATGGTCCAGGCTGGGCAGTCAAAGCAGGGAGGGGTGGAGAGTGGTGGTACTGGTGGTGGTGGGTACTGATGGTGACTGGACCATGAAGCCCCATTGCGATGCATGTGATTCGGCCACAGCCAGAGGAGTTAGCCCTATCACTGCGTGGTGGTGGTGGTGGTGGTGGGGGGGGGGGGGGCTGGGGGGCACTCCCCCAGGGGCCAACATAGATCACATATCCACAGGATCTCCATTTAAACTGAATTGCAATTAAAAATGTGTCAGCTAGCTCTGGGCATCTGGCTTTGATATGAGGCAAAGGGGTGTTGAGGGATTTGTCGTTTCAGGGTGTGATATGCAACACGCTGCATATCAATGAGTGTGCGGTGAGCCTTGATGCTTGCACCTTCAAAGCTTTCTCGACCCGCATCTCTCTCCCTCTCTCTCTCTCTCTGAAGTAAAAATGCTCCTCTGCTTGCAGCCAGTAGGGTGGCTCAGGTTTTTCTTTGGAGCAGCGTTGGAGTGGTGAAAAGTCGATCATGAAAACACCAGCTTAAATTCTGTGATGTTACCAAACATCTGCTCAAAGCGGAGCGCCAAGCCTGACCCACGCCTGCCCAGCTTCAGTGTTGGGGGAAATTAGAGAGCTGGATTGTGTTCATTGCGGCGCACCGTAGCAAAATGTTTTGCAATGGAAAACAAAAACGAGCATTTCCTATTGGACCAGTTCAGGTAGTCCCGCCCTGTTTCAGTAAAAAAAAAATCCCCTTTTGGTGCCTAATGAATACGACCTGGCTTGGTTGATGGAACTAGATTCAAGCTGTTTTTGGTTTGTAGATCCCCTGTTAGTCGCTTCCATAGCCAGGACTTTGGCTTTTTATAGCATTGGGTGACAGAGAGGTCACGTAAAACTCTGTAGATAGATTGAATGAAAGTCACTCTATCGAAAGGCTTTGAGGTGGTTTTTAGTTATTAGAGCAGTCCATATTCTCTCAAGGACCCGTGTCCTGCCCATGACTCTCACACACGCATGCAAACACAAACAGATACGCGCACGCACACACACACACACAAGGTCGCGCACGCACGTACACATACATACAGACATACTACTGCTTTGCAAATCCACGGCTCGTAGATTAAGGATGTTCTCTTTAAAGCGGCTTAACACTTGATATCATTGACCTGAGCTGTCCTGGTGCCTGACACCTGGACACAATGGAGACAGGCTGGGATGTTTTTACCTAGAGAGAGGAGGAAGGACAGACAGGCTCAGGTACTAGAAGGAACTATGGAAACGGGAGAGAGAAAGACAGAGAAAGAGAGAGAGAGAGAGAGAAAGAGAGAGAAAGAGAGAGAGAAAGAAAGAAAGATGGAGAGAGAAACAGAGGGAGAGAGAGAGAGCGAGAGACAAAAAGGAGACAGAGAGCGAGAGAGGGGGATAGAGAAAGGTAGCGCGAGATGGAGAGAGAAATAGAGAGAGACGGAGAGAGAAAGGTTCGGAGTAAAGGATAGAGAGCGGTGTAAAAAGGAGAACAGGAGAGATGAGTAACCCAGACAGTGACCTCTCTGGGAGTGCAGGCTGCCAGGGCTCAGAGGGAGGGCCGGGGGAGGAGGCTGAAGGTGACCAGAGGTGCGGTTGCCTGGCTGGATGGATGGGAAATGGAGAAGGCCATATGGCCCCACTGTGAGAGGCCTGTAGCAGCCAGGGCTGCTGCTGCAGGATAAAACACACCCACACTACCGCAGCACAGCACCGCCGCATTCTCTTAAAGTCACATATCCATTACAGGAGGTGGACTAACCGTATGGTTTTTAGCTTACTGTAGTCTGTATGACCCACTACGCGTCCTCTGTGACGGTATTGGGAGATGTCACCCCATTCATCACCTCATGGTGTGATCAATGTGATGATCACAGGCACAATGTGTACAGAAATGTGTTCTAATGGATAGATTCAAGCAATCCTGGCTACTTAGCTTCTTTGTTTTCACATACAGAATGGTTTTTAAACGACAAACCTGATTTGAATCTCAGAATTGTAGTTTGAGGACAGCCCTTGTTAATTCTCAACAGTTTCAAATAAATGTGCTTCCTAGGACAATTCTATAACAACAATTGTCAGTACCAATCAAACCCCTTTCCCACCAATCCTATGATTGTCAGACAAGGTAAACCTTCAGAGGACGGGTCACCTGTTTCATCAAGACTTAACAACCTGATAATCCCTAACACGGGCATGACCCCTCCATGTCATCGCTATATCACCTGTATCCTCAGCGTAACCATGTCCATGTCCACAAGGCTGTTTAGGTAATCATACATTTGATGAGTCATGATATAATATTAATAGCAATAACACATGCCAATTAGAAGACGCTTTTATCCAAAGCGAATTACAGTCATGCGTGCATATATTTTGCAGGCGGGTGGTCCGGTCCCAGGAATCAAACCCACTAACCTGGCATTGCAAGCACCATGCCCTGGAACTGAGCCACAGAAGACCTTGTTTGGGATGTTACATGATGGTGCATATAGTCTGTTGTTTAAGAACCCCAGACACAGATGGATAAACACACAGCTACACGCACATACACACACCTGTCCCACTTTGCTGTGTGCTCCCTGTGTGTGTGGCCCAGCAGCTGTCCATAATCCCGTCCCCAGACGACAGTGCCCCTAGGACAAGACCCTGGACTTGTGTTCTCTTCACAACAAATTGGATCCCCACCTCCCCCCCAGCTCCTCTAATCTCACTTTCTAGGTTAAGTTTTTCTGCTTTAATGTCACAAAGGATAACATCAGAAATCTTTGCAGTAAATCTGAGAAAAGTCTAACTGTTAAACTATTGGATTTCGTGACGCAGAGATTATCTACACAGCATTTTGTCTACAGATTTAAACCTGTAAACCATGACATCATTGGAAATCAAAAAATGCTTGGAGCCCAAAATCGGATTGAGGGCATTGATGTATGTGAGAGATTAAGAGTTGATTACCTATTTCAACCAACACAGAGAGAGTGACTTCTTCAAATGTTGTCTAGCCAGACGGCCTTCATAGAAAGCAGGTGGATGGACCATCTCAGCCAAAAGAGATTATAAGGATTCAACTTCAATTCTCTGGTGCTGGGATTAAGTCTCCAGTAAGGAAAATGCTCTGCTATTAAGATTATTACTGTAGGTATATTTGGCTTCAGGAGACAATTGAGTTGACGTTCTTCTGCTCGGAAGGGACAAGTCCAGGGAGAGTTTCGCAAACTACCTACGGAGGTGGTGTAGGAGATGTGACAAATGTGTGGCTTTACACTACAGTAATATGTGGAACTGAGGGTGTTTCATTTCATTTGACTTTGAACGTTTCGTAGTGTAAACACCGTTAAAACATCTCTCGACTACACCTTCACCACTGCACCATGGCAACTGCACCGTCCGCAAGGGGTTAGTGCGGTCAGCCCAACACATCACCGGGAGCACACTGCCTGCCCTTCAGGACATCTACAGCATCTGGTGTCACAGGAAGGCCAAGAAGATCATCAAGGACCTCAGCCACCCGAGCCACGGCCTGTTCACCCCACTATCATCCAGAAGGCGAGGTCAGTACAGGTGCATCAAAGTTGGGACCGAGAGAGTGAAAAACAGCTTTTATCTCAAGGCCATCAGACTGTTAAGTAGCCATCGCTAGCCAGCCTCCACCCAGCACGCTGCGCTGAGCTTAGTCACTGTCACTAGCCGGTTACTCATCCCTGCACTGTAGCGGCTTCTGCCCTATGTACATTTCATGGAACATTGGTCACTTTAATAATGTTCACATATTGTTTTACCCACTTCATATGTATATACTGTATTATAGCCAAGGCCATCCAATTCAACTATTGCTGTACATATCCTATTCTTTCCACGTATTCTTCAGATATACAATGCATTCGGAAAGTATTCAGACCCCTTAACTTTTTCCACATTTTGATACGTTACAGCCTTATTCTAAAATGGATTAGATTGTTTTGTTTTATCTTCCTCATCAATCTACACACAATACCCTATAATGACAAAGCAAAAACAGTTTTGGGAAGTTTTTGCAAATGTATAAAAAAAATAAAAAAAATAAAAAATATCCCATTTACATAATGTATACAGACCCTTCACACAGTACTTTGTTGAAGCACCTTTGGCAGCGATTACAGCCTCAAATCTTCTTGGGTATGATGCTACAAGCTTGGTCACACCTGTATTTGGGGAGTTTCTCACATTCTTCTCTGCAGATCCTCTCAAGCTCTGTCAAGTTGGATGGGGAGCGTCGCTGCAGAGCTATTTCCAGATCTCTCCAGAGATGTTTGATAGGGTTCAAGTCCAGGCTCAGGCTGGGCCACTCAAGGATATTCAGAGACTTGTCCCAAAGCCACACCTGTGTTGTCTTGGCTATGTGCTTAGGGTCATTGTCCTGTTGGAAGGTGAACCGTCGCCCCCGTCTGAGGTCCTGAGCGCTCCGCTCCGGAGCAGGTTTTCATCAAGGATCTCTCTGTACTTTGCTCCGTTCATCTTTCCCTAGATCTTGACTAGCCTCCCAGTCCCTGGCGCTGAAAAACATCCCCACAGCATGATGCTGCCACCACCATGCTTCTTGTAGGGATAGTGCCAGGTTTCCTCCAGACGTGACGCTTGGCATTCAGACCAATGAGTTCAATCTTGGTTTCATCAGACCAAATAATCTTGTTTCTCATGTTGAGAGTCTTTAGGTGCCTTTTGGCAAACTCCAAGCGTGCTGTCATGTGCCTTTTACTGAGGAGTGGCTTCCGTCTGGTCACTCCACCATAAAGGCCTGATTGGTGGAATCCTACAGAGATGGTTGACCTTCTGGAAGGTTCTCCCTGCTCCACAGAGGAACTGTCGGGTTCTTGGTTACATCCCTGACCAAGGCCCTTCTCCCTCGATTCCTCAGTTTGGCTGAGTCTTGGTGGTTCAACAATTCTTCCATTTAAGAATGATGGAGGCCACTGTGTTCTTGGGGACCTTCACTGCTGCAGAAATGATTTGGTACTCTTCTCCAAATCTGTGCCTCGACACAATCCTCTCTCTGAGCTCTATGGACAATTCCTTTGACCTTATGGCTTGGTTTTTGCTCTGCCACGCACTGCCAACTATGGGACCATATATAGACAGGTGTGTGCCTTTCCAAATCATGTCCAATCAATTGAATTAAACAGTTGGACTCCAATCAAGTTGTAGAAACACCTCAAGGGTGATCAATGGAAACAGGATGCACCTGAGCTCAATTTCAAGTCTCATAGCTAAGGGTCTGAATACTTATGTAGATAAGGTATTTGTTTTTACATTTTTATACATTTGCAAACATTTCTAAAAACATTTTTATGCGTTTGTCATAGATTCCACATTTTTATTTAACCAATTTTAGAATAAGGCTGTATAAGGCTTATTCTAAAATAAGGCTGAAACGTTGAAGGGTCTGACATTATATACTGTACATATATACATATACTAAATCCGGACTCTGCTCATCCTAATATTTATATATTTATTAATTCCATTTACTTTTAGATTTGTGTATTGTGTATTGTTATATATTACTGCACTGTTGGAGTTAGGAACACAAGCATTTCACTTTACCCGCAATAACATCTGCTATACATGTGTATGCGACCAATACAATTAGAATTTGCACAGTAGTGCCCCCCTGTGGTACAATGGATAAGGACATCCGGTTCTGACTAACAATAAACAATTATTAAAATAATAATACATGAATTACTGTAGCAGTTAAATAGTGATGACAATATCCCCAAAAGCTATTCAAAACGTAAATGCTCTCCCAGGTCAGCTTTATTAAGCATCAAACAGAAGAAAACGGACTGAAACAGGGAGGGACTACCAAAACGTATTCGATTAGAGCTGCTTATTTCGGTTTTCCATTGAAAAACATTTTTGCCACAGCTTACCCAAATGTACACAACCCCTGTGTGCCTAGCCAATAGTCGTGACTCATGACACTGACACAGCGGTTGAAGTCAGAGTTAAGCCACACTTAAGTCAGACTTAAACTGAGGGTCAGTGCCATGTTAACATCCGAGGAGGAAAAGACAAGTAGGATCAATATGGGATTGATGCAACGTCACTGCGGCTCCAAGGCCACAAAAGTCACGGCCAGCCCTTCTTGCTGATACATCTACTTTAGGCATCAGGAAATATATATTTTGTCGATACGACACACTTGACAATTCCTGTTGTGACCATGAATGTTAAACATATTAGCCACAATGTAATACTGATGTGAATATATCTAATGGTACGAAATGAGTCAATTCTAAATGACATCTCTGGTACATAAGAACTGAATCGTAGATTAAATACAGTATATGGTACCAAATTGCAACTATGGTAATGGTACTAAATTAGTAAATCGTAAAATACATATGGTAGAAAAGCAGGAGCTAAGTAGTTCATTTAAATGTTGTAAATTCAGTAGCACACCACATACAATGAATGAAATAATTTATATCCCAGTCATCTCAGAGTGTCTGTTTAGGTGACTCAAAAGCAATGTTGGCATTTATAAAACCCCTTCATTTAAAAATAAAAAAATCCCTCATGCATTACATTTTAGTTGCATCATAACAGTTGCATCAACATTAAGTACTGTATTCTCCAGAAAGACCAGAAATGAGTTTCCTCAGATCCACACCAAGCCACCTGGATAGACAATATATGAAAATACAGATATTGCATAAGCTACATTGTCCACTTTGAGAATAGTTTGACAGAGTTATGACCGGATTGAACACGTGGGCAGTAAAGCTTATGATCCCAAAACAATGATCCCAGTTCTTTTAAGCTTAATTTCCTTCTACTGAACAATCACTGGTGACTGAGAAATTTGACAGATCTAAAATAGTCCTAACAAACAAGCCTGACCATAGGTTATCACCTACATTATCAGTACGAACAGTCAAATGTGTTGCATTGTCGACGCAAGAATAAGTACACGTTCAAAGAATAACCTTAAGTAACGACATCATTTGTGATGGGTGGTGGATCAGATTTGACTGCGGTTTGAGCACCCTCTACTGTTGGGAAAATAGGGCAAACAAAAGTAACGCCCTGTACCTCTGTCCAGGGACACACTATCACAATGAAAACAGAGAACATCAGATGGGTTTCATTTATTGGCTCAAAAAGGAGTGTTAAGGTCATTGCTCTTCTTCTCATTAAAGACAGTACAAGAAATCTCATTTACACATAAAACAGTACTTGAAGCTCTGTAGTATAAGGCAATGTTAAATACTCTGCATTTCTAGGAACAATAAAACATGTCAGTACAGGGTTTAACTCCACGATCAGGCTATACAAATAAGGTAGTAAGGCACTCTTCTTGGACAATTCATTTAGATTCTAACCAACATTTTGCCACAGCAGTAACATAGCAACAGAAAACATGCAGTTACGACAAGCGGCCTCTTTGGATTCCACTCCTGACAGTTAGCCGACAGAATAAGCGTCATTCTAATAGGAGTACTCTGACGACAGAGGTAAGACGACCCTCTCACTTTCTGGGAGACGTTTAGCATAAAGGAGGGACATACTGCCCCAGCTGCTAAAGCATATCAATTAAAGGAAAACTCCACCCCAAAAACAGTCTTTCGGTGTTTGTTTCATTGGTCTCAAAATGTTTTGCTTGTCAGCAATCAAGTTAAAGATATGCAATTTTCAAAATATATCATACGGGGATGATTTCATCATCCTGTTGCTGCATCATATGACACAAAAAGCCTCATTCAGGGATGATATGTGTTTTGAAAGTTCGATATCTAGAAAACTTGATTGCTGACAAGCAAAAACATTGAAACTATGTCAATGGACTAATGAAAAAAAATACCAAAACATAAGAGTAAAGGAAAACTCCATCCCAAAAAACTGTCTGTAGTATGCAGAATAAAAACATTATCACTGGGCATCAAAACAGCATTTAGCTAGACCAACAACTACACCTTCATCCTAACGAACCCTTATCACTAACCAACTGAACCATCCCATCTCTACCAGTCTCCTCATCACTAGCCAACGCCACGGTATCTATACAGTGTTAATCAGAAACGTCATCACACCAACGTCGTCCCCGGGATCAATTTGCTACCGCATTGAGCCGGCTGGGTGGACGTGATTACCATCACACGTCAACACTAAATACCTTCCCTATGACCTCACCTAGAAGAGACCTGGTCTACATACATGAACCCACCATTCCAACTGCTACACTCAAATCTTTTCACATGGAACCAGCATACATGTAGATATGGCACAAGAGACAAAAACAGATGACATACGTGACAATTCAGGGGATCAATTAATCAAACACGATTAGACAAAGACAAGAGCAAGGATCAAATAGGAACATATTAACTAGAATTTGGAACAGTGATTGGTGACTAAGCAATGGTTTTGATACAAGCAGGGAAAGGGCACTGGAGGAATTGAGCATGGAAAAAAAACTGAAAGCAAATGAGTGCATATTCCACTTTAGAAAGAGCAAAGAAATCAAGACCATTACAAAATCATGCAAAGAAAAAAAAAAAGATTGCACCAGGTGTTCCTTGTTCCCCTGCACCTGCTCTGACAACCATGAAGGCAATAACCTTAAGAGCCACACTTATGCATTCAATGCCATTCAATGAATGTGCAATTTGTAAAAAATAATAATGGTTGCGTCACATGCTTCGTAAACAGGTGTAGACTAACAGTGAAATGCTTCCTTACAGGCCCTTCCCAACAACGCAGAGATAAAAAAAATTGGAAAATAATAACACCAGGAATTAATTTGCAATCCGAGTTGCATCGGTTCGTGCAAATATTCACAAGCTGCTCTTTGTGTGTGCCTATTCAGTCATAAATGATCAATAATTTATGCAATGAGCAAAAAATACAAATGAAATAAAAAATAAAACAACAAATACATTCATTGTGGAGACACGAAGGTTCTCAACTTCACTTGTCAGCTGTTCACTGTGTGAATTCATGAATCTATATTAAAGATATCTAAAACCGCACAACACAAAAGTTCATCAATACAATCTAAAATCCTTGTTATCAGAGAAGAGGCTACTGAAGCAGGGAAGACATGTACACTCAAACAGTGGGAGCATTGTGACACTACATTGCCATCCAGTATATAAACTATCTATCCCATGAAAGGACACCATCATGTAATCCACAGGTCCTGTTCTAGAGGTGAAAGGTCATTCTTTAATCCTGGGGGGGGGGGTCCATAACTGGGCCGTCCTCCCCACCTGTAAACACTTAAAAGTCCTTCTGACACAAGTGACAGTTGCTTGTCCACAGTCTAAGTCCTAATAGCAAGCGCAATAACCCAGTACTAGACAGGACTCTTCACAGAGGAATTGCAGTGTGACCACTTGGTTTCAACTCAGTCCAACATTAGTCCATTAGTTGCAACTCAGTCAAAGATTAGTAAAAATGTTATTACATAGAATTAACAAGTAAATTAGGGCCAAAGACTCCAGGAGCGGTTCCACAGGAAGATATGCCTCTAGTTTGAATACTTCAGAGCCAGCTAGAGGAGAAAGAAAATCATAATTTACACATTCTAGATCATTTCCTACTAAATTTTCACTTCGATGGGCCACTTGGGAGGGCATTCTAGGGGCCTGATTTTTTTTGTTGGTTGATGAGGTTGACTGTAGCTCTGCTGGCTTTCTCAGTGGGTAAACGTTCTGAACAAAGTCAACGTACACTGCAGGATAGCCATAGTGTGGAATGATGCACAAACTTTTACCCACATGCTGAATCTGTGTGTGTGTGTGTGTCTATACTATTTACATTCAACAATGTCACACCTTGTGAGCAGTGTCTGCAAACTGCTGGGCTTTGTGCATTAGGTCTACTGTCTTGTCCTCGGCCCGGCCCAGTCTCTCCCCACGCTCCTGCAGGGCCTGGCTGGCCCTCTGGACTACACTACCCATACTGCCCCCTGGAGGGCGCTGCCCACTGGGTCCTGCTCTAGGACCTGCTGCACAACACACAGGGACAGATAATAGTGCATCAGAGATAGGATACTCAGAAGACTGCAAACAAATCCTGTTCAGTGATAATTAACAATTATAAACAGCCTAGGCATGAGTTCAGTATATTCATGGGTGAAAGTGTCAGAGAAGGAGTGCTGATCTAGGATCTGTTCATATAATAATATTCATTATGATCCAAAAGGCACTCCTACACTGAGACGCTTTGTGGATACAAGCCCTGGACTGGTCAGCTTAGGACAAAGACAGCAACATTTGCTGTCGCTCTGTGTCTCTAGGCCCTGCTACCGCCTGGCACCTCTCCCAGTGCTACACATGACAACCCCCCTGTCAGCGGGTTCAATGGGGAGCCGCGTTCCTTCTCAGTCTCCCTGCCCCAGAGACTCAAGGCCAGCCTTTGTTTTTTAGCAGGAGGTTTGGACACAAAGTCACCACTCATCTAGTCACAACCTCATAGAAGAGCCATTCTCTACTGCAGTGGAGAGGTGTAACAGAAGACAATAGACCAAACCCATCCATCTCCTGAGAGAGGATTAGGAATCCATGAGAATAGAACAGACACAGCCACAGGCCTACTAAGGTCATCACCACACGCCTTTTGTCATCTCTGCAAAGATTATGTTGCTACTCAGTGAGTATTAGGGGTTATTTGGGATTTTTTTGACTCACTTACCTCCAGCCTGAGAACGGCTTTGGTTTGAAACCATCACCTTCTTCATGCGATTGAAAAAGACCTTGCAACGGTACAGGACCAGATTCATTTTGCAGGCATCTGTTAGAATGACAATGACACAAATAGTGGAATCTGATAATAGCTGTATTATAACCATGATCAAAAATAGAAACTACAGAATCAAACATGATATTGGGAGTCCCTGCCATATTATATGAGATGATAAGACAAGCCACTCCTAGGGTTGACCCAGTGGTCCCAGAAGAATTCACACTCACATATGACCCAAATTCACTCCCTAACCCTTGGAAGCGTTAGGACCAAGGAGAAGGAAGTGAATTGGGACCGACTGTTGATAGACTGGGCTTCTCCTTCAAACACTCCCTTACCTCCTGTGAGTTTGGACTGACAGTTGACAAACTCAGTATGATGGGGCCTGAGACCCACGGTGCTCTTCCGTCTAGCCTGGGCCACTGGCCCTCCTATCTGGCCCACTTGGGCCCCTGGGCTACCCTGGCCCCCTTGTGCCCCTGGGCTACCCTGGCCCCCTTGGGCTCTTTGCCCCTTCTGCTGGTCCACGGATGGGCTACCAGGGACTCCCTCCTTGCCTTCCCAATAGGTCTGACAGGCGTGGTACATGATCTGGATGAAGATGCACTTCTCTGGCGCTGAGCTGGCCACCCATTGGTCAAAGGCGTTGTCGAACACCAGGTCAAACTCTGGGCAGTCCTGAGGGAGACAGTATAGGTCACAGGACAGTAGGGGGAATAGTGGTCTAAACATCCCAGCCAATAGGCATGTATACTGGTGGTGATGTCACCTTGTTGGGGTTGATGCCGTTGACCTGGCGAAGCTGCTCCACGGCCCACTGTGACCTTCTGGTGAAGGGGGCGGAGCCTCCAAACTGCTTGACTTTGGTGATGAGGAGCTGAGCTGGCCTCTTATTGGTCACTGGGGAATTGAGAGGAGTCAAGGGTTTACAAATATGCCAATACTGAAAGGTAAGCAAGCACACTTCATAACACCCACAAGAGAGGATGTAAATGTACTCCCTACTAGAATCAAGATTAAAAGACTTGATAAGAGACTGGCTATCCAGTAATGGATAGGTTTCATTGTGAACAAATTAACCCAACACAGAAGGCATAAGCGATCGGTCACCATCACAGATCAACAAACAGACCACCAATGCTTATTCTTCAGTGGTTTCTCTTGTTCACCACACGATATGAGGGGGGGGGGGGGTCAGTGCCAGCTGAGGACACCCAGCCAGCCATCACCCACCCACCCATCAGTGGTGTTTGGGTAGGGCCAGGGAATGACCATGGCTCTGGGTGACTTCATCACAGTAACAATAGCGACAGATGACACTGAACACAGCTAAATATATGTGAATGACCCTTCCTGCTCAATTTTAGGATCCATGTCCTCTGACAGTGTCAGATGCAAAGATCTTAGATTACCAGCAGCACAATGTCGTTCTTGCAACACGATGAATAACTCTAAATCCTTCTGTTCAGACAATGCCACTATGAGACAGTTAAAACGCAGATTTTCAATAACCTACTGAACAAGCGAGTTGTAGATAGCAGGACTACAGAGTAGCAACAGGACAGTGAACTGTAAAAGTCACACTGATCTATCAACCGGTCATCTCAGTATACCCGGGCCCGTATTCACGTCGAGTCTCAATGTAGGACTGCTCGTCTGGATCAGGTCTCTCCCCTCTTATTCATTATGATTTAAAGCTGCAATATGTAACTTTTTGGGCTACCTGACCAAATGCACATAGAAAGGTGAGTTATAGATCTGTCATTCTTATTGAAAGCCAGTCTAAAAAGCTGTAGATCTGTTCTATGTGCGCCATTTCTATGCTTCATGTTCTTAAGTTTCATTTTTGAGACTTTTACTTTCAGTTTTGTTAACCAGTTTCAAAACAGCAGAAAATACTATATTTTTGGCAATGGAAAATATTTTACACAGCAGTTTAACTGGTAGTGATTCTCTACACTTGCTTGTTGTCAAATAAACTTATTTATATGACAATTTCTGCATAGTGCATCCTTAAAAGCCAAAACTCATCCTAGATCACCACCTACCCTGAGACAAAAAAAAAATGCTGAATGCAGATGTTTTTTTATGCATACATCATGACTACATAGGTGTTACCTGACAAACAGATGTATGTCATGTATTCTCCCTTGCCTCCAGTGGGCAGAAAGGGGACCCTTTTCCTTTTTCTCCTCTTCACCTCCACAGCCACTAGCATCCTCTCATCCCGGGGAGCAAACACCGCCCTGTTGATAGCTGACTGGATATTCATGGTGGGACTGGGTGGAGGAGATTTGATGAGTGATCTATGAAGATAGTAGACAGTGAGACTGATGATTAGATTTGTTTAGTAGGCAGATGCAGAATCACAGATGTAATTGCAGTGTACAGTGACATTCTTATGCCCCCGAGCTCCAACAGTGCAGGTCAAAGAGAAGTGAACGAGACAATAATTAAAATATATATTGCACATTTACAAGTGTAGCAGAGGACACCATAGGGAGAATAGCAGGGGAGTAAGTGAGAAGTGAATGAAACATTGATATATACATATTCATTCATGTAATCTTGATTCCCGGTGTGCCATATATAGACCATCATTAATAATCAAGGACCCTTAGAGGGTTATTTCTAACTACTAAAGTGGTGAACGTTACACCTCTAAAAGTGGCAGATCATTTAAAATCAGTTGTGGATCTATTTTACTTGACCGGAGTGAATTAAATGAATCGTCGCAAAATGATTTGCAATAAAAATTCTCCATGGTGGACTTCAGAACAATTTGCAAGAGAGCAGAAATGATCGTTTACAATACCTGTTTTGTTGTTTTTACCCCTCACTCCTTCGAGACGCAGAAACAGGGAAGCTGCAGTAATGCTCACCAAACTATTCCAACGCCTTATAGCGGTGTTGTTTTGTCACACAACAACAGCATGCCTTGCGGAGAAGGCGAATCTGTCTGGGACGCCATCCCATTTGAGCAAGTTAGAAGTCACGTGGGAAATGTGTACTGTTGAGTTGCATCTCATTACAATACATTCTAATACATATAAATATTAATCTTGGTTTAACATAATTATCTTTATTATTTGCAGGTTGCAAATATCTGGAACATATTGATTAAAAAAATGTTTGTACTCTTTCAGTACTGTAAAAACTTCCTTGGACATGAAACTACTTTAAAAAGCGTAGATATTGTGATTGATCCACGAAATTAGAGCCTTTTGCATCCCTTTAATATTTACAGTAGAAATTGTGCACAAATATTTGATTTTAAAAGCCTGTTATATTACATTGAGTGACCACATGGAAAATTCTATAAATCCGATTATTTTTATATGAATAAAGACTAACGTGACAAAATGTCCCTCTGTGATTCCTCCAAAATGTCTCCGAAGTTTTCAGCATCATTACAAAGCTCTAGTTATTTTGTTGTTTTGACAACGTAATTTCTGAAGATCATTATGTATTTCATGTGATTAGTGATGAATTTTAAGGTAAAAATAAAATAAAAAATCAACTGTCCCTCATTTTAAGGACAACCCTGTCATGTGACCTGAACTCTCCTTAAAAAACTCCTTACTCCTTAAAAAAAAAAGATCTGAAGACACATTGAACATCTAATAGTCAAATCATAGTGAGCTGGTTCGATTCTTTTTTCCCATTTTCTGGTGTTTTGTGGTTGAAAACTTAAAAGGGGCGAGCATAACAGGTCAACCTTCCTACCCATAGACACGCTAGAAATGTTTTCACAATAAATATACAAATTGTCAAGCTTGCGTTCGAATGCCCCTCCCTGTTGCACACAACAAGCTTCCATTCCCCATCACAGGAGATTTATGGCTGATTTAAGTCGTCAACACTGTTACGGTCAACCTTGTTACTTTATTTGGCACTTACTGAATTATTTTTTTTAATTTAACCTCTTCAGATGGGAAAGCCATCTGTTTTTTGTTAGGTATGAACATGTGCTCTTTTTGACAGAATGTTAAAATTAGGTGAAGTTACACTACTCAAAAGGCACCTAATTGGTGGAATGATCGACGGGCTGTCTTGTCTTTGTTCATGAGCACATTTGAATAAACTGAGACCACAGACAGACAGCTGTAGAGATACAATTTAATGTAAAACAAAAGGGTTACCAAGGTTAAGCATTACATCATTAATTTGAACAAAACACAGGTTAAAAAGAGTGAGCAATGAGCATGACAGTGGATTGGGCAGTAAGTGGAAACATGTCCTCTAGTGCAAGGCAAATGGGAGTATAGCTGAAGAATGGACTACCCACAACACAATCAATCACAATTCAATGCCCTTAGGGTACAGTACATTTAGCCTCGAATGACAACTCTATGCACAATTAAGAGAAGATATCTATGTCAGTTACACATTATGGCACATGAATGGGTAAGTTGTAACATAAGGAAGAAGGAGGTATCAGCTTGCTATGTTTGAGTGTAACAGTGACAGTGTGACATGTAAACAAGGATATGCAAAACCAAGGAGTGAAGCACAAACAAAATCCTCTAAATCCTCTTTTCACACTACTGAGCCAAACTTAATCAAGCTGTATTGGAACTGGCCTGGTTACGTATACACCATAGTTGCTGGAATGACGCTAGAAAGGACAGAGTGAAAAGAAAATATCTGTGCCAGCACAGTACAGTTCCGCTCGGCCATATAGTGTGAATCAGGCATTTGTAAGCGCAGACGCAACGGGATGACACAGTAGCATACCTAGGAATCTGACAGTATGACTTAACAAGGGATGGACTCAAACACATCTGAGGAGAACTTAAACAGCAAACATTCACAAGACGGCAAAAAGGCATACTCTTAACACATACTGTGTACAAAATACATGACACCAAACATAAAAATAAAAAAAACTTCCTGATGGCAAGCTTGATTGATCCTTGATTATGGCAGAGATCCAATTTGAGTGATGTCACTCGGTGTTAGTGTAATACATTTGTTTGTTTTTTTTACTTAAAAAAATCACGGAGGAACTCTCCAGGTGACTTTCAATGTGGCATGCTACAATCCCCCACTACTAGTAAGACAATCTTAAGCAGAGCATATTCATCCCCGTCTACGTTCATACTGCACATCATGCTTCCTTTTCATTTTGGCCCGAATAGTTATTGATTTCAATAAAAGTGTTAGAATTGGAAGGAGTGTACTCTGCAGACTTCTCTACTGCTACTCTGTTTCAGTTCAATGGATGCACATGAAACATTTTGAGTCCTTCATGTGTCTGTTTTACTGTTGTTTTACCGATATGTCGTATCTCTGTTCGTTGCCTGACTAGAAAGTGCAGGAAAAAATGTAAAGCTACCGTATATGTGCAACATGTCAGTGTTAGTATGACAAATGGAGTGCTCTTTTCGATCAAGACAATTCACAATAGAACAAAGCAAATCGGCGGCCTTCCTATGGACCAGCAAAACACACCGAACCTGCCACTGTTATAAGAGAGAGCTAAACAAAAACTGTATTTGGCAACTTTGCTAAAGTTGTGTATCCAACATTAGTATCTTTCAGCCTAGTCTTGCAGTTAGTCAGTTAGTGTAAACATAATTTGGCGACTCCACGCATCGTCGCAACCAGTACAGTTAGTATATAGAGCTGCATTTCATTTTGTCTAAGTGTGCTCCATCCAATGTCATCATCATTCATTTGGCTTTAACCCTAGCCAGGTTAAACTGAACGGATAAAACAATGGTGAGTGCAGTGTTCCGTCTGGCTACTTCAACCCTTCCATAACAATCCACTTTGATCGACCGGACAGGTTGAAATCAAACGATGCAATTGAACGGGTCTCAGTGTGCTTCTCTGAGGCATTCAGACCATGAAAGGATGGATTTGAATGTAACTCTCTCAACAGGCTAAACATCTGAATGAGTGTTGATGCTCAGAGTTGAGAGAGGTTAGGCTTGAGCCATGGCTACAGTTTCAGGAGTCACACAGACCGAGTCAGAGCTGTGTCCGACACCAGCACAGTCCAAGAGACACAGTCATCATTTACGGTCACAGGAAAGAGGAACAGTCGGTGGGTGGGGGTTGGTGGGTGCTTTGGAGGGGATACGGTATTCAATAAACCCACAGGGTGGATGAATTGACAGCATTGGGAACATTAGAGGAACAGTCACTATTAGAACCCGTAGGGTAAAGGAAACGGTCTCTGACGAGATCACCACCAGCTGACCACAGGCTGTGGAGTGGTCTCTGACACACAGACATGTCTCCTCGGTCTGGTTGCAAGATCAAGTGTGTGTGTTGGCTGTGGGTTAGGATAACTCTGGGTTATCCTCAGAGAGCTGAGTGGGATACTCCTGTCTGTACATGAAAGTGAGAAGAAACAGTGCCACGTCGTGTGAACACCAATAGGCAGTGTGAGAGGTCACCGCCGACCAATAGCGGCTCTCCACCATGCCCTCTCGCAGTTCAAAGTCAATACGCCTCTCCAACTCCACTGTAACACACAGAAAGACAAAGAGTTTCACAACAAACACACACAAAGCACGCACTTTAAATACTAGCCATAGATACGGGGACAAAGCAGTTACAAAACACAATAGGGAAACCTCTGTCAAAAGGGCATAGTGCGTAGTAAAATTCACTGCTGGCTTTCGAAAACAATATGAGGAAGTAGGGTCCAATACGTTTTTCATATACTTAAAAATAATTACGATGTGCTTGATTTAGCCTGCCTAGCATGAGTTTGCACTTTTGGTTATGACACCGGTTTGGTTCTTTGGCTGTCCCCCCCATAGAATAACCCTTTGAAGAACCTATTTAGGTTCCAGGTAGAACCCTTTCCACAGAGGGTTGTACATGGAACCCAAAATAGTTCTACCTGGAACCAAAAAGAGTTCCCCTAGGGGTACAGCCAAAGAATACCTTTTGGAACTGTACTACAGGGCAGAGTTTATAGATTTCTTCCTTCCAATTAGTTTTTCCTGGCCACTGTGCTCTTGCCTCTGCCTTTGCTTGGGTCTAGGGCCGGGTTACTATAAAAGCACATTGTGACAACTGCTGATGTAAAACGGGCTTTACAGACACATTTGACTGACTGATTGACTGACTGACAAGCTAAATCAAGAACACCTCAACAATTTCGTATAAAATATTTGCAATGCATAATTGATCCAGGTCTGTGGGGAGCACTAAGGTAGATGCTTCGGTTGAATAGATCTGGTATAGGGATACGCACATGTGGTGTTGTCCAGGATAGCCGAGGTGGAACGAGACATGGAGTGCTCTATTTCTCTCGTCTCCTCGACTACCGCTAACTTCTCCACTAACTCCGCAGCCACGCCCTCCTCCCCTGACACAGCATTATCCACCTCTAAGACCCCGCCCTCCGAGTCGGAAGGCTCCTCCTCCACGCCGCCCACGTGACCACTTGAGCGCGAGAAGCGGGAGAAGAAGATCCCTCCGATGCCTTTGCCGAGACTTGCCGCGCCTGCCGAGACAGAGAGCACACAGCAAAACTCAGACAGACAAGCACACATGCACACACTCACGATCACATGGCACAGCACAGGACAACACATAAGTCTACTAACTTTTCACAGATATAGGCAGGAAAACAAGGGAACATTTATACTGTACCTATCACACCCATTGATTTACACAATTGCATTAGACTTGGTCCTATACTGCAAAGTGTTCTGTAAAAATACTATCTAATCATGAATGAAGGAAATCCTTTATTCATAGGTTCTATAGTGTCAATCCCTGTGACAAGACTTAATGGCTCTCCATTGATTTGTTGAGGCTGGGTTTTCTGGACAGTGGTTCTGTGCTTGGCTTGCTGCTACATCAGCTATGCAATCTACTTCTGTTTCAGCGAGCAAAAATTAGGCATTTCCACAGAATAAAAAAATTATTACACACACACATATATATCTTAATGCGTAGGTCTGTCCTTGACTAAAGCCAAACAGCCCACTCTCTCTACTATAAAATAACAAAATAAGCCAATTTCAGGAAAGACCAAAGTAAAAAACACCAACAAGATAAACAAAGAGCAAAGTCTAAAAAGCAAGGAGATAAAAATGAAGAATCCACCACTGAAAGTCCCTATGTCTCTCCCTTCCTCCCCCTGTCACTCATTCTCTCTCTCACCCATAATACTGGCTTTCCCCAAGTTCGTAATGGACTCTCCGTAGTGTCTTCGGGCCTGAGGGGGGGAGGTACAGGGGCTAGGGAGGCTCTCTGTGTCCGAGACAGATGCACTTTCCTTCAGTGCAGGGTTGAGAAGCGTGGGACGGATCAGGTCGTACGGAGTCGGACTACTTGTGTTATACCTGTAGATCCCGGTCACAATACAATACATGTCATTCACAAACACTGATTCGTACAAAAATGCTCCAAGGGTGCTGCTCTGCTGCCGATTCTGTGCTGTCCCAATGTGTGTGTGTGTGTGTGTGTACTGACTGTGATCTATTCTACTCAAAATTAAATACTAAATCCACTACTCACCAGTGTATTTGGACAGGTGAAATGTTACTGTAGTTCTTTAAGATTAGGGGCTCCAATCGGTACGCCTGAAAATACAGCCATAGGCATCATTAAGCACTTCCATCATGCCATCAGCAATCTCGGAACCGGAACCCAAAACCAAATCGTACGTACACTATCTAGCCAGCCACCTGATTTGACTCTGGAAGCACAAACGGAAACAGCAGGTATGTTTCCACCCCTACCAAAGCCCTTCCTGAGCCCCTTTCCCTTCCAATCCTTTACGGATCTGCTACAGTATACCATCAGTGACTGACTGCATGACTGAATGACTCTACTGTCTGGTTCAGTTGGTTGGCTCACCACAGGGTCGGTAGGATGAAAGACGTTGAAGAGACGTTGGCAGATGGATTTGGGTAAGATGTGATCCTGGGTCACGTTGTTCCCCGGTCGGATCCCTCGCAACGCCAAGAACACGGCCAGGGGAGAACCCATGCAAAAGAAGTTCTCCACCTATAACAAAATAAAAGGCACAGAGAAAATCAGAGGGGAACCGCGGTTAAATCCATGGCTCAATCTATCTGTCATAACAATTAGAAGGAATGAAATATGGAATTTGTCACCTTAAATTTCAAGGCTGAAGAAGAACCTTCAGATGATGGGGATTGCAAACCAGCAAACTGATTTTCCAAATCCCGTAACCTTTAGACATGAATGCAACACCAATATTATCACACAACCGTAAATGAAACATAAACATTCAACACTGGGGACAAGTGGAAGTGGGATCTGGGTCGTATTCAACAGGAAACACCGTAGCAAAAAAAAATCCTACAGAAAATGAGTTGGAAAGTTGTAATCCCTCCCTGTTTGGGCCAGTTTTTTCCCCGTTTGGTGCCTAATGAATTTGACCCTGGCCAGGGCCGTGAACAGACGTTTCAGGGAGATAAAATAATTTAAAAAAAATACTTTCATAATTCATACACTACATGACTAAAAGTATGTGAACACCTGCTCGTTGAACATCTCATTCCAAAATCATGGGCATTAATATGGAGTTGGGCATTAGTGAGGTCAGACACTGATGTCGGGTGTGGCTCGCAGTCGATGTTCCAATTCATCCCAAAGTTCTTCCACACCGTTCTCAACAAACCATTTCTGTATGGACCTCACTTTGTGCACGGGGGCATTGTCATGCTGAAACAGGAAAAGGCCTTCCCAAAACTGTTGCCACAAAGTTGGAAGCACAGAATTGTCTAGAATGTCATTGTATGCTGTAGCGTTAAGATTTCCCTTCACTGGACTTAAAGGGCAAAGCCCAAAACATGAAAAACAACCCCAGATCATTATTCCTCCTCCACCAAACTTTGGCATTGCGCATGGTGATCTTAGGCTTGTGTGCGACTGCTCGGCCATGGAAACCTATTTCATGAAGCTCCCGACGAACAGTTCTTGGTTCTGACGTTGCTTCCAGAGGCAGTTTGGAACTCAGTAGTGAATGTTGCAACCAAGAACAGATGGTTTTTTTAACACCCTACGCACTTCAGCACTCGGTGGTCCCGTTCTGTGAGCTTGTCCGGCGTACCACTTCGCGGCTGAGCCATTGTTGCTCCTAGACTTCACAATAACAGCACTTACAGTAGACCGGGGCAGCTCTAGCAGGGCAGAAATTTTCCGAACTGACTTTCTGGAAAGGTGGCACTCTATGGCGGTGCCACGTTGAAAGCCACTGAGCTCGTCAGGAAGGACGTTCTACTGCCAAAGTATGTCTATAGAGATTGCGTGGCTGTGTGCTTGATTTGATATACCTGTCAGCAACGGGTATGGCTGAAATAGCCGAATCCACTAATTTGAATGGGTGTCCATATTCTTAAAAAGAAATTGTATATATAGTGTATCTCGGCAAAGGCCTATTTATTTATAAAACAACACACTCTCTCATCATCACAAAGTGTAAGCAAGCTAGTTACATTCCCTCTTAAAGACATGAATGCCATTGGGAAAATCGGGTGATCATTGATGTTGATGACTGATGTAAATCTACAAGTTAGCTAGCTCAATTTCTTTTACTGATTTACCTCTTTATGTCTTTCTGCCTCTATCTGCTGCGGCTATCAGCCAACCAGACAAAATATTGATGATGATATAGGCTAAAGCAAGTGTTAACAAGTGTTTATACAATTTTATGCTGCTGTGGCAGTACATGTTGTTTTTTGTACTATTTCAAATGAATTATTTTACAAAGACAACAAACACATTAACAACACCATAGAGTACAACAATCATAATATCCATAAAACCTAATGGTCAAACAGAGAAATGGGTCTAATCGTTTTTCCACCATACATTTTCCCCACAGGGGATTTCAGAAACACAAAATAATGGGTCTGTGTTTCGTGTGAGCTTACTATGGCGTGACGTTTTAATAACCGTCTAAATCTGTCTCGGACAACGTGGCGTTTATCAATATATTTGCTTGTATTTTACACCCAACAAATGAAATGCTAATTAGCTGCTGGCTATCATAAAGAACTAAAAATGCCATGATGATCTGGACGAGACTGCTGAATCGAGGCAAAGGTAAGAATCTCTAGATTAACTATCTAATGTTAGCTAACTGTAGTAATGAATAAATTGTCTAAATTCCTTTACATTTACGCGTTAGCAAAGGTGCCAGCTAAAGATGACGTGCTTGCAGGGATTTGTAGTCTTGCATGATGTCTACTTTGATGCTAATTAGCATTTTCGAATCTGAGCGTAAATAGAGACGAATATATAGATAAAAGTCACCTTGAGAGATTTACATGGTTATCAAAAAGTCACACCAGGGTAAGCCTACACAAAACACTTATTTTAAGTGTATCTAAAATCCCCTGTGGGAAAAATGAATGGTGGAAAAATGATTGATTGGAACCATCATCGCATATGACGGTTAGGTTTTATGGGTATTATATGACACCTCTGTGGGGCTCTATAAAGAGGGGGTATGGCCTGGGTCCTATCAGGACACACAGGGCACCCAGCGGGTCCTGCCAAAGCACGCCCAGCATCCCGTGTGCAACGAGTCAAGCCTGGGGTGGGGGATGATACTGTTGGCAGTACTGTTGATATATAAACTAGGTAGCTAGCTACAAACACTTGACCTGGGATCGCATCTCTCAAGCCATGCATGTTTGGATACCGGGAGCGCACGAGCTCCGTACACGGCAGATCAACAAGCACAACCAACAGACGAGTTGGGGGGTGGCAAACTTGACGACGACTTGCGGGCAGTGGGTTCCAAACAACAATGACAAAACAAAATCATATTTTGGGGGGAGGGGAAATTAGAGCCTGACCCTGGCTATTGAGTGTCTACCTACCTGAGTCGTGTGAGTCTCAGCTCCTCTTGTAGGTGACGTTCCTGATAGCTTGACCAGCACTCTTGCATCTCTTTTGGGTCCGGCGATAGTTCTTCATGATGGAAGCGTACGGGGTCCCAGCCTGTCATGATGTCGAAGGTTATGACACAACCCAGGGAGTGGGACACGATGGACACCTTGCCACTCTCCTCAAACTCAGGGTTCCGCATGCAGAAGAGTGTGTATAGACGATTCAGCTCCTGAGTTAGACCCCTAGTGATCTACAGACACACGAAGCATGATGAATTACATTTGTGTATTAGGCTGCAACTGCAAATTGGTAGATATTAGAATTTGAGATTGAGTGTGTGCGTGTATGTGGTAAAATATGCATGGGACATGTAGACAAGTGTGTGTGTGTGTGTGTCTAGACACATGGCATGCGAAAGTGGACACTATCATATGTCTACTGTATGTTTATTTGACTCACAGTGACCAGTGGGCCCCTATAGTTGTCTACTCTACAGACATACAGACCAGCGGTGGCTGGTGGCACCAAACATGGGGAGGAGCTCATAGGATTTATGGTAATTTATTTGGAATGTTAATGAATGGGTGGTGCCATTAATTAAGAGAGTCTCACCTCGTCTCTGTACAGAGGGCTGGTGTAGTACATGATGTCCATAGCACTGCTGTTGAGCATGTCTCTGAGTCCTCGAACTTTGTCTGGAGTGATGGAGTCCACGGTGTCTGCAACCATCACAGAACCACACACACACCAAGTCACCTACAAAGACATTTCAGTCCCTCCGGTATGTCAAACAGTGGGACTACAAGCAAAATGACCTATCTATACACACTAATAGCTGATGTTACTACTTAAAGGGATATTTTATTTCACCTTTATGTATACAGGTCTGTCTCATTGCAAGAGAGACAAGACAAGAAAAAGATACACATACACATACGATAAAAACCCGGACTCTGCACCCTGCCATCTATGCTACCATGAGGTTTATTGGCGACAACGTTTCTCGACCACTCAGGTCTTCAATAGGTCACAAAGTAGGTGTGGCCAAACTGGCCAGACATACCTCCATCCAGGCACAGTTTGGACCTCCACTCCACAGGAAGGAACTCCACATGCTCTGTGGAACGATCGGAGAAATGCTTCTCCTCCATCTTCCTAGCAGCGTCCCTCATCCTGTAGACGAGTAAAGGCACAGAGGCAGATGCGCATAAACAAACCTTACACTACCAAGAATGTTTGGTCATATATTCTAGGAATACCCTCTTCATGAAGCTTTATGAGCGCATTATTATTGCACAACATAGCTGTGAATAAGTGATCGTAAACAATGGTGCCGCGACAGCTTTAGATTGAATCTTCCAGGTCCAATCGTTGGTATCCTTTCTCCCACTCTGCTCGCTTTCCGTACAATAATACTAGATTATAAACATATGAGATTGTATAAAACTCTATGGCAGGTTCTGATAGGGTTTTATACAGTATTATAACAGAGTTCATTGTTCCTGTAACTCACATGCTTGTGTTCCTGATGATGCGGCCCTCATCCATCTTCTGGCCAATCCCATGCACCACAAAGACAATGTGTGTTGTTTCGGGCGGTGTGTCTTCGGGCGCTGCCTCCTCCACATAGCCCCGATGGAGACGCGTCCCACTACTGCCAGCTGAGGAGGACACAGGGGAATTATACCAGTTATTATACAGAACACTGTAAATGTAGTTTTATACAGTACAGAAACACAGTATTTGAGCAAATCACACAAAAGATTGCTAGTTCTTTCTGTCAAAATTGATGTTTTTACTCAGGATCATTATGAGATGAAAAAAAATACATGCTTATGTCAAGGCTTATAATGCATTATAACCATAGGTGCACAATTGTACCTGCAGGTTTTAAGTTAGGTGTTATACACCTCGTTGTAGGCAGTGAAACACAGAGGATTCTTATTTCACCTCAGTGGGGATACAAACCTTTGGAGAAGCCCAGTCTCTGGGTGACAGTGCGTGCGATCTTGGAGGTGGTGGCATCACTGTAGAGATACACCTCGTCCACACTGTGCCAGTCCACATGGCTTCGGCTCAGTTTCAAACTGTGGATCGCTGTAAGAATCAAGAGGGAAATTAATTAACATAGACCTAATAACTTCCTTCCGTTAATGTGAATTAAGTCTCCAGTGACTTTTGTAGAAATCCCACTTCCATACACCGCTTGCATGCACTCAATCAAGGGTCGTGTTCAGTAGGTAATAAAACGGAAGAAAATTGTCCAGGTATGAAATTGTCCAATAAGAATCGTTTGTTTTTGTTTTCTGCGGTAGCCATGTGCGAAGTTCTAGCCACGTTAATTTATTTCCTTTTTCAAAGTGTTTGTTTTTGGGCCCAGAACCGGTGTGTGTTGTTCATCTATATCATTCACATAGAATGTGACAAAATACACCCTTCATCAACACTGTCACGCCAGACGCCCCCGTCCCACTTGCCATTGAGTCCATCCACTTTACAGTCCTTGCTGTCCACTGCGGTGGTCACCACCTCGGTGGCAGTCTCGTAGATCTCCCTCATCTGGTGGCCACGAAAACGGGCCAGGTGCTCCAGCTCGATGAGGTCACTCTCGTCCTCCTCCAGAGGAAGCCACGTGCCGTCGATGAACCACTGGCCCCTCATCACAGGAATACGGTCCTGCTCTGTGGACAAAGGGGTTGCGATGTATGGTCATGTTGGTCCATCTGTATTGAATGAGCAGGTATTGAATGAGCAGTAGGCTAACTTTGCTCTATGCTCGGACAGATGTGGGACTGTTATGACATGCTTATTGAATAGGAATGGCATCAGTGTGATAAAACCAGGATTAACAAGACAAATAGCACGAGAGAGAGAAACATCTATAGTGATAAGAATAGGCTACTCACGGTTCCAGTAGACAGGGTAACATTCTTTCTCTTTGACATCCACTTCATAGAGACCCCCTCTGACGCAAACAGCCTCAACGTTGACACTTATGGAATCCAGGTCGATGTCATCCGTTTCGTATCCTCCCTCCCCTCCACCTTCCCCTTCTCCTGTTGCCGGATCCGCCTGAACAGCTCCCCCCTCCGCCACATCCTCCGGTTGGGCCTCGGACCCCGTGGCTGACCCACTGGTGTTCTCTGGTTCGGTGGCATGATTGCGACATGTCACCTTGCAGGGGTTTAGTTCACATAATTTGCGGTAAATTACTTCAATTTTCAAAGAGTCGTGTCCAACAAATGGCTTCCAGGTTTTCTTGTCCTCTTTGTAGAACCATCGAACTTCCTCGGGTCCCAGCTCGGTGACGAACTCCCCGCGGTGTCTGGAACTGTTGGAGCGGTTCCGCTTCTTTGTAGTCACACTCCCATCACTTTCGGTGTACTTCAGGTCGTTTGTGATGTCCAAATAGCCTGTCCCTGAGTCGGGGAGAGAGTGATAGGCCGAGTAAGTTTCCTCCACTAGGCCCAATATCATGCCGTCTTGAGATAAACGGTGATCGCCTAGCAACAGCGGAGGCAAGTGCATTTCCAAGCCGGACTGGACCGAGTCCATCTCCCCGTGTATAGTCTCTCCCATCGGTTCCTCGTAGCAGGACACAAACACATCATTGGCCATATCCCAGTCATTGCTGCTCACGGAATTATTATCCGAGCTCAGTCGACGGGTAGTCGGCTTAATGTCCTTAAAATTGCTCATCACTTGACAACAAAAAAAATCAACAGCTTGTTCCCTAAAAAACAATATGGCCTACGTTCTCAAACGTATTTATTTCTGCGCCTCTTGTTGACCTTTGATTGACAGTCATAGGTCCAGGACTAACGGTTTCCAAACCTTCTCCTTGATTATTGTAAATGCCACCATCTTTGAGCCGGTTCATCCACTCAGTACCCAGATACAGGCTACCAAATTGGAGACTTTTTGAAATTGCTGATAGATATCCTACTATTCAGAGACCCATTTTGTCACTGCCAGTAGGTTTACCTGTTCACTTATTCTATTCGCATGCCTATCTGCGACTTGCTTACAACATAATTACAATGGTAGACTACGTGCTCCTCCTCCCAAATGCGCGAAAAGATTGCGCATGAGGGGCAGATGGTGCACTGGCCACCGTAGTTGAAAGACGGAAGTAACTGCTTTGAAGTATACGAATATTGTTTTCTCCACGGGTTTAATCATAAATTGGTTTATTTATCTTTAGCCAAGATTTAAAAAATGGCAGCGGTGTTTCTTATTACGTTGTATGAATATTCTCCATTATTTTACATTACTGTCATATCGTTATGTTTCGTTGTTACCGCCGCCATGGTCCTCGGCTGGTAGGTTCCTGTCAAATTGCCTTGTTATGACAACAACAACATTAGGCTGTTATTATTGAATGTAATGATTATTTTAGCCTACAAATAAAGTTGCCAGCTATCTGTACTTACATTAAGCAATCGGCCCTGTTTATATTTTGTTCAGTAAATCACAGGAGACTATACTAAATATTGCAAACGGCGATAGTCATTTGACCTCACGGCAATGCTACGTTGACACATCACGTGACAGCATACAGAGTGATAAATGTTGCAATGTTAGGCACGCACGAAAATGTAATTTTTTATTTTATTTATTAGGATCCCCATTAGCCTACGGCAATCGCAATAGCTAGTCTTATTAGGCAGCGACCCATAACGAAAAATACATTACAGACAAAATACTTTGCAATGTACATACATTTAAAAAATATTCACATGTTGTGGGGGTGTGTGTATCTATCAGTTACACATGCATGTCAGTACATACACACAACAAGTAAAATGAAACGTTGTAGCGTTAGTGCTATCCGGGAACCTTGGAACGGTTCTTACCCTAACTATAACCATTACCTAACCTTAACCCTTATCTAACCTTAACCATTTTAAAAGTCAACTGCAATGGGGTAAAATCAGAGTTGGGACGTCCCAGAGACCCTGGATAGCATGTACCTTGGATAAACCTGGCATTCGGGAAAGTTCATCAAAGTGTCATTGCCTCAGAAAACAATACAGTATCTGGTATTGTATTTACTGAAACATGGACTGTTCTGCACAGTTGTCTACTAGTTTTATTATAACGTGTTTGTTTTTTAAATAGCCATTTACAATGTTCTACATGCATTTCTTTACATCACAAGGTAGGCCATTAGAGAGCTTTATTTAAAAGCAGAAATTGTTTTATAAACTTTTATCAATTTGGTGTGCACGCAATATCAAGTTGTTATACTGTAGGCTATTTCACTCATCTTGTCTGATCTCTTATACACACAACATAATGAAATTCAGATTTTCTGTCCTATGTTCCACCATATCTCCCATAGGTTTGGTTTCGATGTCCCAGTGATTCTCCGCAGCTCTGATGAGACTGAGTCAGTCGTGCCTGTCCCAGAGAAGAGGATGGTTCAGGTGGCCAACCCCTTTGCCCTAGAGATGGGGTCCTCTGGGGTGGCCTCTGTGACTGGTGAGAGAGCATGCAAATACAGTTATTATGCAAAAACCACACATAGAGCCAGTTTCCGGGACAAAGATTAAGCCTCCAGGGCCTAAAAGCTATTTCAATTGTGATTTTGAATAAATGACCTGTATAGCATAGTGTGTTGTATTAGGCCTTTGCCCACACAATGTTATAGGTGTGCCACCATGAATGATGCGTGAATCTAGATTGTATAAACTGTATGGTTCAAGCCCTGAATGCTGATTGGCTGACAAAACATGTGTTTTTCCTGCTCTAATTAAGTTGGTATAATAGCAATAAGGCACCTCAGGGGTTTGTGATATATGGCCAATATACCACAGCTAAGGGCTGTGTCCAGGCACTCCACGTTGTGTCATACTTTAGAACAGCCCTTAGCTGTGGTATATTGGCCATATACCACATCTCCTCGGGCCTTATTGCTTAAATATACCACATTTTCGTATTGAGTGGTTAACCAGGGAAATATACAACTAGTACTGCATCCATGCCAATTTCCTCAACACCCATCTGACTGCCACTTTGAATCATTCATTGTTTTCCTCTTTCCAGAGGGTGTGTCCCTGCTTCCATGCTGCCTGGAGCCTTGTGTGCTGAGTTGTTACTGGGGTTGTGGTGTCCATGCCCTACAGGGGGCGCTACAGACCCACCAACACGGCCCCAGTAAGCTCACCACCCCACATCTGTTCCAGGAAGCTCTGCACTTCCAGTACCACCACTGCCAAAGCTTCCAGTATCCTTCTCACAGGCGATAATCTGATAATCGGTATCGTTGTTGTTAGTATAAGTACATGTTTTGTATATGGGATGGTCCTATGATGTGTTCTTCATTTTTACTCTTATTATTATCTATCCTGTTGTCTAGTCACTTTACCCTGCCTCTATGTACATACAGTGTCTAACTCAAATACCTCATACCCCTTCCTGCACATTGATCTGGTACTGGTACTCCCTGTATATAGCTTCATTCTTATGTATTTTATTCCTCTTGTGTTACTTTTTAAAGTGAATTGTTTTACTCTGCATCGTTGGGAAAGGCTTGTGACAAATAACATTTGATTTCCGATAGTCAGGTTCTAGAAGATATTATTTGCTCATGTTTGTCTTTTATGAAATATTGCACATTAATGCATGTTTCATTGATGTATGATATGTCATATTTCATCATCATGATATTTAGTTGTGGCACTAAGGTTGAGGATAGACGGATGGAGTGCATGCAAGGCTAAAATTACATGTCTTTCAGTTCAGTTTCATCCTGCATGTATTTTACCCCTTAACCAAAGGCTCAGTATGAGTGGAGAGGACAGAGAGGAGCATTATACCAAGATGCCAGCCGATCTGGGGATCACTGATTTCGGGCTTTTGCCACGGGAACGCTACCCCATAGTGGCTGTCCTCACACTGGCCGAATCTGAAGCAAGGGACACGTACAACATTGTTAGTGTGACAGTCTTGGTAATACTTGGAACATCGTCACATGGGGCCAGTTTCGTGGACACAAATTAAACCTAGTCCTAGAAACATGCTCAACGGCGAATTCCCACTGAAAGGGTTTTTATGTCCAGGACCAATCTATGTCCAGGATGTCCAATCACTTCAATGTGTATTATCCTAGGGGTAATGATGCAATCCACACCCCGATATAAGGTGTGCTCATTTGGTTTAAAGTTACCATCTTGGCATGGGCGTAGTCCTGGGATGTGACACTCATTATCCCTCATTGTTCCTCTCGCTCAGGTCGCCAGCGTCACAGTGGTTCACGTTCCAGATGACAAATACAGCCTGTCGGCACGGATCCTGTTTCAATATCTCCTCACGGCACAAGGGAACATGTATGAGTTGAAGGTACGGCTTTATTTTTTGTTAATTCATCATTTATTTCTCCAGTCTCATTGACGTAGCAGGAATGTCTTGTTCAAGGTAATGGACAAGGGCTCAGTGAGATTACAGTAGCCTATCATTACTTTTTTCAGATTTTTGGTTGTGTTCTAATATCCATACTAGCGTGCCGTTTAGAATGCAGGCCAATGTGCCAATACATTGCTTCCTACGTGATGTGCTATTGTAGTTATTAGAACAGAGTATTCACTGTTAAGAGCAAGTCTGATGCTAGCAGTTAACATCCTTACAAATGTTATCTGCTCCAGCCACTATTTATGTCAGCCGAGAGCAAGGGGTTGTCGGAGGCGACTGACCCCGACCGTAGCACAGAGGCACCACCAGAAACACAGAAAAGAGAACCCGGAAAGGAGATGCCAGGAATGGAAGATGAAGAGGATTGGTCAGAGGAGGGAAAAGGCAAAGACTGTGTGGTGTGTCAGAATGCACCTGTTAACCGCGTCCTGCTGCCCTGCAGGCACGCCTGTGTGTGTGACGGCTGTGTCCATCGCTTCCAACACTGCCCCATATGCAGAGCTTTCGTATTAGAGTCCTTTGCCCTGTTCCAGCAGCCCCATATGGAGGAGGTAGAGGAAGAATGAACTGTAATGTAGCAGGTCAATATTACCAGTATTTATAATATGAACGTAGTAATGTTACTCATTGGAGTAGCTCTACAGGCTACTGATAGGAAGGAATGGTGTCCAAAAAGTCCATGCTGATTGTCACAATGGGTGCTGTTCCAACAGATACATGAGTACAATTTCAACAGAATCAAAGTGTTTACCGAATGGATGATATGGTTTCACATTGGTGTTTTATTGGACATTTCCAACTGTTTTATGGCTGTGTGAGCATACAGCATATGTACATTTTATCACATTGAGTTTATCGAGGTGCAAACTACTTGTACTATTTGTAAAATGTAGATATGGAAAACCTAATATTTTTGATGTGCAATGTATAGAGAATGTATTGTTTTTGTCAATATACCATACTGTGAGGTGTTTTTTCTTTTGACCCTTAAATCGTGGCCAAAGTTATGAATTGCATCTTTATGAAAATCTCAAAGAAATCAAAACTGGCATCACAGCTTCCCCAAGGTTTAAAAGGCAGCAAAAAAATAGGACAATCAGTGTGAAATATCAATGTTTTAATGTGACATATTCCTTTGATTTTACAGATACAGGTGCTCCAATGGCAAGAATATTTGTTTTGTTAATATAACCCAAAATACTGGGCCAGTGGGCATAAATTTCACACTATGGAGTGGAGACAGAGACATTAATGTATCCATTTCCAATATCTATAACTGTTTTGAGGTCACTTCTTGGTAACTCTGTATATAAATGGTACACTAATTAGAACAGACACCGCCCCCAAGAAGCTTTTCTGCATCACACAAAAAGTTAAACCGCAAAAGCAAACCCCATCCCAGCCTCTCTTTCTCATCTACTTTCCATTTTCACATATAGGAATACTGATATAGGCATTTATATGGGCTTGTAGTCCAGTTTGGATTCAAGCTTCTTTGAGTCGGCAACCTTGCGAACCGCCTTCATGAAATCCTCTTGAGTGACGTACTCGTGATCGGTACGGATCGCAAACATACCTGGAAGATGGAAAGGAACGAGACTTAGAGCATGAACAGCAGGTTGGGTTCAGGACAATAACAGCTATGTTCAGATAGGTTTCCCGGACACAGATTAAGACTAGTTGTACAGTCGTGGCCAAAAGTTTCAAAGTCTGCTGCCTCAGTTTGTATGATGGCAATTTGCATATACTCCAGAATGTTATGAAGTCCCTATTTGCCATGCAAATTAACTGAATCCCCCAAAACAGCCCTGCCATGTCAGTGGTTCTCTTATTAACACAGGTGTGAGTGTTGACGAAGACAAGGCTGGAGATCACTCTGTCATGCTGATTGAGTTCAAATAACAGACTGGAAGCTTCAAAAGGAGGGTGGTGCTTGGAATCATTGTTATTCCTCTGTCAACTATGGTTACCTGCAAGGAAACACGTGCCATCATCATTGCTTTGCACAAAAAGGGCTTCACAGGCAAGGATATTGCTGCCAGTAAGATTGCATCTAAATCCACCATTTATCGGATCATCAAGAACTTCAAGGAGAGAACTCCAGCAAGCGCCAGGCCTGTTTCCTAAAGTTGATTCAGCCGCGGGATCGGGGCACCACCAGTACAGAGCTTGCTCAGGAATGGCAGCAGACAGGTGAGTGCATCTGCATGCACAGTGAGGCAAAGACTTTTGGAGGATGGCCTGGTGTCAAAAAGGGCAGCAAAGAAGCCACTTCTCTCCAGGAAAAACATCAGGAGAGACTGATATTCTGCGAAAGGTACAGGAATTGGACTGCTTTCCGATTGTTTGGGGGATATCAGGAAAAAAGCTTGTCCGGAGAAGACAAGGCAAGCACTACCATCAGTCCTGTGTCATGCCAACAGTAAAGCATCCTGAGACCATTCATGTGTGGGGTTGCTTCTCAGCCAAGGGAGTGGGCTCACTCACAACTTCACCTAAGAACACAGCCATGAATAAAGAATGGTACCAACACATCCTCTGAGAGCAACTTCTTCCCAACCAACCAGGAACAGTTTGGTGACGAACAATGCCTTTTCCAGCATGATGGAGCACCTTGCCATAAGGCAAACGTGATAACTACGTGGCTTGGGGAACAAAACATCAATATTTTGGGTCCATGGCCAGGAAACTCCCCTGTCCTTAATCCCATTGAGAACTTGTGGTCAATCCTCAAGAAGCAGGTGGACAAACAAAACCCCACAAATTCTGACAAACTCCAAGCATTGATTATGCAAGAATGGGCTGCCATCAGTCAGGATGTGGCCCAGAAGTTAATTGACAGCATGCCAGGGCGGATTGCAGAGGTCTTGAAAAAGAAGGGTCAACACTGCAAATATCGACTCTTTTCATCAACTTCATGTAATTGTCCATAAAAGCCTTTGACACATGAAATACTTGTAGTTATACTTCAGTATTCCATAGTAACATCTGACAAAAAAAATATCTAAAGACACTGAAGCAGCAAACTTTGTGGAAATTCATATGTGTCATTCTCAAAACCTTTGGCCACAACTGTAAACCAAAAAGCATACTCAATGGAGAATCTTAATTAAAATGGCTTTTCAGTCCAGGACTAGGCTTTATTTTTATCCGGGAAAGCCGCCCATAATGTTGGTCAGTTACCTGCTTCAGTGCACACGTTTCTCAAATCGGCTCCGTTGAAGCCGTCTGAAAGCTTCACGATCGCTTCGTAATCTAAAAATACAAAGCGACAACACCCGTTACAAGAAGCAGTTTAACAAAATCAAAAACATGATTACACCCAAATGTGTCCCAGTACCAGCTGTGCTAACAATCAAGACTACAGTGTCTCCATAGTGAGTGAGTACACACACACCTATTTCTCCATGTTTGGTGATGGGGCCAGAGTGAATCTTCAGGATGTCCAAGCGGGCCTGTTCATTGGGCAGCTCAATGTCTGTTGGAACAGTAGAAATAACCATGGGTCACTCATTGTTTCATACCATAGACATTCACATTTCTTTCTACTTGGTTATGATTAAGAAATCCCAAAGGAGATAAGGTCCTGCATGGCTCAGTTGGTAGAGCAATGGCACTTGAAACATCAGGTTTGTGGGTTCGATTCCCAGGACCATCAAAGAATGTATACACACATAACTAAGTCACTTAGGATAGAAGTGTCTGCTAAATAGCATATCATTATATTACATTGAGAGGATTAAGTATGAAGGTTGCGGGATGATGATGAGAGGAGGAAGAACGTACGGATCTTGCGGTCCAGTCTGCCGGGACGCAGCAGTGCAGGGTCCAGGGTGTCAGGCCGGTTGGTGGCCATGATCATCTTGACTCTGTGCAGGGTGTCAAAGCCGTCCATTTGGTTCAGCAGCTGTGCGGCGCACAAACACACAAAAGATAAGTCGGCGAGGAGCCAACTCACAGAGAGGATTATCTGCCGTGGATCCGGATAACTTTAGACATCTTTCAGTAAGACCCTTCAGTACGTATTGAAATGCCAGCCAAGCTGGCTGCAAACTACACGTCACCGAGTTCTATTCCCAAGCCACAACGGTCTTTCACCAAATAAATATATTTTCCAGAACCATCATTCTCATAGAAAGCAACATCTGTTGAACATGATCCATTCTATGTAACATATATCTAAGAGTTATGGCCGCCCATTTTACCTCCATCAGGGTCCTCTGGATCTCTCTGTCAGCTGACGTGCCCTCTGAGAACCTTCGGCCACCTTGTAGAGAAAAAAGTATTTCACTTACAACACATTCAACATTCCCAGACACTGCACGCAATGCTAAGCAAAGGGAGAAGGAATAGATATGGCATCAGGGCTCAGGATGCTTAGCCTGGTCCCAGATCTGGTTTTGCTGTATAGCCAACTCCTTTGGTTGACAATGACTACAGCAATTGGCTTTACAGCTCAAACTGATCTGGGAGCAGGCTACAGGTGAGGATGCTCACCGATGGCGTCGATCTCGTCCATGAAGATGATGCAGGGCTGGTGGTCCCTGGCATAGTTGAACATCTCCCTGATGAGCCTGGCACTCTCTCCAATGTACTTATCCACAATGGAGCTGGACACAACCTGCCGCAACCGGTGCAAAGAAGACAGGACATGCTAAGCGTCAGCCATGTTGTTCAAAGAATAGTGAATACAGCCCGAAGGGCCAGTGGAGGAAAACAAAGTGTAGCCTATTACTCACCTTGAGGAAGTTACAGTCCATCTGACTGGCTACAGCTCTTGCCAGAAGGGTCTTTCCTGTGCCTAATGAAAAGATAAGTGCATAAAGGAAATTGATGAATAAACCCTCAGGACCTCAGTGACATAACCTGCATTACTCAGGGTGAATCTCAAGTCTTTCCTTGGTTCGCTGCATCCTTTATTCCTAGACCTCCTTCTCAAGACACATTGGAGGAGAAGGTCTGAGGGGAGGGACCTCAGATCTTTTGATCCAATGTGTTTTGAGATGTAGGTCAAGGAATCCAGGACATGAGGAATCAAGGAACAATGTAAAGTCTACATCAAAATCCTGCTAGTGACTCACCTGGAGGTCCGTAGAGCAGGCAGCCCTTTGGAGGGATAATCCCCACCCTCAGGAAAAGCTCAGGGTTGGTCAGGGGCAGCTCAATCACCTGACAGGGAACATAGGGGAGTGTCATATAGAACACCTGCCTGATTCAGGGAAGCAGTACTAACTGTACTGTAGGATGTGACGTGTACCTCTCTCAGTTCACGGATCTGCTCGGCCAAGCCCCCGATCTCTGAGTAGGAGATACTGCCAGGGTCTTCATGGGACATGTTGTACACCAGGGGGTCGACTTCTCTGGGCAGATACCTGTAGGGTGTGTGAGCGTACATGTTATCTACCATCAGGGAAAACATTTAGGCCTGACATACCTTATACTTTTACCATTTTGTGTCAGTAGACTGTATTGACATTTTCTCAATAGGTGCGTGTCTGTATTAGGGCTGCACAATTGATCAAATTCAAATAGAAATTTCTAAATTGATTTGTGCAATATCCATATCGCAAGAGATCCATATCGCATGCAATATTTTGGAACGCCAATAAGCCGCGTGTAACGTCAGTTATGGTTTCCTCAGTTTGTCGTCTCTCTCTCTCATCGCTTGTGGTTGCTTCCCACACACACCAAGCCCTGTCACTCAAGCAGCACAGTTCCTCCTCCTCACTGTTAGATTCACTATAAGTTTGCATGCTGTTCTGTTAGATCAAATGCAGTCAACACAATGCTGCTTTCCACTTCGCCTCTTAATATAAATCATTCTATTTCAATAGTTCACCCAAGTGTTTTGATCTATATCGCAATATATAAAATGGTCAATATTTTTTACTTTTTAAAATCGCAATTAAAATGTTTTGCCCATATATTGCAACCCTATTGTGTGGGTGCAGTACCAATTACGGATGTTAACGGTTAACCGTTAAATCAGCTAGCCACCGAAAATGCATTTTACCGTTCATGCTTATCGGTCTATAGGTTAATTTGCATAATTTAGTGGAATGAGCGGAATAGCCTACCACCTGTCAGACAATGCGAGAGCAGCTCCTCAAAAAGCTGGTACTGGAGTGAAATGTGCTTTTGCAAGCCCAGTCATTGCGCAACAAATAACAATTCTAAATGCAATCACGTGTTAAACTGTTTTGATGGCCACGATTAAAGAGCTATTACTTGTATTTTTCAATCTCAACTCGTAATCAAAGGGCGCCTCCCATTCTTCATTCGAGTGCATAGGCTATAGTCGATGGTAGGCAGGCTATCAGCGAGTCACCCATCACTTTGCAATGTGAGCTTGTGGCAGTATAATTGTTTGAAACTGAACGTTTTACTTTACTTCAAATAATGAGGCATGTCTTACTTTGGTTCAACGTAGCCTAACCATTATTCAACCATAGAAACGGAGGCAATTGTTTTATAAAGACTTTCTCATGCCATTAAGCAGCATTTCTCTCCTGTTGTATTGCTTTTCATATCAACTTTCTTTCATTGTCCAGAAGCCAAAGGCACAATCCTAGTCATATTAGCAACCCATCCTAGTTGTTGCTAATCGATGCCCTGTCATTCTACGTTTCTAACAGAGATTTTCATCTCTGTCACATATGGAATCCCTAGTGCCTACCTCATAATGGTGAGGGTGGTCATGTCCAGGGCCACTCTAGTGCCTGGTTTGAGTTGTGATTTATCCAGCTGTGTGAAAATGACAGAGAGATGAGCTCAATTACAATCATGGAGAGATGACACATTAAGTAAATAATCACTGATGAAACGTTGGTAACATCATGTTTTAAGACCTACTTGTCTGCGGCAGCCAACAACATAGCGGGGTCCATTGGTTGCCTTGACAATGACTGTGAAGAGAAGTAAATAATGAACATAACATGGGGTGTGTTCGTAAATTCCCTCTACGTATCTACTCCGATTTCAGAGCACTCTCGTCTGAGTGTGCCAGAGCGTAGAATAACTGCTGAATTTAGGAACGCTCAACACTCATTGAATATGGCCAGTGTCAGTTGGCAAAAAAGCGTAATTAAATTGTTGCCAGCAGCCCAGTTACAGTCATCAATGCTCTGGATAACATGAAAACAACCTAACCAGCTCTGCTAGGGCAAGTAAAATGGTCAGAGTGAGGTGTTCTCTCATGTGTCTGGAAGTAGCTAGCAAGCTAGCCAGTTGGCTTGGGTGCTTGACTGCGGTTGTGAGATCAGAACTCTCGGATCAACCCTACTCCTCCGTCAGAGTGTCCAGTGTGCGCTCTGGACGCTCTGAGAGCAAACGGACAATCTGACAACACTCTGAATTTACAAATACTCAAAGTAAACTGAGGCACTCCAGAGTGAATTTACAAACGCACCCATGGCATCGTGTGTTCTTCAATGCACTCTGGAGTGCCAGAGTGAGCTCTGGGCGTTTGTACATTCAGAGCGCACACTGTACACTCTGGCTGAGGAGTAGGGTTGACCCGAGAGTTCTGATCTCACAACTGTAGTCAACTGGCTAAAGTTGGCTAACTTGCTAGCTACTTCCAGACACAAATGAGAGAACACCTCACTCTTACCATTTTAGTCACCTTAGCAGAGGTGCTTAGGATGTTTTCATGTTGTCTAAAGCATTGGTGACTAACTGTGCTGCTGGCAACAATTTTATGAATTGTTTTGGCCGACAGGTTATATCCAATGGGTGTTACTCTGCTCATCAGTTATTCAGCTCTCTGGCACACACTGACTAGTGCTTTGAAATCGGAGTAGCTTACCAGAGTGAATTTACGAACACACCATAATATGTGACGTTTAAGGATGTAGCTAGGCATATAAATAGGCAATATTGCTAGGCAATATAAATTGCCGTCATATTAGCGACAACTTACATTTCTCCTCCGTCAGCTGTTTGAGCACTTCACCCACAATCTGCATAAAGTATGAAAATAATTCGCAGTTCAAATCTATTCATTAAGACACATTTGTGTACACTATATTGCCGGTCAATAATCATATCTGAATACACCATCTTACCTGACCAACACTTTGTAAGGCCTTCAGGTCATTTTCAGATTTTTCATATTGTTTTGTCTGTTCCTTGAGCTGTTCCCTCACTGAAAACAGAGTCAGACAGAGGATACGAATGGAATCAAGATGTGTAGCTAACGTTAGCTAGCTACAGTTAGTAAGTTAACGTTAGCTGATTATGTCTGTTATTGTTCTTCCATGACTTCAAGCTAAACTCGAACTAATATTGTTAGCTATCGGTCTTGGCAAATAACGTTAGCTGGTTAAACTGTTTTGCCATGGCTTAGTACAGCAAATACATTTAAATATACGGCTAGTTACAGCTGTTTTTGTAGCTAGCATTTTGCTAACGCGTTAGCCGGTTGTGAAGACCATTCATTTCTATGGACGAGTCTACTGGCACTGCATGACAAAGCGAGTTACAAGTAGCCAACAACCGCTTATCTAACTGTTTGGTGCTCATTTTAGTTAGATAACCAATTTTACGTGCATTATTCCGATCTATTGACAAAGACACGGTAATACATTACTTACACTCTTTTAAACGTCCGTCAATCTCTTTATGTTCAAGTAATCTTTTCCTGTAATCTTGAAGTCCCTTTTCTCTGGTGTCAGCCATGTTGCCTCTATGAATTATGGGAACTGTACGACGTGGGAAGATGGGTTTTGTTTCTGTGTCATCATGCAATTTGTCCCATCTGCCACATGGGGGAGGTGTCTCCTCATACTGCTCACTGGGTGAAAATATGACCAAGACCAAAGGACGCTCCAAAGGATGCCCCTTCACACTGAAAACAAAATCCTCTCGATCCAAAATAAGAGTTTTGTTGGGAAATAAAATATTCCCCCTCACTTTCAAATCACAAAAACGAATCATTCTATCTAAAAATTTATCTGGTTATGTTTAGCTTGGGTGACTTTCCCAGTGATGATGGGTCACAGATTAATAATAAGGGACTGTACGTTATTTATAATAAGGGATACCTGGAGAAAATCGGATCTCCCTGAACGCTTGAAAAAAATACAAGTGACCCTCCCCGATACCAAAATGAATCATTAAGACATATAGTAGATAGCAGAGAACATGCCTACCGTTTACCCCCACTCATAGGACAGATCAGAGCCTTGTGTACTTTGTTTTGTAAGCATTACAAGGCAAAGTACTCAGAAGGTTGTGGATTCGCAGACCACCGCAGACAAGGGTGAAAATATATCCATTATAGTAAAGCACTGCGTGAATCATTTTATTTGCGTTCCGATAAAAAAAAATTGCATTTCACAAACGCATTTCATTCCAATCTACGTAATTTTACATGACTGGGGATGAGGATAATATTTTTAATACCGCAACGGAGCATGCCAAAGAATGAGCGCATGCTGCAGCACCTGAGGAGTTTTGATTTATATACAGGCCACTGTAAAAAAAAGAAAGATAAGAAAGATAGTCTAAGTTTGGAGAAGTGTTTAAGATATCGATCAACTGTAAAAAATTGAGCTCAACAAAACCAGTTACAAATGAAATATCTGATCATCAATGATTTAGACAAAAAGCCAATAATTGTTTGACACAGCAGTCACACATCAGGTATGCACATGTCATTTTTTTCATTAGGGAACCTATAATTTTCTAATTTATTATATTTTCTTCCATGATATTGATGTTACAAAAAATATTTGTGTTGACTGTGATTTTGGGATTGGAATATAAGAACATTTTCTAGGCCAAATGAACATACATAGCTCACCACATGATCCTCAAACCAAAGACTGGCCAAACCTCTGTTTTCTATAAGTGAATTCAAAGACACAGTAGAATGACTGAATAGCCTAATAAGGCATTTTTAGTTTCATTACAATTTAATTCAAAGTTAAATGTAATTTTATACCGTTTAAATATTACATTTATAGGCATGCTGTTGTTGAAATGCTGAGCGCTCCTGCCTGCCTGTAGCATGTCACAAATGCTTTACAATTGATTTCTGAAATGGCAGGCTGTAGCTTTGAAATAATAATATATCCCAAATAATACATGTTCGTTCCTTCTAAGGCGACCTGGCTTGCTCCTGACTCATTTAAAGTTAGTATTTTGTTTAGTATCCTGTTGAAATGTCAAACGTCAATTGAAAGTGACAGAATCATTACTTCTCAAGCGAAGTCTTTTTTTAATCTCCTTGTCCTCGGCTATAGAAGGTTGTAGTGCATCCTCTGAATGTTACAGAGACAAACCAAATATATCTCACATGCATCGGCGTCACGTCTGTCCCCTGCATTTTACAGCTTGTTTCTAGCATAAAGCATTGCGGACTAAAGCGTTGTTATAGATCGCTTTATAATCATGTCCATACGAATGCTTTGAAATGCTGTGGGATATTCTGTGTTCTGAACGAGTACATAACGGGACATGGATTACGGTGGGACCGTTGTATCGATTTCAAGAAAGAACTGGGCGCCTGGAGACACGGAGTGAGTGGATAGAGGCATTTGCGATTTGTTCCCGCTATACTCTCAACTCTGGCGGTCGTGGGTGACTTAGATATGGATCACATGCGTAGATTGATGGGGTAACATCGGAGCAAAACTACTCAAATTTGAGGATTACTTCTCCCCACAATCTGATCCACGCCTGGGAAAGCAGTGGATGCGTAATCCGTTCAGCAGCACTGAAGAGACTCACAGTTTGTCACCGGTTCTTAAGGATTGGAGCTGTCCTGTGGCCAAGGCCTGCGCGCTCGTTTTAATGAGATGCGGTTGTCCTCATTCTGGCTGTTCAGCAACTCTGCAAGATGGGAGAAACTCCCCAAATACAGGTGTGCCAAGTTTTAGCATCACACATAAGAATACTCAAGGCTCTAATCTCACCCAAAAGTACTGAGTAAATGGTCTGAATACTTATTCTTTTTATTTTTATTTTCAATCAATTTACAAAAAAATCTAAAAACCAGTTTTTGCTTTGTCATTGTGCGGTATTGTGTGTAGTTTGATGAGGGAAAAAACTATGTTATACATTTTAGAATAAGGCTGTAATTTAACAACATGTGGGAAAAGTCAAGAGGTCTGAATGCTCTCCAAAGGCACTATAGATGATTAATTTCTTTGACGCAAAGAGTTGCCTCGGGACTGCAGGTGTTCTGTGTTCTGAACGAGTATGCCTACATTTTTATTTAATTTATTTATTTCACCTGTATTTAACCAGGTAGGCAATTGCGACCTGGCCAAGATAAAGCAAAGCAGTTCGACACATACAACGACACAGAGTTACACATGGAGTAAAACAAACATACAGTCAATAATACAGTATAAACAAGTCTATATACGATGTGAGCAAATGAGGTGAGAAGGGATGTAAAGGCAAAAAAAGACCATGGTGGCAAAGTAAATACAATATAGTAAGTAAAACCCTGGAATGGTAGATTTGCAGTGGAAGAATGTGCAAAGTAGAAATACAAATAATGGGGTGCAAAGGAGCAAAATAAATAAATAAAATAAATAAATACAGTAGGGAAAGAGGTAGTTGTTTGAGCTCAATTATAGGTGGGCTATGTACAGGTGCAGTAATCTGTGAGCTGCTCTGACAGTTGGTGCTTAAAGCTAGTGAGGGAGATAAGTGTTTCCAGTTTCGGAGATTTTTGTAGTTCGTTCCAGTCATTGGCAGCAGAGAACTGAAAGGAGAGGAACATGGATTACGGTGGGACCGTTTGTATCGATTTCAAGAAAAAGATTGGCGCCTGGAGAGACCAGTGAGTGGATAGATGCATTTGCGATTTCAAATGTCAGTCATCTCATCTGTTTTAATTGCAAACTAATTTGATGTGCGGGCTCTGTCTAAAACCTTCATGTGATTCAATATCATCTGCTATATCCTGGATTCTGTGTAACAGTGACATTGGAAAGTAGGATTTCACTGATCTATGTAGCAGCAGTTGGGCCTTAAACCTCTCGGGCAAGCATCGACGACTGAGGGCCAGCTTTTAAACTATGGTTAAAGGAGCCTGGCATTTGGAAATGTTATGAGAAAGTATGAAGCTTTCAGTAAACTTTCGTTGTCTGTGAAATTATTGTGCAACATTTTTGTTTGGCTGGTCTTACATATCACACAGACCGGTTTTGGCAGACAGCTATTATTTTAAACAAATCCAGGCAGAAAGAAAGAGAGCTTGCAGGTTGTATAGAAGGGCTAGCTTGTGTGTGTGTGTTTGATTAACTTGGTCTCCGAGCATTTTGTGTTATTCTGTCCAAAAGTCTGTATATAAATCCAAGACATGCCATTATGTTTCGTATGGTAAGCATTCATTTGTGGATGTCCATATAATATGTTACAAATTATAATTTCTATTATATGTTACAAATTTGCAAAACATATATATTCCAATTTCTCAAATTGTACAATATGTTACAAATTAGCTAAACTTACAAATTCTAGCTAGGTGGCTAATGTTAATTAGCTGGCTAACATTAGATAGGCTAGGTGTTAGGGTTAGGGGTTAGGGTTAAGTTTAAGAGTTGAGTTAAAGGGTTAGAGCTAGGGGAAGGGTTAGCTGAAAGGGTTAAGGTTAGGGTTAGGAGAAGGGTTAGCTAACATGCTAAGTAGATGCAAAGTAGCTAAAAAGTAGTAAGTAGTTGAACATTTGCTAATTATCTAAAATGCTAAAGTTGCCCTTGATGAGATTCAAACTCACAACATTTAGGTTGCTAGATGGTCGCGTTATGCGCCCACCCATCCACCCCGACTAACCACCCTACTTTTGTTTTTGTCCTAAGAAGCCATCTGTCTTATGTAACCATACCAAATGTAACATATCATACTAATTTGAGTGTCCTGGATTTACAATTCCTATGTCACGTCTAGTCTATGAGAACAGGCTCGTTTGGTGTACAGTAACTATACTTAGACATGGTAATACAATTTCTTTACTGCCGCATGCATAGTTCAGTGCATTGAACAAGTAGGCCCATGGCAAGTATTTATCTGAGTCAAGTACAGTGCCTTGCGAAAGTATTCGGCCCCCTTGAACTTTGCGACCTTTTGCCACATTTCAGGCTTCAAACATAAAGATATAAAACTGTATTTTGTTGTGAAGAATCAACACACAGGTGGATTGTATTTATCATCATTAGTCATTTAGGTCAACATTGGATCATTCAGAGATCCTCACTGAACTTCTGGAGAGAGTTTGCTGCACTGAAAGTAAAGGGGCTGAATAATTTTGCACACCCAATTTTTCAGTTTTTGATTTGTTAAAAAAGTTTGAAATATCCAATAAATGTCGTTCCACTTCATGATTGTGTCCCACTTGTTGTTGATTCTTCACCAAAAAAATACAGTTTTATATCTTTATGTTTGAAGCCTTAAATGTGGCAAAAGGTCGCAATGTTCAAGGGGGCCGAATACTTTCGCAAGGCACTGTATATACAGTATTCCAGTCAAATATGCAGCAGACCATGAAAAAAACCTGATCATATTGAAGACTCTCAGGTTTCAGGTATGACACAGATGCAAACAGTGTCAAAGTAACACAAGTTTATTTCTAATACAGGGGCAGGCAAATGACAGGTCAAGGGCAGGCAGAGGTCAGTAATAAAGAAAGGGTGCAACAGGTCCAGAACGGCAGGCAGTCTCAGGGTCAGGGCAGGCAGGGGTCAATAATCCAGAGAGGTATGGCAAGATATAGAGCGGCAGGCAGGCTCAGGGTCAGGGCAGGCAGAAAGGTCAAAACCGGGAAAGACTAGAAAACAGGAACAAGAACAGACAGGCGCAAGGGGACAAACACTGGTAGGTTTCACGAAACAAAACGAACTGGCAACAGACAAACAGAGAACACAGGTATAAATACACTGGGGATAATGGGGAAGATGGGCCACACCTAGAAGGGGGTGGAGACAAGCACAAAGGCAGGTGATACAGATCAGGGTGTGACACAAAACAAATATGCTGCAGACAGACCGGCTCGTTTGAGAAAGGCTGGTATAGGCTATGGATCATTTTATTGAGACCACACTCGGCACTCTTGATATTGTATGCCTAGCAGAGAATCAGGGACACACATCGGGCACACAATAAATTAATTCTCAAACCCTGAGCAATATGACATTTCATTGATTACAAATGACATGACCCTCACCTGGATTACATTTCAAAAGTTCTAAACCCTCCCCCTGACTGAAATAGAAATATCATGAGCCTCACCCATTTTCCTCTGGGTAACTATTGTGTACATTTCGACCTCTCCCGAATAATGTTTAATGACACTCTTCTAGTCTGGATATCAGCTGATTTTGTGTTCTTTGTGAGCAGAGGAAGCAAAGTTATAAGAGGCTTGCAGGAAACACAAATAAGTGACCTTCATCTGCTACAGAGTTATAAACATCTGCTGTGTACAGAGTTATAAACATCTGCTGTGTACAGAGTTATAAACATCTGCTGTGTACAGAGTTATAAACATCTGCTGTGTACAGAGTTATAAACATCTGCTGTGTACAGAGTTATAAAACAGTAGTAAAGCAATCACAGCAGTCAAAGTACTTAATCACATCCAACAGTAGCCATAAACTAATAAACTCCTTGTACCTGGACATAAGTAACTTCTCTGGCATCAAACACTATCAACAAAAATAAGAACACTTACCCTGTAATGGCGTTCTTCGTTTGTTGAAAGAGAGTCGGACCGAAATGCAGCGTGGTGGTTACTTATGTTCTTTAATGAAGAAAACGGCGATACATGAAATAACTTATAAATACAAAAACAACAAACGGAACGTGAAACTTATTACAGCCTATCTGGTGAACACTACACAGAGACAGGAACAATCACCCACGAAATACAAAGTGAAACTCAGGCTACCTAAATACGGTTCCCAATCAGAGGCAACGAGAATCACCTGACTGCTGATTGAGAACCGACTCAGGCAGCCAAGCCTATACAACACTCCTAATCAGCCGCAATCCCAAATACTACAAACCCCAATATGAATTACAACAACATAAACCCCTGTCACACCCTGGCCTGACCAAATATATAACGAAAACACAAAACACTAAGACCAAGGCGTGACAGAACCCCCCCCCCAAGGTGCGGACTCCCGGACGCACCTCAAAACCAAAGGGAGGGTCCGGGTGGGCGTCTGTCATTGGTGGCGGCTCCGGCTCGGGACGTGGACCCCACTTCATTAATGTCCCAGTTCCTCCCCTTCGCGTCCTGGGATAATCCACCCTCGCCGCCGACCATGGCCTAATAGTCCTCACCCAGAACCCCACAGAACTGAGGAGCAGCTCGTGACTGAGGGGCATCTCGGGACTGAGGGACAGCTCGGGACTGAGGGGCAGCTCAGGACTGAGGGGCAGCTCGGGACTGAGGGGCAGCTCGGGACTGAGGGGCAGCTCGGGACTGAGGCAGCTCGGGACTGAGGGGCAGCTCGGGACTGAGGGGCAGCCCGGAACTGAGGGGCAGCCCGAAACTGAGGGGCAGCCCGGAACAGAGGGGAAGCCCAGTACTGAGAGGAAGCCCAGTACTGAGAGGAAGCCCAGTACTGAGATGAAGCTCAGGTAGGTAGTAGGCTCCGGTAGATCCTGGCTGGCTGGCGGATCTGGAAGATTCAGGTTGACTAGCAGATCTGGAAGATTCTGGTTGACTAGCAGGTCTGGAAGATTCTGGTTGACAGGCTGATCTGGAAGAATCTGGTTGACTGGCAGATCTAGAAGATCATGGCTGACTGGCGGATCTAGCTGCTCTATGCAGACTGACAGCTCTGACTGCTCCATGCAGGCTGACAGCTCCTTGCAGACTGGCAGCTCTGGCTGCTTCATGCAGACTGACAGCTCTGACTGCTCCATGCAGGCTGACAGCACCCTGTACACTGGCAGCTCCTTGCAGACTAACAGCTCCTTGCAGACTGACAGCTCCCTGCAGACTGGCAGCTCCTTGCAGACTGACAGCTCTGACTGCTCCATGCAGGCTGACAGCTCCTTGCAGACTGACAGCTCCTTGCAGACTGGCAGCTCCTTGCAGACTGGCAGCTCCTTGCAGACTGGCAGCTCCCTGCAGACTGGCAGCTCCTTGCAGACTGGCAGCTCCTTGCAGACTGGCAGCTCCTTGCAGACTGACCTCTCTGGCTGCTTCATGCAGACTGACAGCTCTGACTGCTCCATGCAGACTGGCAGCTCCTTGCAGACTGGCAGCTCCTTGAAGACTGACAGCTCCTTGCAGACTGACAGCTCCCTGCAGACTGGCAGCTCCTTGCAGACTGACAGCTCTGACTGCTCCATGCAGGCTGACAGCTCCTTGCAGACTGGCAGCTCCTTGCAGACTGGCAGCTCCTTGCAGACTGACAGCTCCCTGCAGACTGGCAGCTCCTTGCAGACTGGCAGCTCCTTGCAGACTGGCAGCTCCTTGCAGACTGACAGCTCTGGCTGCTTCATGCAGACTGACAGCTCTGACTGCTCCATGCAGACTGGCAGCTCCTTGCAGACTGGCAGCTCCTTGCAGACTGACAGCTCCTTGCAGAATGACAGCTCCCTGCAGACTGGCAGCTCCTTGCAGACTGACAGCTCTGACTGCTCCATGCAGGCTGACAGCTCCTTGCAGACTGGCAGCTCCTTGCAGACTGACATCTCTGGCTGCTTCATGCAGACTGACAGCTCTGACTGCTCCATGCAGACTGGCAGCTCCTTGCAGACTGGCAGCTCCTTGCAGACTGACAGCTCCTTGCAGACTGACAGCTCCCTGCAGACTGGCAGCTCCTTGCAGACTGACAGCTCTGACTGCTCCATGCAGGCTGACAGCTCCTTGCAGACTGGCAGCTCCTTGCAGACTGGCAGCTCCTTGCAGACTGACAGCTCTGGCTGCTTCATGCAGACTGACAGCTCTGACTGCTCCATGCAGGCTGACAGTTCCTTGCAGACTGACAGCTCCTTGCAGACTGGCAGCTCCTTGCAGACTGACAGCACCCTGCAGACTGGCAGCTCAGGCTGCTTCAAACAGGCAGGAGGCTCCGGCAGCGCAGGAGAGGAGGAAAACGCTGGCTGCGCGGATCTAGCTGCTCTATGCAGACTGACAGCTCTGACTGCTCCATGCAGGCTGACAGCTCCTTGCAGACTGGCAGCTCTGGCTGCTTCATGCAGACTGACAGCTCTGACTGCTCCATGCAGGCTGACAGCACCCTGTACACTGGCAGCTCCTTGCAGACTAACAGCTCCTTGCAGACTGACAGCTCCCTGCAGACTGGCAGCTCCTTGCAGACTGACAGCTCTGACTGCTCCATGCAGGCTGACAGCTCCTTGCAGACTGACAGCTCCTTGCAGACTGGCAGCTCCTTGCAGACTGGCAGCTCCTTGCAGACTGGCAGCTCCCTGCAGACTGGCAGCTCCTTGCAGACTGGCAGCTCCTTGCAGACTGGCAGCTCCTTGCAGACTGACCCCTCTGGCTGCTTCATGCAGACTGACAGCTCTGACTGCTCCATGCAGACTGGCAGCTCCTTGCAGACTGGCAGCTCCTTGAAGACTGACAGCTCCTTGCAGACTGACAGCTCCCTGCAGACTGGCAGCTCCTTGCAGACTGACAGCTCTGACTGCTCCATGCAGGCTGACAGCTCCTTGCAGACTGGCAGCTCCTTGCAGACTGGCAGCTCCTTGCAGACTGACAGCTCCCTGCAGACTGGCAGCTCCTTGCAGACTGGCAGCTCCTTGCAGACTGGCAGCTCCTTGCAGACTGACAGCTCCTTGCAGACTGACAGCTCCCTGCAGACTGGCAGCTCCTTGCAGACTGACAGCTCTGACTGCTCCATGCAGGCTGACAGCTCCTTGCAGACTGGCAGCTCCTTGCAGACTGGCAGCTCCTTGCAGACTGACAGCTCCCTGCAGACTGGCAGCTCCTTGCAGACTGGCAGCTCCTTGCAGACTGGCAGCTCCTTGCAGACTGACAGCTCTGGCTGCTTCATGCAGACTGACAGCTCTGACTGCTCCATGCAGACTGGCAGCTCCTTGCAGACTGGCAGCTCCTTGCAGACTGACAGCTCTTTGCAGAATGACAGCTCCCTGCAGACTGGCAGCTCCTTGCAGACTGACAGCTCTGACTGCTCCATGCAGGCTGACAGCTCCTTGCAGACTGGCAGCTCCTTGCAGACTGACAGCTCTGGCTGCTTCATGCAGACTGACAGCTCTGACTGCTCCATGCAGACTGGCAGCTCCTTGCAGACTGGCAGCTCCTTGCAGACTGACAGCTCCTTGCAGACTGACAGCTCCCTGCAGACTGGCAGCTCCTTGCAGACTGACAGCTCTGACTGCTCCATGCAGGCTGACAGCTCCTTGCAGACTGGCAGCTCCTTGCAGACTGGCAGCTCCTTGCAGACTGACAGCTCTGGCTGCTTCATGCAGACTGACAGCTCTGACTGCTCCATGCAGGCTGACAGTTCCTTGCAGACTGACAGCTCCTTGCAGACTGGCAGCTCCTTGCAGACTGACAGCACCCTGCAGACTGGCAGCTCAGGCTGCTTCAAACAGGCAGGAGGCTCCGGCAGCGCAGGAGAGGAGGAAAACGCTGGCTGCGCGGATCTAGCTGCTCTATGCAGACTGACAGCTCTGACTGCTCCATGCAGGCTGACAGCTCCTTGCAGACTGGCAGCTCTGGCTGCTTCATGCAGACTGACAGCTCTGACTGCTCCATGCAGGCTGACAGCACCCTGTACACTGGCAGCTCCTTGCAGACTAACAGCTCCTTGCAGACTGACAGCTCCCTGCAGACTGGCAGCTCCTTGCAGACTGACAGCTCTGACTGCTACCATGCAGGCTGACAGCTCCTTGCAGACTGACAGCTCCTTGTAGACTGGCAGCTCCTTGCAGACTGGCAGCTCCTTGCAGACTGGCAGCTCCCTGCAGACTGGCAGCTCCTTGCAGACTGGCAGCTCCTTGCAGACTGGCAGCTCCTTGCAGACTGACCCCTCTGGCTGCTTCATGCAGACTGACAGCTCTGACTGCTCCATGCAGACTGGCAGCTCCTTGCAGACTGGCAGCTCCTTGAAGACTGACAGCTCCTTGCAGACTGACAGCTCCCTGCAGACTGGCAGCTCCTTGCAGACTGACAGCTCTGACTGCTCCATGCAGGCTGACAGCTCCTTGCAGACTGGCAGCTCCTTGCAGACTGGCAGCTCCTTGCAGACTGACAGCTCCCTGCAGACTGGCAGCTCCTTGCAGACTGGCAGCTCCTTGCAGACTGGCAGCTCCTTGCAGACTGACAGCTCTGGCTGCTTCATGCAGACTGACAGCTCTGACTGCTCCATGCAGACTGGCAGCTCCTTGCAGACTGGCAGCTCCTTGCAGACTGACAGCTCCTTGCAGAATGACAGCTCCCTGCAGACTGGCAGCTCCTTGCAGACTGACAGCTCTGTCTGCTCCATGCAGGCTGACAGCTCCTTGCAGACTGGCAGCTCCTTGCAGACTGGCAGCTCCTTGCAGACTGACAGCTCTGGCTGCTTCATGCAGACTGACAGCTCTGACTGCTCCATGCAGACTGGCAGCTCCTTGCAGACTGGCAGCTCCTTGCAGACTGACAGCTCCTTGCAGACTGACAGCTCCCTGCAGACTGGCAGCTCCCTGCAGACTGACAGCTCTGACTGCTCCATGCAGGCTGACAGCTCCTTGCAGACTGGCAGCTCCTTGCAGACTGACAGCTCTGGCTGCTTCATGCAGACTGACAGCTCTGACTGCTCCATGCAGGCTGACAGTTCCTTGCAGACTGACAGCTCCTTGCAGACTGGCAGCTCCTTGCAGACTGACAGCACCCTGCAGACTGGCAGCTCAGGCTGCTTCAAACAGGCAGGAGGCTCCGGCAGCGCAGGAGAGGAGGAAAACGCTGGCTGCGCTGAACAGGCGGGAGACTCCGACAGCGCAGGAGAGGAGGAAAACGCTGGCTGCTCTGAACAGGCGGGAGACTCCGACAGCGCAGGAGAGGAGGAAAACGCTGGCTGCTCTGAACAGGCGGGAGACTCTGACAGCGCAGGAGAGGAGGAAAACGCTGGCTGCGCTGAACAGGCGGGAGACTCCGACAGAGCAGCAGAGGCGAGGCGCACTGTAGGCCTGATGCGTGGTGCGGGCACTGGTGATACTGGAGCGAGGACACGCACAGGAAGCCTGGTGCGGGGAGCTGCTACCGGAGGACTGGTGTGTGGAGGTGGCACAGGATGTGCAAGGCTAGGGATGTGCACAGGAGGCCTGGTGCGTGAGGCTGGCACCAACTTCACCAGCCGACTAACACGCACCTCAGGACGAGTATGGAGCGCTAACTCAGGTGCCATCAAATCCCCGACACGATCCGTCGGACGAATATGATATCTATAGCACCAAGCTAGCAACTCCCTCATTACTCTCCACTCCACTTTCCCCATTAACTCCTTCACAGTCTCTGCTTCGCTCACCTCTAACACCGGCTCTGGTTCTGGTCTCCTCCTTGGCTCCTCACGATAAACAAGGAGAGTTGGCTCAGGTCCATCTCCTGACTCAGCCACTCTCCCTCTGAGCCCCCCCCCAATACATTTTTTGGGGTGACTCTCGGGTTTCGCTCTGCGCCGCCGTGTCTGTTTCTCCAACTCCATTCGCCTATAGCCTTCTTCGCACTGTTCCAGCGAATCCCATGCGGGCTCCTGCACTCTCTCTGGGTCGGCCGCCCACCTGTCGATTTCTTCCCACGTCGTATACTCCATGCCATTGCTGTCCATAACGTCCTCCTTTCGCTTTTCCTGCGGTCGCTGCCTGTTTCCACGCTGCTCGGTCCGTGTGTGGTGGGTGATTCTGTAACGGCGTTCTTCGTTTGTTGAAAGAGAGTCGGACCGAAATGCAGCGTGGTGGTTACTCATGTTCTTTAATGAAGAAAACGGCGATACATGAAATAACTTATAAATACAAAAACAACAAACGGAACGTGAAACTTATTACAGCCTATCTGGTGAACACTAAACAGAGACAGGAACAATCACCCACGAAATACAAAGTGAAACTCAGGCTACCTAAATACGGTTCCCAATCAGAGGCAACGAGAATCACCTGACTGCTGATTGAGAACCGCCTCAGGCAGCCAAGCCTATACAACACCCCTAATCAGCCGCGATCCCAAATACTACAAACCCCAATACGAATTACAACAACATAAACCCCTGTCACACCCTGGCCTGACCAAATATATAACGAAAACACAAAACACTAAGACCAAGGCGTGACATACCCCACAGTTTGGGAACCACTGCCTAAACTAAATATTATCTTTAGTAATCTTACATTTTTCCATTTACAGTCATTAATTCCATTTTAATCTCAATTCAAAGGTTATTGTATTAAATAATGTTCTGACAACATGTCAAATGGACTCTAATGGCAGCTAGAGGGTGAAATATATGTTGGACATGTTCAAGCACGTTACAGGAAGGAGACCAACCAACCTGTGAATATCAGGTGATTTGCCCCTAAGACATTTCACAGGATGAACACATTAGAAGTATAGACAAACTCTTATTAAAAACAGTGTTTTTCATGACTTGTTTTATTCCTTACATAGTAAGGTACAACGTCTTAAGCGTATAAGCATTGCTGTCTGATCAAATTAATATGCTGTGGATTAGATATCATATCTCTATGATGTGGTATAGGCTTACTGATAAATGGGACCTGACTATGTCGTGATCCTGTGGATTTAGTTGACCACAAGCTCTGGTATTCCCCTCCAGTTGTTCAAACAACCTCTGTGCTGTCACATTGCATTAGCTATACTAGAGTGCTCTGCATAGAAGGTTTCAATGGAAACACAGCAAGCAGCACTTCATGGGATGTCTTTGTCCAATAAACCACAGACATAGATGATAATGTGTAGTGGTACCCCAGAGTCATCTGGTCTCCAAATGTAGAGAATGAGTAAACAACACTAGCTGCACCCCTCTGGCGGCACCTCGTCATTCAGTGCAATTTGAATGAGGATAGACAGTGAAGCTACCACCACAGAAACTTCAACTCAACAACCCCCCTGTAAATCAGGGGTCTTTGGGTGCTGCTAATATTCTCGACTCGGAAGCATTCAAAAACATTCCTGTGGGAAATTATGGGTTACACTACACACATGAAAAGGAAAATAAAAGGAATTGGGCCACCCCATGCCATTACCATAAACACCGAAGGGAAACAACCTGCTTAAATAGCTAGGTAAGGGAGCAGAAGGGTGATTAGGGAAGTTGGATCCGCAGGTGGGTGGTGAGTTGAAAGGAGAGGGGTCAGAAACAACAAAGCGATAAATTACAATTTTAAAAGCTTTTTTGAAAATGAAAATAAATCATAATTAAACAACAGTGGGACGGATGATACAGCCATCTAAGACTCAACAACCCTGAAGCAACTATCAGCAGATTCAAAATAATAACTCAAAAAAGAGAACACCCAAAAATACATTTTTAGATACTTTTAAAACATTCACGTGGAAAAAAGTAACAGGAACGGATCTTTTCCCAAAGAATTCTAATTAACATTTTGAGACAAAATAGCACCCCTTTTACACAAATGACAAGACACATCACTCAATTTACAGAACATTGGGTACAGGTACAGAGCCAATGTGCAGGGTCACCGGTTAGTCGAGGTAATTGAGGTAATATGTACATGTAGGTAGAGTTAAAGTGACTATGCATAGATAATAACCAGAGAGTAGCAGCAGCGTAAAAGGGGTGGGGGGCAATGCAAAAAGTCTGGGTAGCCATATGATTAGCTATTCACAAGTCTTATGGCTTGGGGGTAGAAGCTGTTGAGAAGTCTTTTGGACCTAGACTTGGCACTCCGATACCGCTTGCCGTGCGGTAGCGGAGTGAACAGTCTATGACTAGAGTGGCTGGTGTCTTTGACCGTTTTTTAGGGCCTACCTCTGACACTACCTTGTATAGAGGTCCTGGATGGCAGGAAGCTTTGCCCCAGTGATGTACTGGGCCGTATGCACTACCCTCTGTAGTGCCTTGCGGTTGGATGCTGAACAGTTGCCATACCAGGCAGTGATGCAACCAGTCAGGTTCTATCCTCCATCAGGTCGATGGTGCAGCTGTAGAACTTTGAGGATCTGAGGCCCCATGCCATATCTTTTCAGTATCCTGAGGGGGAATAGGTTTTGCCGTGCCCTCTTCACGACTGTCTTAGTGTGCTTGGACCATGATAGTTTGTTGGTGATGTGGACACCAAGAAACTTGCTCTACTACATCCCTGTCAATGAGAATGGGGGCGTGCTCGGTCCTCCTTTTCCTGTAGTCCACAATCATCTGCTTTTGTCTGTATCGCGTTGAGGGAGATGTTGTTGTCCTTGCTCCACACGGCCAGGTCTCTGACCTCCACCCTATCGGCTGCCTCATCGTTGTCGGTGATCAGGAAACTTAATGATGGTGCTGGGGTCGTGCCTGGCTGTGCAGTCATGAGTGAACAGGGACTACAGGAGGGGACTGAGCACGCACCCCTGAGGGGCCCCGTGTTGAGGATCAGCATGGTGGATGTGTTGTTACCTACCCTTACCACCTGGAGACAGCCCGTCAGGAAGTCCAGGATCCAGTTGCAGAGGGAGGTGTTTAGTCCCAGGGTCCTTAGCTTATTGATGAGCTTTGAGGGCACTATGGTGTTGAATGCTGAGCTGTAGTCAATGAATAGCATTCTTACATAGGTGTTCCTTTTGTCCAGGTGGGAAAGGGCAGTGTGGAGTGCAATAGAGACTGCATCATCTGTGAATCTGTTGGGGCGGTATGCAAATTGAAGTGGGTCTAGGGTTTCTAGGATAATGGTGCTGATGTGGGCCATGACAGGCATTTCAAAGCACGTCATGGCTGCAGACGTGAGTGCTACGGGTTGGTAGTCATTAAGGCAGGTTACCTTAGTGTTCTTGGGCACAGGGACTACAGTGGTCTGCTTGAAACATGTTGGTATTACAGACTCACACAGGGAGAGTATGAAAATGTCAGTGAAAACACTTGCCAGTTGGTCAGTGCATGCTCAGAGTACACATCCTGGTAATTTGTCTGGCCATGCGGCCTTGTGAACGTTGACCTGTTTAAAGGTCTTACTCACATCGGCTATGGAGAGCGAGATCACACAGTCGTCCAGAACAGATGACGCTCTCGTGCATGTTTTAATGTTACTTGCCTCGAAGCGAGCATAGAAGTAATTTAGCTTGTCTGGTAGGCTCGTGCCACTGGGAACCTCACGTCTGTGCTTCTCTTTTAAGTCTGTAATAGATGGCAAGCCCTGCCACATCCGACGAGTGTCGGAGCCGGTGTAGTACGATTTGATCTTAGTCCTGTATTGACTCTTTTTTTCCATTTTTTCACCTTTATTTAACCAGGTAGGCTAGTTGAGAACAAGTTCTCATTTGCAACTGTGACCTGGCCAAGATAAAGCATAGCAATTTTTCCATTTTTTCACCTTTATTTAACCTGGTAGGCTAGTTGAGAACATGTTCTCATTTGCAACTGTGACCTGGCCAAGATAAAGCATAGCAATTCGACACATACAACAACACAGAGTTACACATGGAATAAACAAAACATAGTCAATAATACAGTAGAACAAAAGAAAACAAAAAGTATACAGTGAGTGCAAATGAGGTGTATAGTGTTGAGTCATCCGCATTCATAGACACTCTGGCTTTACTCAAAGTCAGAGGCATGTCGTTAGTAAAAATTGAAAAAAGCAAGGGGCCTAAACAGCTACCCTGGGGAATTCCTGATTCTAACTGGATTGATTTAAGAGGCTTCCATTAAAGAACACCCTCTGTGTTCTGTTAGACAAGTAACTCTTCATCCACATTATAGCAGGGGGTGTAAAGTCATAACATTTCAGTTTTGTCAAAAGCTGCACTGAAATCTAACAAGGCACTCCCCATAATAATTTTATCATCAATTTCTCTCAGCCAATCATGTACTTACAGTCACTGTGGGGATGACATCATTTATGCACTTATTGGTGAAGCAAGTGACTGATGTGGTGTACTCCTCAATGCCATCGGAAGAATCCCGGAACATATTCCAGTCTGCTAGCAAAACAGTCCTGTAGCTTAGCATCTGCTTCATCTGACCACTTTTTTATTGACTGAGTCACTGGTGCTTCCTGCATTAGTTGTTGCTTGTAAGCAGGAATCAGGAGGATAGAATTATGGTCAGATTTGCCAAATGGAGGGCGAGGGAGAGCTTTGTATGTGTCTTTGTATGTGTGAGGAGTAAAGGTGGTCTAGAGTTTTTTCCCCTCTGTTTGCACATTTAACATGCTGGTAGAAATGAGGTAAAAAGGATTTAAGTTTCCCTGCATTAATGTCCCCGGCCACTAGGAGCACCGCCTCTGGATGAGCGTTTTCCTTCCTTCCTTTGCTTATGGCCGTATACAGCTCATTGTGTGCGGTCTTAGTGCCTGCATCGGTTTGTGGTGGTAAATAGACAGCTACGAAGAATATAGATGAAAACTCTCTTGGTAAATAGTGTGGTCTACAGCTTATCATCACCCTCTACCTTGGGCGAGCAAAACCTTGAGACTTTGTTAGATATCATGCACCCGATGTTGTTTACATACAGTATATACATAGACCGTCACCCCTTGTCTTACCAGAGGCTACTGTTCTATCCTGCTGATACAGTGTATAACCCGCCACCTGTATGTTATTCATGTCGTTGTTCAAGCCACGACTCTGTGAAACATAAGATATTACAGTTCTTAATGTCCCGTTGGTAGGATATACAGTTGAAGTCGGAAGTTTACATACACCTTAGCCAACTACATTTAAACTCACAATTCACAATTCCTGACATTTAATCATAGTAAAAATTCCCTGTCTTGGGTTAGTTAGGATCAACACTTTATTTTAAGAATGTGAAATGTCAGAATAATAGTAGAGAGAATCATTTATTTCAGCTTTTATTTATTTCATCACATTCCCAGTGGGTCAGAAGTTTACATACAATCAATTACTTTTTGGTAGCATTCCCTTTCAATTGTTTAACTTGCGTCAAACGTTTCGGGTAGCCTTCCACAAGCTTCCCACAATAAGTTGGGTGAATTTTGGCCCATTCCTCCTGACAGAGCTGGTGTAACTGAATCAGGTTTGTAGGCCTCCTTGCTCGCACACACTTTTTCTGCCCACAATTTTTTTTATGGAATTGGGGTCAGGGCTTTGTGTTGGCCACTCCTACCATTTGTGTTGTCCTTAAGCCATTTTTCCACAACTTTGGAAGCTTGTAAAGCCATGACATTGTTTGGATTTTTCCAAGCTGTTTAAAGGCACAGTCAGTCAACTTAGTGTATGTAAACTTCTGACCCACTGGAATTGTGATACAATGAGTTTTAAATTAAATAATCTGTCTATAAACAATTGTTGGAAAAATGACTTGTGTCATGCACAGACTAGATGTCCTAACCATTTTGCCAAAACTATAGTTTGTTAACAAGAAATTTGTGGAGTGGTTGAAAAACTAAGTGTATGCAAACTTCTGACTTCAACTGTATATATCTTGTGTAAATTCATCCGGTGTATATACGTATAGATTGCATTTGGATTACTGTTACAGTGCAATTTGGTATTCGTTCCAACATTTCTTGATACATTTTTTGTTGTTGTGTTTTTTGTGTACATGTTTGACATTTTACTACATTGTTGGGAGCTAGTAAGATAAGCATTTTGCTGCACCCGCTATAACATCTGCTAAACCGTGTATGATTTGTCTATGGACAAAGAATGATTGCAATCCACACTTTGGTTTTGATAAACTAACCACTAACGTTTAGCAACATTAGCATTGTGCCAACAATTCCTGACATCGGTAAACTATCACTTATAGTTATGTCGGCTCAGGAATTAGGTTCTTACTAGTGGTTGTCTGTTCCTTGTTATTATCATAAGACGTGCAACATTCTGTGAGCTGTCCAATCAAACTGATATGAACATGAAGAGTCCCTGTCAATATCACTGCAAAGAAATCTTAGATCCCTTTGAAAATAAAGTTCTTAGTTACGTGTTTCGAAATCCTATGTCCTTGTTTATAAAAGTGATACATTTTTATGGGCTGTACACGTACTGTTTGTTAGTGTAAGTGGGCTCCGTGTCCAAATCTATGTTTATCAGTGCAACCAGACCGGTTGTGAGATGACTGTGCATCCTTTCCTGGAAGTGTACTGTTGAGATTCAGTTTGATATCTTGTTGCACTTGGAGCCATAATTGACTTGTTTTCTTCATTCTGTAGTTCAATAAAGGACCATTTGGAGAGATTCAGTAAATATGGAGCATTAGAGCTAAACCTACAGTAAATAAGACAAATCTCTTCCTAACTTCAATGGTCCAGTGAAATTCACAAACATACATTTTTCATAATTTAGTTTTAAGCCTTCCCCAAACCATAGACCTAACCTTAACCTCTAAATGTCATTCAGAGAGCGGGGTTCTACTAAGCTAACATATGGAATATTTTTAAAGATCGTCATACCATGGATTTTATTTGGAATTTTAGGACCCCTTTAGGTATCAAAAGCAATTATTTATAGCTCATAGAAAGGCATTGACTAACGAATTTGTAAATGGCAAAAAAACATCTCACAAGGAATTAGGTTTCAAAGTGTCTGTACTATTGTCACGCCCTGACCTTAGAGAGCCATTTTATTTCTCTATTTGGTTAGGTCAGGGTGTGATGTGGGGTGGGCATTCTATGTTCTATTTTCTATGTTTTGTATTTCTTTGTTTTGGCCGGGTGTGGTTCTCAATCAGGGACAGCTGTCTATCATTGTCTCTGATTGGGAACCATACTGAAGCAGCCCTTTTTCCCACCTGTCTTTTTGGGTAGTTAACTTTGTTTGTGGCACTTAGCCCTGTAAGCTTCACGGTTGTGCAGTTTGTTTCTTGTTTTGTTGGTGACATTCCAAATAAAAGGAAAATGTACCCTCACCACGCTGCACCTTGGTCTTCTTCCAGCAACGACCATGACACCTATATCTAGGATATATAAGAAAGCTCAGGAAATATATATATTTCTACACATATCTAACCCCTTATTTTTGTTGGGACAAAACTACTTCCCTTAATTTGTATGGGTTACCTTCAGGGTTACCTCCCGTGACACTTGTGGTAGAGCAAAACTAATACCATCGTGTTCATGAGAGTCATCTTTCCATCGAGTGGTCATATTCATTTGTAGGCCAAACAGTTTGGCCGCTACAGGGGTTTTCGTGAGAAGACCGATATTCAGGATGTCTCACAGTGGGACAAACACTTCTGTAGCTTGCCCACCTTCCACCGCAGATGCAGAAGGCCTTATGGCGGCTGTGTACGTGTGTAGATTTAGGGTGTACGTGTGTAGATTTACCCGCCTGCATGTTCGTGGGTGGAGTGTTTTTGTTGTTGTTGCCGGCAGCGGAGTCTTTTCGTTGCGTTACACCCAGAGAGGAACTCTGCCTTGGAGGGAAGATGGCAGAAGTGGTTGATGAGTTAGAATTAAGCAGCCTGTCCAGTAAACTTGGTGAAGACCAATGTTCTGAATCTGTCGTGCGAGGGTAAAAACCAAAACGTCCACTGGGGTCCTGAGGACTGAGTTTGGGAAATCCTGGGCTACACAGTTGTGACAGTACACATTTGATAGACTTCATGTTCCTGTTCAATACTAATGGAAACGCTAATTTTATACAAAGGTTCTTCTGGCCTTGATGACACCAAGAGGTTGGTGCCAAACTTCAGAACAGGGCTACCGCACACAAAGATATCATAGACAACCCTGATGCTACGCTCAAAGACAGGAATAAGTACAAAAAGGCCTGCTATAACCGCCGCAGTGTAATCAAATGAGCAAAAGGACAATATAGGAATAATATTACGCAGGCTCCGATGCCCGCTGCATGTGGCGTCGGGTATCTGCCTCTACCAGACGAACATAGCGCATTTTATGCACGCTTTGACAACAACATCGAGCCGGTTGTGAGGGCCGTCACCCACCCAGAGGATTGGGTGATCTCGCTCTCACAACATGCTATTCCAGGGCACGTTCTCAGAGCATGCGCAGAACAGCTGGCAGGCATATTCACGGTCATTTTCAATCTCTCATCGTGGTTGATGGTTGATGGAGTTGCAAGGGTGTGCCTGGACGGTGCGTTGGGTGTCATTTGCAGATAGAAATGTGTTCAACGTCCACTGAAGTAGCTAGCAAGTTAACTAGATATCTACATTAGTTGCCTTGGTAACCAAAGACATAGACTTGCTAGTTAGCTAAACAAACCATCAGTCCTAGCTTGCTATAATTAACATTTAATACAACACTGCAATAATGTTTTCAATTTGACTTTTGCTTTCAAAAGCAGCTCAAACATAGAACATGTAAGAATGAACTATAGCCATTGAATGATATACCATGCATTATAGGGAAATAATGTACACTCTAGAGTGCCCTTCAAGCCAATCAGAAATGAGTATTCAACAATGCCATTGTCTAAATTAGATAATGAAGTGGGTGGTTCGAGCCCTGAATTTGGATTTGGCTGACAGACATGGTATATCAGACCTTTTTTCAGATTGGAGTGCAGTTGTGAGTCACCTTTTGATTTGTACCCACCTCCTAAGGATGAGGAGTCTCTTCAGCTTTCGCTCAAAACATTGAACTTGAAGAAACCACCAAACCGTGTGTGTTTTCCTGTCACTTCGTGGACAAGAGGCCAACTGAAGAGCATCCTTTCACTGAGAAGTGGTTGGGCTATTTTGCTCCAGTACAGACCAGAAGGTGACGTCTCATCAGGACATCAACAAATACAGGCCATGTAGCTGTTAGCTAGCTGCTGCTCGCTAGCTATTGTCACAGATGGGGTGTTCTGAATCAGGCAGAAATTTGCTAGCTTAGCTAACTATGTTAGTAGTAGGTAGCCACTCCTAAGTCCTAACATACTGTAACTAGCTACATACTGTACTCACTTAGCTAGCTAGCTTGGGGGCAGCCCATCTGATACAGTGTGCTCACTAACTAGCCTAGCTAGTTAGTCCCTACATTATTAGCTATCCAACAACTAATGTCTGACAATGTCTCCCCCATGCCATGACTATCCCCATCATTGCTGGCATGCCACTGGTGATGCTCATGAAATGTCTAACTAGCTAAATTATTAAATGTTCAAGTGTTTTTTTTACCTAACCATGACCAGTAGGCTGTCTGTGTATTCTTGTTTTGTTAAACTTGTGATCTCTCTTATATTTGCTTGACAGATGAAGACAACTGTGATGATGCAGAGTCTGATCTGAGTGTGCCAATGCCACCGCAGCATAAAGATGCTGATACTCAATGGAGGTTCCAGCACTGACTGATTACAGCTACGTGTCAAGAGAACCAGTTAACAAGCCCACCTGCCACAAACAAACCCAATGTGGTAGTGCACAGCCATTGACCCATACCATCCTGAAGAATGACACTAGCTCAGTGTTGTATACTGGCCTTCTTAGTGTTTTCCTTGACCGTGTAGAAGAAATTCTACATGGCTAGCTTAAAAATGCATATCACTGATCAAATACTGATAACCTTTATGAAGCTGAATCTTCTACAGGGTGCTCTTGCTGAAGGCTTTGCTGTGTCCCAGGGAGTAGTGAGCAGAATCTTTTCCTACTGGATTGACACAATGGAGGAGCACATTTATTTATTTATTTTACCTTTATTTAACCAGGCAAGTCAGTTAAGAACACATTCTTATTTTCAATGACGGCCTGGGAACAGTGGGTTAACTGCCTGTTCAGGAGCAGAACGACAGATTTTGTACCTTGTCAGCTCGGGGGTTTGAACTCGCAACCTTCTGGTTACTAGTCCAACGCTCTAACCACTAGGCTACGCTGCCGCCCCACATGAGGATCTATATTCCATGACTGCCAAGAGAGACAATCCAGAACACAATGCCTCAGTGCTTCAAAGAGAAGTTCCACAACACTACATGCATCATCGACTGCTCTGAAACCACTCAATATCGATTCCAGAGGGGAGTCAATCAGCCACTATTATTCCAGCAATACTATCAAGTATTTGGTTGTCATTGCTCCATGTGGACTCATTATGTTCATTTCTCCTGCATATGGAGGCAGATGCAGTGACAAGTTCATCACCCAAAACTCTGGCTTCCTGGAATACCTTAGGCCTGGCAATGAATTAATGACAGACAGGAGCTTCACCATCTGAGAACTGCTGTATGAGAGGAAGGTAAACCTTGCCATACCAGCCTTCACTCAAAGGAGGCCAGCTGTCTGATGAGGATGTCACAAGCACGATAAGGATAGTTAATGTGCGTATACATGTTGAGAGAGTTATCAAACGACACAAGGTGTTCAAAAATCCTCTCCCAGACTGTTCCCATCAACCTGACACACAAAATGGACAACGTCCTTAGAATCTGTGCAGCACTTGTTGACATGCAGGTTGAGATCATTCATGAGAAAGCCGAGAGAGCAGTGAGAATGTTCATACATCCTAAATGTGACTTTATACACTATAATATATGTGTGTGTATGAATATATATATATATATATATATATATATATATATATATATATATATATATATATATATATATATATATATATATGTAGTTATATATATGTAGTTATATATATATATATAGTTATATATATATATATATATATATATATAGTTTCCTGTTTATTCTGAAACATTTTAATGTTTCTACGTTTGAAATATACTGTAACTTTATACTGTAACTTAGCCTGTTCCTGATAATTACAGGAATCCACTAGGTGCCACTATCATGCCTTCTTAAATCTATTTTAAATACATTTTCTTCCAAATCAAAATATCTAACAGACCAAGAGGGAATACAACTGTTTATCAAGTGCCACACAGTTTTGTTCATTTGTGCTCTTGAAAAACAAATCCAGAGTCAAACCTGAAAACACATTTGAAACCTTTAGACATGCCTCCCCGTCCTTCATTTCAAAAGGTTAAGAATCAAAGAAAATGTCAACAAGTGGTGTTTTTCTTCACGCAGTAATTTGTCACGAGCAAGAGGAGTTACGGTATGCTTAGATAATTTCATAGTGCCATATGAGAAGAAAGAGATATACAAGGTACAATAAAAAATATTCATAAATCATAAGGAGTTATCCTTAGGCCTTCGATAAACATGTACTGTATGAAAATAGCTGTACGAGGCAAGACATAAAAAACACCATGAAGAATTATGCAAATATAATCAGGTAAATGTGCATATATGAAGAGAACTGTACAATACAACAACAAAAAACACGGAGTTATACTTAGATAAAGTAGAGCTAACAGAGTGAGCTTTAGAACACAAAATAACACAAAATAAGAACTATTTAAAAACAAAGTATTAGGCCCGAGCCTAGATACCACACAAAATAACATATTTGGAGCACAGACTTAGTCTGCCTGACTGGATCTCATATAGTGTCCTTGGCAGCACATCTGTGAAATAAAATGTATTCAGTTTAGGGATAACATCAGCACATAACTTCACATCAAAAGGCACATCAATAATAACCTGCTCGGATGGAGCCCAGACAGCAGTTTGTGTCTCTCCAGTCCTGTGCAGAACATGCCCATTTGCACCTGTAGTACCCACGGGCGCCATTCAGTTGCAGCTGAGGAACCCCATCCACCAGCTTCACATTGTGAGTTTGCTAGAGAACAGTTCAGTCAGAGATTCACACTTCTTACTCAGAACAGGACATTTGATTTCTAGAAGTTCTTGAGAGTTTAACACTATCTGGGCTTGCAGAAAGCCATGGCTTCTTGACACTCACTACTGTGCCTCTACTCTCTAGACTAAGCCCACAGCTCTCCATCAATGTGTAGACCACCCGCTTGTTCTCCTTGCCATATGTGCTTGCTGCGTTCCCATGGAACCTGGGGAAGAGATGCTGCCGCACAAAGTTGTCTGGATTTGTTGAGGTGTGCACAGGAACCTTCTTTGCTGAGCTAGCAGTGATCCGAAGTTTACGTCCTTCATACCATGCATAGGAGGCACTCTGTGCTTTAGTGACCTCCTCCAAGCTGGCACATTTCCACTCCTCCAGCTTAACATAAACGTCCTAAAATGACAAGCATTTCTGACACTGCATGTTGATTCCGTGTTCAGTGCCTTAGACCGCTGTGCCACTCGGGAGCCCTATAACGGACTACCATTCAAATTGGAGATAATGACAATGCAATACATAAAAGACTATAAATCACAACTTAAAGCAACCACTAAGACGGACTGTCAACAGACAAACAGAGAACACGGATACAAATGCATAGGGGATAATGGGGCAGATGGGCGACACCTGGAGGGGGGTGGAGACAATCACAAAGACAGGTGAAACAGATCAGGGTGTGACTGTACCCCCCCCTCTATGGGCGCCACTTGGCGTCTCACCTGGACGCATACCTGGTTGACCGGGGTGCTGGTGGTGGAAGTCGGCGATGAGGGCTGGATCCAGCATTTCTCTAGCGGGGACCCAGCAGCTCTCCCCCGGGCCATAACCCTCCCAGTCAACCAGGTACTGGAAACCCCTGCCTCGTGGTCGAACACTCAGGAAGCGTCTCACCGTGTATGCCGGATGGCCATCGATGACACGGGGAGGAGGGGTGGGCCTGGAAACAGAAGACAAAGGGCTGTAACACACGGGCTTAATCCTAGACACATGGAAAGTATGGTGAATACAGAGGGTACGGGGTAACAAAAGACAAACAGCAGTGGGGCTAATGACTCTAGAGATGGGAAACGGACCGATGAAATGGGGGGAAAGTTTACGGGACTCCACCTAGAAGGGCAGGTCGCGGGTGGAGAGCCATACCCTCTGCCCGAGCCAATAGCGTGGAGCAGGGGTCCGATGGCAATCTGCTTGTCGTCTATACCTGGTAGTGGTCTTCAGCAGAGTGGCCTGGGCTCTCTTCCAGGTACGGCAACAGTGGGGGATGAACATCTGGGCAGAGGGATTGCTGACTTCTTCCTCTTGCTCTGGGAAGAGCGGAGGCTGGTATCCCAAGGAACACTTGAAGTGCGAAAGACCCGTTGCAGAGCAAGGGAGGGTGTTGCGAGCATACTCAACCCATACCAGTTGTTGACTCCAGGTGGGAGGGTTGGCGAAGTCTAGGCAGCATCTCTCGTCTCCAAGTCCTGGTTGGCTCACTCTGAATGGCCATTGGACTGGGGGTGGAATCCAGAGGACAGGCTAGCTGACGACCCAATGAGCGTGCAAAACGCCTTCCAGAACCGGGACGAGAACTGCGGACCCCGGTCGGAGACCATGTCCACCAGGAATCTGTGGATCCGGCAGATGTGCTGCACCATAAGCTGGGCCGTCTCCTTGGCTGAGGGTAGTTTGGGGAGAGGAATGAAGTGGGTGGCTTTGGAAAACCGGCCGACCACAGTCAGGATGGCCATATTTCCATCAGACAGGGGGAGACCCGTGACGAAATCCAGAGATATTTGGGACCACAGACGATGAGGGACAGGCAGTGGTTGGAGAAGACCAGCTGGAGCTTGCCGAGGAGTATTGTCCTGTGTTCAGACCGTGAAGGCACCAACAAACGCGGCAAGATCCGGAACCATAGTAGGCCACCAAGAGCGTTGTCGCACGAAAGCCAGGGTCCGACGAGAACCCGGCTGTCAAGCAAGCCTGGGGGAATGGGCCCACTCCAGGACCATGAAGCGGACAGTGTCAGGTACAAACATCCGGTTATCTGGGCCCCCCAAGGGTTTGGCTGGGACCGCTGCGCCTCCTGGACCTGTTTCCCTATAACCCAACTGAGTGCCGTTGCCAGGAACGAGGTGGATAGGATGGTCTCGGGCTCTGGTGTGGTAATAGTGGTGAGATAGGGCCTCCAGCTTGACATTCTTGAACCCCGGCCGGTAGGAGAGGGAAAAGTTGAACCGGGTAAACAACATGGCCCATCTCGCTTGCCTGGAGTTGAGGCGCTTGGTGGTTCGGAGATACTCCGGGTTTTTGCGGTCGGTCCACACAATGAACGGATGTTCCGCCCCTTCTGTCCAGTGCCTCCATTCCCCCAATGCCATCTTCACCGCGTGATGCTCCCGATTCCCCACACCGTAGTTCCTCTCCCTGGCTTTTTAGGCGGTGGGAGAAGAAGGTGTAGGGGTGCAGCTTAAGGTCCAGGGTACAACGTTGGGACAGGACAGCCCCCACTCCGACATCCTTAGCATCGGCCTCCACCACAAACTGATGGGAAGGGTCAGGATGAACCAGGATAGGAGCAGTGGTGAAGCAGTGATAAGGTCCCGGAACGTACGGTCAGTGGCAGATGACCACGAGAACGGAATCTTTGTAGAGGTGAGTGCAGACAGGGGGGAAGGCCAGGGTGCTGTAACCCCAGATAAAGTTGCGATAAAAGTTGACGAAACCCCGGGAAGCATTGCAGCTGCACCCTGGATGTAGGGCCAATCAACCACCGCTCTCACCTTCTTGGGATCCATCTGGACACTCCCAGCAGAGATGATGTAGCCCAGAAAAGGAATGGTGGAGCAATGGAACTCGCACTTTACCGCCTTAACAAACAACTGGTTCTCCAGAAGGTGCTGGAGAACCTTTCGGACATGGAGCATGTGTTCTTGGGGGGAGTGGGAGAAGACGAGGATGTCATCAATGTAGACAAAGACGAACCGGTTCAGAATGTCACGGAGAACATCATTCACCAGAGCTTGGAACATTGCAGGGGTGTTGGTGAGGCCAAAAGGCCAGACCAGGTATTCGTAGTGGCCCTAGCCGTGTTGAAGGCAGTCTTCCACTCGTCCCCCTCTCGTATCCGCACGAGGTGGTAGGCGTTTTGTAGATCCAGCATGGAGAAAACAGTGGCCGCCTGGATCGGCTTGAAGGCCGTGAAAAATGAGTGGTAGCGGATAATGATTCTTCACAGTAATGTCATTGAGTTCCCGGTAGTCAATGCATGGGCGCAGGGTCTTGTCCTTTTTCTCCACGAAGAAGAAACCTTTCCCAGCGGGAAAGGAAGAGTGACGGATATATCCTGTAGCTTGGGCGTCCCCAATGTAGGTCTCCATAGCCTTGGTCTCTTGTCCCGACAGAGAGTACAGACGTCCAAGGGACGGCTTGTTGCTAGGGAGTAGGTTAATCTCGCAGTCATAGAGGCGGTGCGGTGGAAGGGAAGTGGCCCGGGACTTGCTGAACACCTCCCGGAGGTCCTGGTACTCCGCGGGAATGGCTGAGAGGTCCGGAGCAACTTCCGAGCCCGCAGGAAGATGTCCAGAGGCAGATTGCGCCTGACTTCAGACAATGGGCGTGGCAGAACAGACTCCAGCCCATGATAGCACCCGTAGACCAGTTAATTTAATTTATTTAATTTAATTTATCCGTTATTTTACCAGGTAAGTTGACTGAGAACACATTTTCATTTACTGCAACAACATGGGGAATAGTTACAGGGAAGAGGAGGGGGATGAATGAGCCAATTGTAAACTGGGGATTATTAGGTGACCGTGATGGTTTGAGGGCCGGATTGGGAATTTAGCCAGGACACCGGGGTTAACACCACTACTCTTACAATAAGTGCCATGGGATCTTTAATGACCTCAGAGAATCAGGACACCCGTTTAACGTCCCATCCAAAAGACAGCACCCTACACAGGGAAGTGTCCCCAATCATTGACCTGGGTCATTGGGATATTCTTTTTAAATTAATTATATATATTTTTTTTAATAGACCAGAGGAATGAGAGGAATAGACCAGAGGAATGAGGGGCCAGGAGAGTGGTCTCACTGTGATTCCCTGATACACATAGTTTGATGGGATTGGTGTTATGGGTGACCTGATCAATAGAGCACCCGTCCAGCGTTCTAAGTCCCTGGACGTGCGAGCGGAATCGAATTTCCTCTCCATCCGTCGTTCCCACAATCACCCATCGATGCAGATGGTCAAAGCGATGAGGGAGTCAAGATCTGTGGGTAAATCCTGAGCAGCAAGCTCGTCCTTAACCTCCTCTGAGACGCTGTGCAGGAACATGTCGAACAGTGCTTCCTGGTTCCACGCAGTCTCCGCGGCCAACATGCGGAAATCCAAAGCATAGTCGTCCACTCTGAGGGCATCCTGCCGGAGCTGGATTAGCTTCCAGGCAGCTTCTCTCCCGGAGAATGGGGCATCAAAAACCTTCCTCACCTCCCCCATGAACCCCTCCAAACTCATGCACATGGCCGGCTGTTGTTCTCATACGGCGGTGGCCCAGGTGAGAGCCTTCCCAGACATCAGCGTGATGAGGTTGGCTATCTTGGAGTGATCTGAGGAGGGCTGAAAATACGCCCGACAGGTGCTCTCCATTAAAGCATTCCGGGGGAGGTAAACAAGGCTCCCAGGAAGGTGGAGTGGCCGGTGGGGCGGCACTGCTAACCTCCAAGTTTTAGGGGTGGTACATGTTGGCAGGCAGGCTCAGGGTCAGTGGCAGGCAGAGTGGTCAGGCAGGCGGGCTCAGAGTCAGTACAGGCAAGGGTCAAAACCAGGAGGTCGAGAAAAAGAGAGACTGGGAAAGCAGGAGCTAAGACACAAAAACACTGGTTGACTTGACAAATAAGACAAACTGGCAACAGACAAACAGAGAACACAGGAATAAATACACAGGGGATAATGGGGAAGATGGGCGACACCTGGACGGGGGTGGAGACAATCACAAAGACAGGTGAAACAGATCAGGGTGTGACATAATGCAAACATTCAATACAATACATACACATTATATTTGGTTCGCCAATCAACAGCTAGTTTAAGATTAGCCGACTTGTGATTGTCATTGACCTTCATAAATACAGTAAATACTCGACCCATTCATCCAGAAGTAGTTTGGTCAAATGTTAATTTCAGTCCTATAAAGTGCTGATAATAAACCTTTTTTAATAAATCAATGATATAAATAGACACATAATGAATTCTTAAAATGCTACGTCCTATTCCAAATGCATATTGTATGGGTATAACCTATCAGCGCCACAGCCAGCATTTCACTACATCTGCTAAACACGTGTATGTGACCAATCAAATTTGATTCGATTTGATTTGACCCCAAAGTCTGATCTCTTCCTAGATCTATTCCAATCTCAGCTACATGTATACACGTGTTTAGCAGATGTAGTGAAATGCTGGCTGTTGATCTGAGCTTTGCTGTTGGAAACTACAGTGTCTGACATGGAAGTCAGTAAGTGAATGTCCCCTATATTATTGAAGACACTGCACTTCAGTGTCCGGGTGTCCTTTCAACCAGTCAGTGGATGTCTGACAAATCACTTCCTGTGACCTCTTGGGCTCCTGCTGATGTCAGAGGGTTATTATCTTAAATCCTTCAAGAGTGGGTCATTGGCCCCCTAGTCCAATATGCCTGACACTATGGGCTTGTTTGAGTGGTGGGGGGGGGAAGCAACCCACTGTAGACTAAAGTCGTGAAGTGAAGTCGGGGGAGGTGTATCTGCGACAGCCAAAAGTCGGACACTGTAGTTTCCAACAGCAAAGCTAAGATCAACATGGCAGTGTCAACAAACATGTAGCTGCTATTGTTTATAAAAGTTGGTCTGTATAAATATCAAAATACACTTTTCTGTACCCCCATATCACACACTCACAAACTGGAAACATAACTTGTGTACAATTCATTGGTTCTTGAGAGATCTCAAATATCACTTTTCATTTGTATCCCCAGTAACTTTAGAATCGTTCAAAGTTGATTCCTGTTTCAGGGTATATTTTTTTTTAAAGAATGATTGGTTGACCAATAGTGCCTCGCACCATGCAGGCAATGGCTGCATGGTGCAGTTGGTGAGAAGCAACTGCAGCGACTTGAAGACGACTTCATCAAGAACTGCATGACATTTGATCACGTAATTTTTGTGAAGTTCATGCTGTCGACATGTAGTCACAAGTCGGACCATTTTTATAACCATAATGCAACACACTTTGAAAGACGGTGACCAATGATGGTCAACGACTTGACGAAGGTGATCCGCTCCAACGTGCCCTATGTCTTGTCCACTCCCTCCACATCATCGTTCTGGAGCTCGATAAGTGGGCTTGGCAGAGGGAGTTTGGGCCCAACTGGGAGAGACTTTTCCTGGGGGAATGTGGGGGCCTCTGGAGGCCTCTGGGCCTTACTCAGCGTCAGCTTTCTCCAGAGGAAGCGCAGCACTGATGGCCTGAGGATGATGAAGACCCAAGGGTTGATGATGGAGTTGAAGGACAGCAGGCGAAGCACAGCGAGATCGGTGGCATGGCTCTCCTTTGACCTGCCTGTAAAGTTGACATACACACGGAGCTATATGGGGGAAAAGAGAAAAGGCATCACAGTCGGTTATTCAGAATTTAAATATCAACAAAACCATATAATGGTCATCAATTAAGACAGACCAAATATTTCATTATTATTTATTACAATCCAGGTAGTCTTGGTAGTAGTAAGTAGGCTTAGGCTATAACAGGTGCAAGAAAACTACAGTAAGTAGGACACAGCGGTCCAAGTGTAACGGATGTGAAATGGCTAGCTAGTTAGCGGTGTTCGCGCTAAATAGCGTTTCAATCGGTGACGTCACTTGCTCTGAGACCTTGAAGTAGTAGTTCCCCTTGCTCTGCAAGGGCCGTGGCTTTTGTGGAGCGATGGGTAACGATGCTTCGAGGGGTGACTGTTGTTGATGTGTGCAGAGGGTCCCTGGTTCGCGCCCGGGTATGGGCGAGGGGACGATCTAAAGTTATACTGTTACATAAGGCACTGCATCTCAGTGCTTGAGGCATCACATCACACAATCCAGGCTGTATCACAACCGGCTGTGCTTGGGAGTCCCAAAGGGCGGCGCACAATTGGCCCAGTGTCGTCCGGGTTTGGCTGGTGTAGGCCATCATTGTAAATAAGAATTTGTTCTTAACTGACTTGCCTAGTTAAATAAAGGTTAAATAAAAGATCAATTAAAAGGGCCTGGCAGTCTTACCATTAGGCAGAAAAGTAAATACCTTCAGGCCTCACATCACAAAGGCACCTCATGAGCTGGGCATCATTTTAAAACCAGCTGGAAGCTTCAAAAGTTACTGTGTAAGGCTATGGAAAGGGGTGAGAAGAACCATGAGCCTCCTAGGTTTCATAATTCATAATAGATCAATATACATATTGTCACGGTTTTCTTTAGGTGAAGTAGAGTCAGACCAAAATGCGGCGTGGCTATTGCGATCCATGTTTAATGAAACAAAGTAAACACGAATCAAATACCAAAACGTAACACGCAAACCAAAACAGCCTAATACTGGTGCAAAGTAACACTGAGACAGAACAAGGACAATCACCCACAAAACCCAACACCAAACAGGCTACCTAAATATGGTTCCCAATCAGAGACAATGACTAACACCTGCCTCTGATTGAGAACCATATCAAGCCAGACATAGAAATAGACAAACAAGACATCCAACATAGAATGCCCACTCAGCTCACACCCTGACCAACCAAAACATAGAAACATACAAAGCAAACTATGGTCAGGGTGTGACACATATATTTCATATCAATATTATGAAAGTTTTTCTCATAATGGTAGAAACAAATGTTATTAATTACCCAAGGACTGGTTCATAATAATGGACTATTTCACCCTGGCAGAGCTCCCATGCATTGTTTCATGTGATGTGATTGCAAATATAACTTTCATTTAAATTAAGCTGCAGCAATGAGGTGCATTCAGATTGGGGACTGGTCTCTGCCTGGGGCCTCCAAATCAATGTCTGCCTCTGGGCCCTGGTAATATATAATCAATAAATAATCATAATTTGTCAATGGTATTGCTCCATGTAGGCTATGCCTTTTGTTCTGTGCAAGTTACATTTTAAATTATGGCTTATTTCTAGATGTAGCAGAAGCAGAAGTGGTGATGTGGAAGACCACAAGAAAAACCTCCACTGCACATGTGACTGTCTCAATATTTTCCACATTTAGACCAGCTTTATCGAAACGAATGATTTTACTTACCACTAAAGGAAACGAACAGATGACGAAAGCCACTGTTATGAACACCAGTAGCAGAAGATGCTCCACTTCCTCAGTCATAGCGAAGGATTTTTGGTAGAACCGTATCCGTCGCGTAACTCCCCCACGGTGCGCTTTGCACATCCGATACATTATAATCAAATGGTAGACGACAGATAAGTTACTAACTAGTGTCGTCGAAATCATGATAAGAGCCAATGACGCATACACACCGACGTAGACTTTGTGTTGGGTCACGTTTGGGTTCATGTCAAAGAAGCACCAAGTCCCCGGGCAATATTGGACGTAGTCTCCAAAGCCCATAAAAGGTGCTAGGCAGAAGAAGATGCAGACCAGATAGATGAGTGGAATGGTGATATATCCGCAGCGCTTTGTCAAGTGCCGCTCGTAAAAATACGGCTGTCCAACGGAGAGGTAGCGCTCCAAAGCCATGGCGCACAGAATGGCCAAAGTGGCGAGGCTGAAAAAAGTCATGCTGAAACCAAAGTAGGCGCATACTGCTCTGTTTTTACTCATATCTACCAAGGTCCTGTTTTGTGTATAAGAGGCTAGTACAAGAGGACTGATGGATAAGGAACCTAGTAGATCTGTAGTCACCAGTGCAGTCACCAGCACCTGGAACAAGGATGGAATTTGCCGCCGGCGCCGCATCTCCAAAAGGACCAAGGCGATTAAATTGCCTAGTACCTCCGCAGAGAAGATTGCCGCGGAGATATAGGGATTCCCCGATGAGACAGTGACTCTGTCATGGCAGGTTATACTATCATTGTATTCCATAACAACTGGTCGTAGCCTACTCGCCTAATCTTGAACTGTTAACTATCCCTTTTGCTCACATCACTGCAAACAAAAGAGGCTCTGCTGAAATGAGGCTCATGCTGGCTCCTCTGGTGTCAACAAAAACGGATGTTAATCTTTCCGGCACAACCCAGTCACCCATCCACTCACACACAACCATGCGTGTTATGGTGCTGAGAGTGCAGTACTGTCACACACTGTCAGCCCACTCAGAATGGAGAGGGCGCCCCCGTGCATTGAATTTGTTTTCGCTTTTTGTTCATTTGTATTTAAAAATAATAATAATGTTGTAGGCCTATGCAGCCTCCGTTTGTATAGGCCTACAAGTCAATAGAGGTGGCTGGTGGCAGGGTAGTAATGCCTGGAAACGGATTTCTGGGCGTGTATATCAAACACATCCAACAAATGGTTTCCATGTGTGAGATACCATTCCATTCTAGCCATTACTATGAGCAGCCCTCCCCAAACCAGCCTCCTGTTCTTTCATGAAGAAGATGCTGAATAAAGATAAAGTATAAAGATAATGTAGAAGACAAGGCATGCACACATGACTGTAAGTCACTTTGAAAAAAGTATCTACTAAATGGCAAATGTTGTTATTAATATATTATAGATAACGCAATCTGACAGAGGTTTCACATGTATGGAAGGAATCACAGTTATCCCATCTCCCTGTTCCTAAGGTAAGGTAAGAAGGTAAGAATATATCAGTTCTATATCTATGCTGTCAATGGTCAACCATCCCATACAAACCAATAGCTCTGGGGCTGTATGTATCAAGCATCGAAGTGCTGATCTAGGATCAGTTCCTGCCCCGTGTCCCATGTAATCTTATTCATTTTCATCTAAAAATCTAAATTGATCCTAAATCAGTACTTCTACTCTGAAACCATTTATGAATACTGGTCCAAATAGTAAAACATATATTAGAGGCCTGTATTTCAGATTACATTTCTGGTATGTGACTTGTCCTCAGAGCAGAATTCAGCTCAGCTGTTGACTGCTATGAACTTTCTCCACTAGATGGCGATCTTATCGTGGATATTGTCAACTACAAAATGCTTATGGCTATTCAGCTTTAGCTTACTCAAGACATTAAAGACTAATGGAGACACATAACAAGGGAGACAAGAAAGGTTCTACTTCATTGGATATTGCTATGGCCTACAATATGCACTCGTAGTGCTAGAGGGTTATGTGTATTTTGTGTGTGATGATATCACTGTGGATTAAAGATTGAAGCCCCCTTTTTTGACCACTAATTCTGTCATGTCATGGTCATGGAAGTGGATGTAACATGCTACAGCACATTCATCCCTCTGTTGGTATGTTGAACGAATGGGACATCTGACTAAGACCACGAGTCTGGAAGGCAAAGAGACATTCCAACAAACATGGTAGCACACACTAAGTGCTTTCTCACTCACCCAGAAACAGAAGCCACATAATTCACAGCAATTAAAGAACCACAGTGGCCTGGGAGAGAATGAGGGAGAGAGGGGAGGGTGGATGGGATAGAGGGAGGGAGAGAGGCGACAGAGTCTCTCTCTCTCTCTCTTTCCCTCTGGCCGGTTCCCAGTTCTACTCATTTTTGCAGTTTAAAGAGAATGTCCTGCAATTCTACCCATTTGCCATGACTTATGCCTTGTTAATGATATCTGAGTGAGAGTGACTAACAAAATCAATGGGGGCCCCCTGGAGGTCAGGACCCCTGGTTTCTCCGTGTGTTCTAAAATCTCCATATGACTGGCCATTAGCATAGAAGGTCCTTGAATTGGTCATGGAAATGGGCACGTCATGGCATTGCCTTTGAAACATTTTCTTGAAAAAATGGTGTTTGACTAGACACGATGCTATTTTACAGTAAACAAATTGACAACAGACTTTCAGCACTTTTATAGGGAAGGACATTCAACAAGCACGGCACTTACACAAATTACCTATGATTGGCTGAGAGAAATTGATGATAAAAAAATTGTAGGAGCTGTTTTGTTAGACTTCAGTGCAGCTTTTGACATTATCGATCATAGTCTGCTGCTGGAAAAACGTATGTGTTATGGATTTACACCCCCTGTTATACTGTGGATAAAGAGTTACCTGTCGCAGAACACAGAGGGTGTTCTTTCATGGAAGCCTCTCCAATATAATCCAGGTAGAATTGGGAATTCCCCATGACAGCTCTCTATGCCCCATACTTTTTTCAATCTACTAATGACATGCCACTGGCTCTGAGTAAAGCCTGTGTGTCTATGGGTTGGCAAGGTAGCCTAGCTTTGGACTAGTAACCGAAAGGTTGCAAGATCAAATTCCTGAGCTGACAAGGTAAAAATCTGTCGTTCTGCCCCTGAACAAGGCAGTTAACCCACTGTTCCTAGGCCGTCATTGAAAGTAAGAATTGCCTAGTTAAATAAAGGTACAAAAATGTATAAATGGATGACTCAACACTATACACGTCAGCTACTACCTTGAGTGAAATCACTGCAACACTTAACGAAGAGCTGCAGTTCGTTTCAGAATGGGTGACAAGGAATAAGTTACTCCTAAATATTTCAAAAACTAAAAGAGTTGTATTTGGGACAAATCATTCACTAAACCCTAAACCTCAACTAAATCTTGTATTAAATCATGTAGAAATTGAGCAAGTTGAGGTGACTAAACTGCTTGGAGTAACCCTGGATTCTAAACTTCCATGGTCAAAACATGTTGATACAACAGTAGCTAAGATGGGGAAAAGTCTGTCCACAGTAAAGCACTGCTCTGACTTTTTAACAACACTATCAACAAGGCAGGTCCTACAGGCTCTAGTTTTGTCGCACCTGGACTACTGTTCAGTCGTGTGGTGCCACAAAGAGGGACCTCGGAAAATTCCAATTGGCTCAGAACAGGGCAGCACGGCTGGCCCTTAAATGTACACAGAGAGCTAACATTAATAATATGCATGTAAATCTCACATGGCTCAAAGTGGAGGAGATATTGATTTCAGCACCTCTTGTTTTGACTAGAAGTGTTGACATGCTGACTGCACCGAGGTGTCTGTTTCTAAACTACTAGAACACAGCTTGGACACCCATCCATACCCCACAAGACATGCCACCAGAGGTCTCTTCACAATCCTAAAGGCACTACATAGAGCCATGTCTACATGGAACTTTTCCACTTCGGGTAACTGATGGAAGCAGTAGAATCAGATTTAAAAAATAGATAAAAATACATTGCATGCAACAGCGGGGACTGAAGAGACACACACAAAGGCACAGACACACATTCACATGATAAGACACGCCCTCTACACACATGGATGTTGTATTGTAAATATATGATTGTGGAGTAGTGGCTTGAGGGAACACACTAAATGTATTGGGTAGTGTTACTACATGTAATGTTAAGTAATATTTTAAATAACTGCCTTAATGTTGCTGGACCACAGTAATAAATATAAAAATACAAATGGGATTCCTACCCACACGCACGCACGCATGCACGCACAACACACACACACACACACACACACACACACACACACACACACACACACACACACACACACACACACACACACACACACACACACACACACACACACACACACACACACACACACACACACCCCCACTGTGGCCTCAGACACTCTCTCCCTCTCTCCTCTCCTCTTGCATTTATGCAAACACACATATTGTGAAAGAGAGGTCTTAGGTGACCAGGTTTGAGGTTTTAAATGGGGGGTGTTGGTTTACCTGTCAGTGTTACTGGGGACAACTGAGTGGGAACACAATCTGTCCCTAAGCTAGACTATTATTTAACCCAAGACGCCCTGGTTCACCCTCCTCCGAAGTCATAGTTCATGCGGACTCAATCAAACAGTGTGTGCGTGTGCGTGTGTCTGTATGTGTGTGTGTGCGTGTGTCTGTATGTGTGTGTGCGTGTGCGTGGACAAGAGGCATGTTGTTCCATTGAAATAATTACATGTGGTTATGTAGTTGAGCTTTCCTATAATAAGTAGGGAAGAGAAAAGCCCACAAACCTGCTCACTGAATGGGAAACTAGGGCTTTTCCTGTCCAAAATGACTGGTATTTACATACTTTGTCCCAAATATGCTTCCAGTTTCAGTATTAGTAGGCTTCAATCTCTTTACACGACAATGCTGTATATAAGACTATGTTGAGCTTTACTAGTGTATGAAATGGATTTGACTCTATGCGAGAGAAAACAGCATTTCTTTTCTTGCAATCTGAAAGCTGAACTTTCTTACGTAAGAGCATATTTGGGTTGTCTGTATGTCTATCCATCCATTGCATGCTCCCCTCTGCTATCTCCCTACACCAAATAGATATACGAATCAACAGATCCGAGTTATCCTACAGTGTTGCATACTGTTATAGGATCTATAGTTTCTCAAGTTTGTACAATCCTTAGGATTCGATGACAATGAAAATAGCTCTTCACGAGGCATCATTGAGGGGGTAGGAACTTGGGAAGGCTATCGGACCACAGGTTGGGTTCCTGTAAATAAGAAACCTGATGATATCCTAAAACAAACATGTTGGCTTTGCTAAAGACGTGACGGCTGCCAAGACACAGAGAGGTCCAGCCACTGACCACGAGGAGACCAGACCTCCCAGTCTTCCTCTGTCTCTCTCTCCCTCCCTTTCCTCTCTGTCTCCCCTACCTCCCCCTTAGTCTAAGAGGGAGAGAGAGAGAGAGAGAGAGAAAGAAAGAGAATGAGCCTGCTATTACCCAGGGTGCTCTGCAGTGGGAGTGTGTGATGACCACAGAACAAACGAATTCCACTCCGACCGCACGCAAGCGGTTCAGCAAGTTCAGCCAAGATTGCTCAATGCAGCGGTCACTCTCTGGAGTGGGGCTTGGCCAAAACCCTTGCCTGGTCACGGTCACAGAGGTTGAACACTATGTGACCGCTGACTGGTCAAGTGCCCAGTGTGATCACTGATCACTTAAGAGCATATTGTGTTTTTTCTGCCTTTCCATTTTGTTCTTCATCGGTTTTAACCAGCTCTGGATAAGAATGGACATTTCCTAGAACACTGCTTTACACTGACCCAACGCGCATTAAAGATCCAATGTAGCCGTTTTGACCTATATATGAAATCACTTCGGGGTAACAATTAAGTGCCTTACTGTGATTGTTTTCAATTAAAATGGGCAAAAAGTAGGGGGAAAAATGCTCCCAAGCAAAGAGCAATTCATCAATCAAGAATTTTGCTAGGACTGTCTGGGAGTGGTCTGAGTGGGGAGGGGGAAACTGAAAACTAGATGTTATTGGCAGAGAGGTTTCAAACTCTTCTTATTGGTCTATTAACTCATTTACCGGCCATCCAAAACTCCATCCCACCAAAACAGGATGAAATTTCAGGCGGTCTTTTCTGACAGCTTTTACACTTAAAGGGCATTATCATAATTTTCTCAATTTCACAGTATTACTCCAACCTTATAGTGTGAAAATAATATGAACACAGGAAAATCACTGCTTTGATTGTACTGGGCCTTCAAACACTGACCCAAGTGTAGTAGATTTGCTTAGATTGTCTACTCCTGACACAGGTTAATTTCAGCAGGCCTAAGCTGAGCCGACCTCCAGACCATCACATGAATGACCTTTGACCCCTGCAGCCTGCCCCTGAACCAATGGGTCAGCACTTAAGATGGACAGACACATAGAAAGAGAGGGAGAGAAAAGAGAAGATAAGAAAAGAGAAAAGAAAAGAAGAGAAGAAAAGAAAAGGAGAGAGAGAAGAGAAGAAAGAGGGAGAGAGCGAGCGAGAGAGAGAGAGAGAGAGAGAGAGAGAGGGAGGAAGGAAGGAAGGAAGGAAGGAAGGAAGGAAGGAAGGAAGGAAGGGAGGGAGGGAGGGAGGGAGGGAGGGAGGGAGGGAGGGAGGGAGGGAGGGAGGGAGGGAGGGAGGGAGGGAGGGAGGGAGGGAGGGAGGGAGGGAGGGAGGGAGGGAGAAATTGACTGCTAAATTTGTTTTGTGTGTAGTCCTTTTTTACTATATTACCTGGGACATTATTAGACTAGATTAGTTGAATGTATTCACCTTTGTCACCTGATCAGGACTTACTGTTATAACATCTATCTCCATAACAGCTCCTTGGATAACTTACAGCTTATCTATGTGCAAGATAGAGATGCCTTCAGGCAGTCATTGAACAGCTCAATCTATGTGTCATGAGCCCCGGTGGTAATCTGTTCATGTAGTGTGAGAGGGTAGAGTACAGCCAGAGCCTGGGAATGTGAGTGCGTGTGCGTGTGCGTGTGTGTGTGTGCGTGTGTGTGTGCCTGACGGTGAGGAAAAACATCAGTCAGAAACCCTCACAATGGCCCTGCAGCCACAGTACTCACATGTCACCCATCCACCCTGTTACAAACGGCAGGAGGAGTAGCTCTTATACCGCAACTACGCCCCTATACCCCACAGTGCTCCCCTTCCCTATCCCCCTCCTCTGTTCCCCTCTTCTCCCTCTTCTATTTCTTTACCCCCCTCTCTTCTTATTTATTCTCTGCATTCACAACCGCAAAAATATGACCTCTTTTATTTGTAGTCCTACCCCCCCCCCCACACCTCTCCACCCGACCCTGTCTCATTCTATTCATCACCACAGACTGCAGTGAAATTGAAGGAAAAGAAAGAATAAGGAAAAGAAAAGTGGAGGCTGGATGGCTTCCATCATGATTTAGTCAACTTTACCTGTGTGAAATGTTGGCTTGCAGCCAAAAAGTGAAACAATACTCTCTCCAGGCCCAGAGTCATTAGCTGTACACAACTCAACTCTGTGTGTGTGTGTGTGTGTGTGTGTGTGTGTGTGTGTGTGTGTGTGTGTGTGTGTGTGTGTGTGTGTGTGTGTGTGTGTGTGTGTGTGTGTGTGTGTGTGTGTGTGTGTGTACGTGTGTGTGTGTGTCAGCATGTGAGTGTGACTGTTAGGGGTGTGGTTGAAATAAAGTTGGGTCATAAGCACCTTGTGAAAAGAAGACTGTATATCCGCCATACTATCAATACAATTAATCACACAAAAACTCACACACCCACTCATACACACAGACTGCCCAGTTAGCACATAAGGTTCTGAGAACCATAGCTTGGTGAGAGCTCGGTTGTCCTGTGGTTATTTTGCATACAACCTTCCAATAACTTTCTGGTAACGGTGCAGGATAGTTGCTTGGCTTTGGAACATTCTCAGCATATTTAAGGAGCTTGACATTATCTTCTTGATATTTCATTACTTTAACAGAACGTTTCCTAAAAGTTACATGGTCTTAGGTAACGACCGTAAGAGGAAAACACACACTGTAAGTCACTCTGGATAAGGGAAGGGAGAGGAAAAGGAGATACCTAGTCAAGTTGCACAACCGAATATGTCTGTTGAATGACTGAAATGTAATGAAGTGAGTATCCTACCGCCCTGCCTCATATGTTACATAACCCTTCTGGACTTTGTCTCTGGCCATGTCATGGCTGATGGTCTGTTCGAGGCTGGAGCCATGGTTGGATAACCCCATGAGAGTTCATCATACTGCTCCACCCTCCTCCTCTCCTCTAAAGCATACATAACATGGAGGAGAGGGAGGAGGGGATGAGGGGGATGGTGGAGAATCAGGAACCATGTTGAAGAGTAATTGGTGTTCAAGAACACCAGGCAGTAGACTTAATCTAGCAACACAAGTGAAACCACCTGTTTCCCCTCTCAACTAGATAGTGTGGTTAATTCTGAAATGGCACCCTATTTCCTATATATGCACTACTTTTGGCCAGGGTTCATAGGACCATAGGGCTCCTGTTGATACCTGGAGTTTTGATACTGTGTACTTTAAATGATACATGGTCTTAGGTAATGACTGTAAGGGCAGCAGGGTAGCCTAGTGGTTAGAGCGTTGGACTAGTAACCGGAAGGCTGAAAGTTCAAACCCCCGAGTTGACAAGGTACATATCTGTCGTGCTGCCCCTGAACAGGCAGTTAACCCACTGTTCCCAGGCCGTCATTGAAAATACAAATTTGTTCTTAACTGACTTGCCTGGTTAAGTTAAATAAAAATATGTACTGTAACACTGAGAGTGAGTGTCAATTTGCTTTGGCCCTAGTGTGGACACTTTTCAATGACATTGTGTTTGGCATGGCACAGGTCTATTTTGTTTGAGTCCAAACTTCTGTTCCATTCTGTCGGAGTAAACAGACCAGACCAGAGTTGTATATCCACCTCGTACAGTATTGGGACTTTGGACAGGAGGACTGGAGCTGAAACATGTAAGGAGGACGGGAGGACGGCAGGAAGAGGAGACAGGGAGGTAGGACTTCAGACGTGAGGGGGCTTTCTCTGCTAAACTCATCATTGGTCTTGGAGGTTTGGGAGATGTCACTCATAGTGGGCCCGCTTTACGTGATTCACATTGGCTGCATGGATTCCGCCCTGATAATATCATCGTTATGAGAGCCCACCTGTGTAATGTCAAACATGCACTGCAATTCCGTCTTTTCACAAGCAATTGCTGCACTTTCCCCAGTGGCTGAAGAACAATTGACTTATTATGTTTTATTGGTTGTAATGAGAGCAAACTATGTCAGTACCTCCCTTTTCTCTTATCATGAAATCATATTGACACTTGATTGGAACAAAACTGGAATGTCTATTGACTCATTTAGTTCTATTCATCTGTGTGTATTTGCGCCCGTTAACCCCCTGTAAAAGTACTAAAGACATGATATGACTCAAAGTTGAAGATCAGAGCTCTGTTTATCAGGGTTGCAGTGGAGTAGTGTGGCAATGACTGTCTGCTCATATCTGTGCCAGACAAGGTTGTCATGCTGTGTTTGAGATAGTAAAAACGGAGGAGGCCCGAGAGAGTGTATGGGGGAGGAGAGAGGGTGTGTGGTGTGGTGTGTGTGTCACAGGAGGTTGGTGGCACCTTAATTGGGGAGGACGGGCTCATGGTTTTCATTTACTTCGTTCCAGCCATTATTATGAGGCGTCCTCCCCTCAGCTGCCTCCACTGGTGCGCGTGCGTGCCTGTCTGTCTACGTTTATGTACTGTATGTCTGCGTACAATTGTCTGTTTACCATGGGGCAAATCCCCTTCCTCAAACTGACTTAATGACAGGTCTTAACTGGGGTCTGGGGACTGCAGGGCTGGAGGCTTTGGGAGTTGTGGTGGTGGAAGCATGATGGGAACCAAGCCTCCTATCACCATCTCTCTTATTGGAACCAGGCCTTGACTATCTCCTGGAGAGGAACTGTCTACATGTGCCCCCCCCATCCTCTGATGACTCCCCACAAAACCTCTACACAGCCCCCCCCCCCAAACCAACCCCCCTGGAATCCCCACCCTCCTTCCCCTCATCCTCTCTTCCTTCTCCAGTCAGAACAACAAACCCGTGCAACTGAAGCCTGCGGCCTGCAGTGTCAGTCTCCTGTGACAGGAAGCCACATGAGAGAGAAACTGCCAGGGAGAGCAGAGAGAGGCACTTATGGCTGTAAGAGAATCTCCCTCTCTCTGTTCCCCCACTGGAAAAGACACAATGAGAAGTTCCCAGTCCCATGGTGATCCACTTAACCCCCCTTGTTCTCATCCCCCCCCCCCCCCCCCCCCCCTCTCTCTCTCTCTCTCTCTGGATCTCTCCTTCTCTCCATCTATCTTCTGTCGCACTGATGAAAACCGTCCACGCCAACCCCAATAAGGCTCACAAACTCCATATCTCGATCACCCTCATCATTAGACCGAAGCTCTACTCATCCTAAAATCCTACATGAATTGAACTCGGTATCCAGCTAAGCCAAAACAGCCCTAAAATCATTCTATCATACTGATTGCTCGAGTGAAGCATACCTTTAAATCCCAATCAACATTGTCTGCATGGCTTAAGACTTGTTTGTTGAAAAACAAAACAACATTAATTTGATATCATATTAATCATCAGTTTGGTCTGTATGACTAAGACGAACAAAAACAATAAGGTATTCATTAAAATTGTCTTGAAGCCAGAGCACTCTGTTTCTGGTTGGGTTTTAAAACTCTTTCCTGTCTAACGGTTTCTCTCTGGCTCTGCAGGATTAAGTTGCATCCTGGGAAAGTGGTGAATGACACACACAAACACACAAATGACAGTCTTTCCTGTCCCTCCCCCTCCTCTGATTAGTGCTGGACACTTGGCTCTGATGCAGCCTGCTTATTAATTGGTCCTTTCTCAGTTGGATCCTGGAGAGGCTCCAGAGCATGTTATGTGTCTGCAATTAAACTCTGGCCCACAGAGAGGAGGCTTGTGTGGGTGGGGAGGGCACAGTGTGTGTGTGTGTGTGTGTGTGTGTGTGTGTGTGTGTGTGTGTGTGTGTGTGTGTGTGTGTGTGTGTGTGTGTGTGTGTGTGTGTCATGGGGGATCTTGTGGGTTAGGATGTGTGTGTGTGTGTGTGTGTGTGAGAGAGAGAGAAAGAGAGAGAGAGAGCTAGAAAGATAAATAGAGAGAGCTAGAGAGAGAGGGGGGGAGAGAGGAAGAGAGAGAGGGGGGGGGGAAGAGAAAGGTTCACGTCACAGTTATCATGGCTCCTCTCGAGACGACTGCACTCTACACCTCAGTTAGGACCGACAGAATCAAAATGTTTTTCATTCATGTTGTTGACTGACTTGCTGAGTTGAGTAGATGTCATACTCAGTAACTTGTAAAGACTTGCGGCGCGTCCGTGAGAAAGAATGCAACAGTCAGTCGTGGAAAGGGTGTTTCTCCATACATGTATTTGTCTAATAACCATGAGCAAGAGCAATGGAAACAGGGTTGTACTGGTGTCGTTTGAACCTTTGGATGGCACCGTCCCAAAGAGAAACATTTGAACAGTGCACTAACTGTCTACTCTGGCAGAGGTCCCAACCTCTGCTAATGTCATGCTAATTGGAACCAAATCTCCTGTCATTCCAGCTCCGTTTCTCAAACTGGTACCAGTCCAATACTAGAAGAGCTTTACCGTGGATCTACCTTTTCCATCCAAAACATTAACCTGCTATTATTAAATGTCATCCCTGGCCTGGCGTGTCACTTCCCTTGCCGTTGGTTGAATCCCTGGACGATGTTGGGGCTCCAGCGAGCCGTGTCTCCGCCCCCACATGTGGAAACCATCGAAGCCCAGGCCGGAGACACAGGACTGGGCTTGGATTGGAACACTGCTCCCTCGGAACACACTCAGGACCATGCCTTCTCAGAGAGGTTAGGGCCAGGGCGGGTATGTGTGTTTGGTTAGAGCCAGCAACAAGGCAAAAGATCATACCTGTATGTGTGTTTTAGCATGTGTGTGTGTATCTATGTGTATCGGCATCACTCCGTCGATACGGGCAGGGTCTGTCTCAGCCTCAGGACTCACTGATGTGGCCATTACATTCACAGGAACCCCCCCCCCCCCCCACATTCCCCCTCTTCCCATTACAACCGGGCAATTGGGAACGACAGCTGATTCCGGGAAACTGTCTCGCTGCACCGTCAAAAGTTTATGATTAACAAACAGCCGGAGGAACTCAAACCCTATGTAATGTTAGTGTGCTCTCTGTGGGCTGAAACTGGGGGCTTTTGTTGGCAACAGACTGAACAGCTCATACATTCTAGATGGATGGAAGTAGTTAGACTGGTTTGATCTGGATCCAAAACAGAGGGAAGATGTCTGACAGAGAACGAAACTTTGGCCTACTACAGTATGTGTCTTACACTTACTGGAACATGCAAGTCATTTTCCTGAATTTACATTGGACACATCCTAGTGTAAATTTTGTTTTCCGTCATACCTTGCTGCTCTCCCTGTAGAGATCGTTGGTGATTATGGAGGAGAGAAAGGTTGATTTGTAATGCAGCTAGATGTGGTGGGTGGGGTGGACCCCCACTCACAGGAAGAGAGATGTATCCTAAACTGGTCCATAAATCCACAGGTATTTCAGGAGGAGGACAGATCTAGGCCTATGGAAATGGGCCACTTTTCTACATCTCTCCAGACCTGACAACACAGCCCTTCAGGCCCCAAGCTCTCCCAGCCCTCCCGGCCCTCCCAGCCTACCCCCCACTAGCACCCTAGTACAGTCGGAGTTGAGTATTGAATCTGTGGCACAGCAGCTACAGTATGATATGAGCATGACTGTAAACATACACACACACACACACACACAAACACACACACACAACCCCAAAACAGCCTCAATCCTCAATTTCGTCCATTACATTATTATTAATTTGACATTTAAAAGACAAAAACCCAGTTCCCCGTCTAAAAAGTACAAACATTTGATACAAAAGAGCTATTGTGTTATCTGACGTCAAATGCCATGAACAGGAAGGATACAAATAACGCACCAGGAATCCATACAGGATGTTTTCTATACTTTATATTGTGCCTTACTCTGGACACTTTGTTTCCCAATACTTCATTCACTTGGCAGTTGTTTTCATGAAAGTAAATCCTGGAACTGGTAGAAGAATTGAGAGAAGAAAATCTAGAACTGGCAGAAACCAGGCTGCAAAAAAAACAACCCACAGGGACAAAATGAGCACCACCTCTGTAGGATGTTTACTGTAAAACGTACAGTAACTGTTCAAATGACACGTAAAGTTTCCTTAGCTTGTCAGTACAGGTACAGGTAACTGCCAAAATAAAGGAAACACCAACATAGTGTCTTAATAGGGCGTCACAAGCCAGAACAGCTTCAATGAGTCTTGGCATAGACTCCTCAAGTGTCTGGAACACTATTGGAGGGATGGGACACCATTCTTTTACGAGAAATTCCATCATTTGGTGTTTTGTTGATGGTGGTGGAAAACATTGTCTCATGCTATGCTCCAGATTCTCCCATAAACATTGTCTCATGCTATGCTCCAGAATCTCCCATAAGTGTTCAATTGGGTTGTGATCTGGTGACTGAGACAACCCTTCAAATGGCGCCGGAGAAGATGGCAGACGCTTTACGTGCCCCCAGCCAATTGTGTTGTTTTTATTCGCTTATTTGCGTTGTTTGTAACTTGGTTTTTTAAAACTTATTTTGTACATAATGTTGCCACTACCGTCTCTTAAGTACCGAAAATAACTTCTAGACATCAGGACTGAGATTACTCACCATGGACTAGCAGAATCCTCTTTTCCTTTCACGACTCTGACTCTGACGCGAAGGATACGCTGCTTCCTCGGGAACAGGTCCTGATCCCCGTGATCTGCGTGAAAAGGAGGCGGAGAAAGAGGGGCCGAAGGTCCTGCTGCCTTCTGAGATTTCGCAGGTGATGGAATAAACCCCCACTTCCCTCCATTCTGCTAGCAAACATGCAATCTTTGGACAATAAAATTGACGAGTTACGCAGACGATTAAACTACCAACGGGACATTAAAAACTATAACATCTTATGCTTCACGGAGTCTGAATGACGATAACATCAACATACAGCTGGCTGGTTATACGATGTGCCGGCAGGATGGAATAGCTGCGTCTGATAAGACAAGGGGCGGCGTTCTATGTATTTTTGTAATCAACTGCTGGTGCACGATATCTAATGAAGTCTCGAGCTATTGCTTGCCTGAGGTAGAGTTTATCATGATAAGCTGTAGACCACACTACCTACCGAGAGAGATTTGATCTGTATTCTTTGTAGCTGCTTACATACCACCACAGTCAGAGGCTGGCACTAAGACATCATTGAATGAGCTGTATTCTGCCATAAGCAAACAAGAAAACGCTCACCCAGAGGCGGCGCTCCTAGTAGCCGGGGACTTTAATGCAGGCAAACTTAAATCCTTTTTACCAAATCTATGAGTTCTATTCCTCAGCGCCCGTATTCCTAAAGCTTCTCAGGGTAAGACTGGTGATCTAGAAGGCGTGTGTCATGCCCTGACCATAGAGAGCCTTTTTATTCTCTATTTTGCTTAGGTCGGGGTGTGACGGGGGGGGGGGGTGTTCTTATCTAGGTGTTTTATTTCTGTTGGCCTGGTATGGTTCCCAAACAGAGGCAGCTGTTTATCATTGTCTCTGATTGGGGATCATATTTAGGCAGCCATTTTCCCACTGTGTTTGGTGGGATCTTGTTTTTGTGTTGAGGCCTGTGAGCACTACAGAACATCATGTTTTGTGTATTCTTTATTGTTTTTTGTGCGGTGCACTTAAATAAAAAGATGTCGAACCGATTTCACGCTGCGCTTTGGTCTGAGTATGCTTACAATGACGATCGTGACAGAAGATCCCACCACAACAGGACCAAGCAGCGTGCCCGAGAGGAGAATGTATCCTGGGCTTGGTAGGAGATAAAGGAGGAGAAGACATCCTGGACTTGGGAGGAAATTATTGCAGGAGACGAAAGCCTTCCGTGGAAGGAGACGTAAGGAGAGAAGGGAGGATAGCGACGACGCCGGGGTTTGCGGCCACATAGAAAGCCCAAAATACAGCCCCAAAAAAAACTTTTGGGGGGAGGCACACGAGGTGGTCGGCAGAGCGTGCCAGAGCCAGTCTGGAAGAAGACGGTCCACGGTCCGGAACCTCCTGCGACGGTCCACGGTCCAGAACATCCAGCACCAGGACAGGAGCCTCTCTCTGCGCCAGTGCCCAGTCCAGGCACTGCGTCCAGTCCAGCTCCAATGCCAGAGTCTTCCTCTGCACCGGTGCCCACTATAGGCACGGCGTCCTGTCCCGCGCCAAGGCTGTAGCCTTCCTCTGAGCTGATGCCCAATTCAGGCACGGTGGCCAACTCAGCTCCATGGCCGGAGCCTTCCTCGGCGCCAGTGCCCAGTCCGGGTGCGGCGTCCAACCCAGCTCCATGGCCGGGGACCTCCTCTGCGCCAATGCCCAGTCTGGGCAGGGCGTTCTACCTGGCCCCATGGCCGGACCCGTGGTCTGGGCGGGGGCAAAGGTTTTGCGGCCGGAGTCTGCACCTTTAGGGGGGGAGTACTGTCATGCCCTGACCATAGAGAGCCTTTTTATTCTCTATTTTGGTTAGGTCGGGTGTGACTAGGGGGGGTGTTCTTATCTAGGTGTTTTATTTCTGTTGGCCTGGTATGGTTCCCAATCAGAGGCAGCTGTTTATCGTTGTCTCTGATTGGGGATCATATTTAGGCAGCAATTTCCCACTGTGTTTGGTGGGGTCTTGTTTTTGTGTTGAGGCCTGTGAGCACTACAGAACATCACATTTCGTGTATTCTTTATTGTTTTTTGTGCGGTTCACTTAAATAAAAAGATGTCGAACCGATTTCAACCTGCTCTTTGGTCTGAGTATGCTTACAACAACGATCATGACAGCTAGTGTTATTCATTATGATCTAAAAGGCTAAACTGATCCTAGATCAGCACTCCTAGTCTGAGATGCTTTAGGAATATGGGCCCTGTACATGGCTGTTTGTAGGAAGGGTTCATTAGACTGTGAAGTAAATGAGGGACCTAACAGACCATCTCCCTGCAGCCCTGCACTTTGACCTGTTCTCCTGCTATAATTTACAGCCCTCTGTGTGCTGTTGTCTGTTGTCTTTAGGTGTGGTGACATGCTGATGGATTTGTAATCAACACTCCTGTTTGTTTGTCAGGTCTCAATCGTTAGCAGTTTGTCTGACCTTGCAGACAGAGTGCGTAATCTTTCTCAGATAGCCTACACAGACGTGACATCAAGAGTTGTAAAAGCTGCTCTTTCTGGCCTCTTTTCTGGCATTGAGGGAGGGGGGAATGTTTGTGTGTGTGTCTTACTCGCAAACTTAGAACAAAAGCATGGTGGACAGGTGTTGTGCGCAGGAAAACATTCCCTCCCCATACACACTGACCCATTTCTGTTGCTTCTAGGAAAGGAACTGGCAACACTGCTGCCACAATCACATAGGTTAGACACACACAAACACACACACACACACACACACACATACACTAGAGGCGTCACCATTATTCATTACAGATCAAAGACCTTGAATAAAATCCAGGGTGCCACAATTAAACATGAAGGAATTCACGATCTGTGGAGTGCTGTTGCATAAGTTCATGAAATATGGAAAGCTTCAGAGGCTGAAATATGTGTCTCCCTAATGTTCTAGCTCTGACATGGTCTGTGACGTTCTTTAAGGCAATAGCATTCCTCGGAACCCCTGAGATAACATAAAGCAGTGGAAAGGAGGGAAGAAAGAAACAAGCCCCATTTGTGTATTCACTCTGTACTAACAGCACTGAGCACCTCTTTCATTGTTACTCACATGACACCTCCTCAAAGTCTCTATGGCAATTGTCCATAATGACCAATATGTAATTTGTTATGATGACCTCATCACTACTCGCCTCAGGTCGAGCAGAAAGTACAGGAAGTTTATTTTTATTTAACCTGGCAAGTCAGTTAAGAGCAAATTCTTATTTAGAATGACATCCTACTGGGTAACAGTGGGTTAATTGCCTTGTTCAGGGGCAGAATGGGGCAGAACCTTGTCAGCTCAGGGATTCGATCCAGCAACCTTTCAGTTACTGGCCCAACGTTCTAACCACTAGGCTGCGCCCCCAAGTTTAGATTGAGGTCATATGTGCTCTCAGTGAGGTGGGTTAACATCAACAAAACCGCACAATGACATGGAGTTGACACTTGACACAAGCGCTGCCCATTGCCTTTACGGCTTTGAACACTTAGGAGAGAACAATGAAATGGACACGGGAGAGGCAGGCTAAAGCTAACTTTACCATTCTGTCATCAACGGTCAAGTGCTGAAGCACAGCAAAGCTATGATGGGCATGATTCATTATGGAGGGTTCACTTGAAAGCTGTAATTCAGATACGTCAGTTGACTGTGTGTTTATCAAGTTTTGAAGCAAAGGGTCAGATGCATTGTGAAATGTTGAGTGTTTGATTTGGCAGCCCAGCCGCAGTGCAAGGTCCACTGTATTACTTTGGGGTTTGAGACTGCCAAGGAGAGAGAGAGAGAGAGAGAGAGAGAGCTCACCCTCCTCCGTCATTTCATTTTGAAAAATGAGTTTTGCCATACCAATCAGAATCCTTCTCAGAGCAGGCACTGGAAACAATTTGGTGTAAAATAGTCTAATTTTCCTAGAAAAAGTGGAGGACATAACCACTTTATTTTTTCAGCGTGCTTCAATAGTATTCTTCAATCTCTGTGGCTATGAACCATGTCCTGACTCCTCAGCACAAAGGACCTTTGTCTTCACGCGAAGTGACAGACTATCTCTGACATGTAGACCGTTACTGAACCGGCATCTCTAACCACACATGCTGGGTGAGACGGTCGAGTCAGCTTCCAGCCGTATGGTTTGATGTCACCTCCAGTTTCAAGCTCTAGACAGTGATGCAGGGGGGACAATAATGGTGACAGATAATATATCACTTCTCCTCAAGTCCCCAGAATGTCACATCTCTTCCTGTCCATCATAAGGCTATGGGCCACTGACCTCAAAATACAAACCCTGGGGATGGACAGGTATCATATGGCAAGTAGAGGTGACTGTGGTGGTAATAGCAGACACCCAAGCTATTCTCTCAGGGAAGTGGAGGGAACTATGAAACTGCACCCTGTAGCCTGGACCCAGATCTGTTTGTGCTGCTGTATAGCCAAATCAAATCAAATCAAATCAAATTTATTTATATAGCCCTTCGTACATCAGCTGATATCTCAAAGTGCTGTACAGAAACCCAGCCTAAAACCCCAAACAGCAAGCAATGAAGGTGTAGAAGCACGGTGGCTAGGAAAAACTCCCTAGAAAGGCCAATACCTAGGAAGAAACCTAGAGAGGAACCAGGCTATGTGGGGTGGCCAGTCCTCTTCTGGCTGTGCCGGGTGGAGATTATAACAGAACATGGCCAAGATGTTCAAATGTTCATAAATGACCAGCATGGTCGAATAATAATAAGGCAGAACAGTTGAAACTGGAGCAGCAGCACAGTCAGGTGGAAGTTGAAACTGGAGCAGCAGCATGGCCAGGTGGACTGGGGACAGCAAGGAGTCATCATGTCAGGTAGTCCTGGGGCATGGTCCTAGGGCTCAGGTCAGTTGAAACTGGAACAGCAGCATGGCCAGGTGGACTGGGGACAGCAAGGAGTCATCATGTCAGGTAGTCCTGGGGCATGGTCCTAGGGCTCAGGTCCTCCGAGAGAGAGAAAGAAAGAGAGAAGGAGAGAATTAGAGAACGCACACTTAGATTCACACAGGACACCGAATAGGACAGGAGAAGTACTCCATATATAACAAACTGACCCCAGCCCCCCGACACATAAACTACTGCAGCATAAATACTGGAGGCTGAGAGCCAACTTGTTTGGAATGACATTGACCTTAGGAGTTGACAAGACAACACAAACAGATCTGAGATCAGGCTACATATAGAGAGCTCAACAGGAGAATGTTATGACCATTCGCCAACAGTCTGGGTTGGAGGTTGAAAGCATATCCCTCTATCAGATGATGATAATCAGATAAACATTATGTCATTCACATCAGGTGACTAGCAGGGCTCTGAGCCAAGTATGACATCTTCACCACAGACCACAGAGCTCAAAACATAGCTTGCCGTACTTCCTCACAAATCCTAAAAGCAATGTTAGCTCACTTCAAGATGCCCTAGGAGGCCCCACCAAGGGTTTAGTTTCATAGCTAACTCGAACTCGGTGTGTGTGTGTGTGTGTGTGTGTGTGTGTGTGTGTGTGTGTGTGTGTGTGTGTGTGTGTGCGTGCGTGCGTGTGTGTGTGTGTACAAGCATGTTCCTCATAAATATCTGTCCCTTCTCACTTCGCTATGTGAGACAACGGTTGGGGAATGTGAACCAGGTTTTCTGGTTATTGGATATTCACCCTTCACTATGAACAGATATATATTTATTAGACTACGCCAATACAAATGAGCCCAGACATGGGCTGCGTCATTATATCACTGCTGAAGACACTTTCATAAAGGTGATTTTAAAGAGTTATTTCAATGTATGATTTTAATGAGCTTTTTCTTCTCCTTCCTCTAGTTTTTGTTTCTTTGTTAGTACTGTGAAGCACTTTGCACCCTATACAGCATAGTGTGTTACTTATGACCAGAGCCCTATGGAGCCCTATGGGGCCTGGTCAAATTTAGCGCACTAAATATGGAATAGGGTGCAATTTGAGACAAAGATGGAAAGAGAGGGCCATTATTGTTTTTCAACTCTACATATTCTTCACGTCAGTTGGATGTTGTGCTTTTTGCTAGCCAGCAAGCCAAGGGTTATGACAGAAAATGTACACAGTAATGATGCCTAGTTAGATCACATGCAGTATTCTAGATAGTACTGTGTTTTCATATAGATAACAGGTACAGTATATATTGTCATCGAAGCATGAAAGATCAAAGTGAACTGAAACTGAATGATTACATAAATTAGATATGCTATGGCATAATTATATACTCATATGAGTCATTCTAATATTATTCGCTAACATTTTTTATCAAAACTGTCTTATATAATATAGGATTGTATAGTATACATTTCATTACATAATTGTACACATATCATCACTCTTTCTCTTTATCATGTATCCCTGAGTTAATAGCCTGATTATTATCTTGTCATTTCGACAGTGTTCTGGTTCAGTTTGAAACCTAATGGCGATGTTCCTTCCCAGATATAATTCTAGATGATGAGACCCATGAGTCCAACGCTCTTGGCTTCGCCAGAGGAACAATGTGGCTTATGTAATATCGCTGACCCTCATCCAACCATCTGCTCGCGGATTCGAGGTGATCAGTCAAACCAATGACAGTCACAAGTGTGCAGGTGGGAGGGGGGCTAACTACCCCTCCCCCAGAGAGGCCTTCCTTCATTCGGTGGTCAGATAAATATGTTACAGAAAAACGAGGAGGGGTGAGAACAGAGTAGACAGGGGAGAGAGAGAGAGAGAGAGAGAGAGAGAGGTCCACCTCAGGCCCAGTGTTGATTCTTCCAGAATACATTGATCAGAGGAATGCAGGGGTCAACACTCTATTTCAGCAGGCCTGTAAATCCTCAGAGCTTGTTTACAACTCCTTTCTGAATCGGAGAGACAGAGGGAGAGGGAGAGAGAGAGAGAATTTAAAACTGGGTCTACATGTGACTCCTCTCCCCCCCTTTCCTATCCTCCGCTATCTCCCTCCATCCCTACCTCCTCCTCTCACCTCCCAGGCTCAACCATGCAGCCCACGCTGCCAACACACGGACGGCTTCCTCAGATTACTGCTGTGAAAAATGGTTTAGTCACACCGGCAAGCGCACCCACAACATTCCTGAGGCATGACTGAGCATTTTCTCCCCACACACTCTCTCCATACAACTCTTTTTCTTCGACTCATTGCACTCAAGACCTTCTCTTTCACTTTCTCCTTTTTTCTTTTTGCATCGCTGGTCTTCTTCTCTTTTTGTCGTCCTCAGAATTTATCATGCCTCTCTGGTATCTCCAAATCAATTTCCTCCTTTTTTTCAAGCACACCATGAAATAGCATTAATCTTACACACAGCTGTTCTGTTCTGTGTATGTGTGTGTGTGTGTATGTGTGTGTGTGTGTGTGTGTGTGTGTGTGTGTGTGTGTGTGTGTGTGTGTGTGTGTGTGTGTGTGTGTGTGTGTGTGTGTGTGTGTGTGTGTGTGTGTGTGTGTGTGTGTGTGTGTGTATGTGTGGAGGAGGAGCCATCTAAACACGAGTGGTCAGAGGCATGTTATCCCTGTTTACGTGCCCACAAATTGACTTCGCTAGTGGAAAAATGCCTCCGTGGAGAACTGCCCGCCTTCTGTGATTGTTGTTTATTATTTCAAGCTTTCAAATTGTTGCATGTGTCGTCTTCCTCAGGGGGTGGAAAGCTCTGTTTTTGTTTGAGTGGTCTGAGCGTAAGCAAACAGAACCAACAGTGACATAGACCACACAACTCCAGATGTGTCCGTTCGTCTGAGGCTCTGAGCCCCTTGTCAGGCCTTCTTTCCAGCTGTGATTGAGGCCTCTCCCTACGCAAACATGGCTTTTGTACGGCATTCAATGTCAGTCAACCCGACAATAAGAAATCTCACCCTTTTATTATTAGGCTAAAGACTTGACACCAAGAAAAAACATCCTTGCATAATCATTTAACGGGCTCTATCCTGCCTTTCGATCATCTCTCCTTCATTTGGCGGGACAAATGAGAGAGTCAAAAAAAGAGAAGAAATCTCTCCTCGCACAAGGAAGGGTTGTCTCAAAGGCTAAGCGAAAGCTTTGCATTTAATCCAGTAAACATGACGGTGGAGAGACTTGATCAAACCTGGATTTGAATGGGGAGCTCTTATCTTACCACGAGCCTCTTGTGAAATAACATACCATGTATGAACTCAAAGAAATCACAGAGGTGTTCTTCAGACAGATTCCCCACCGCTTTCCTCTCCTCCCTGCTCTCCTTCACTCGCTTTCTCTCCCTCTCCCCCGATCAACAGCGCATAGACGTTAATCCACCACTAGCAATAACAAATAATGAAATTGGGAAAATAAGTTGCAACATGGTAGAAAGAAAATGTTGTTTTTCCGAAAATAAACCACAGTCCGCTTTGTATTGCAAAACAGCACCGTGTCAACAGTGTCAGGCGTCCAACACTCTGCGCCAAGGTCTCTGGGCTCTGGTGGAGAAAAACATGCTGGTCGGAAGATTGCCACGGGAGATTGGAACAGAGACTGTAAGGAGAAATGGAGAGAAGTAGGAAGAGGAGAGAGAGAGGAGGAGAGAGAAAGATGGTTTACAATTGGATTGCTGCTTCCAAATCTGCACATTGAAAGCTGTTTGGAACAACGTTCAGATACTGTAGTACACTGTAGCTGAAGCTGTTCCCATATATTCCTCAGCTACCAGAACAGCAATATTAACTGTATTGTTTATGCTTTCTACCCTCCTTTGTCCTCCCTAACTCCCTCTCTTCGTATAATCTGTTCATCCTGTTTTGGGGGCTCTTTGTTACTTTTATCTTGTGCAGTAAGTCTTTTGGTATGTTTTTAAACTCTCATCCCCATGGAGGAGAAAGTGTCGGTCCTACATTCATTTCTCTGAAGGTAATTGCATAACCTGTGTAATTAATCATCCGAATTGACATAATGTATTTTTCCTGATGCCTGTTTTTTTTGTGACTTGATGAGGACCAGTTAATAACTCTGGCCCAAGTTCACCACCACAACTAGCCAAGTCCATTGGGGTCGTCCGACTAAAGAGCATACAGTGATCCATTTGACTTGGCCGTCACATTCCATCTCCACATCAGATCTTCTTTGCCTTCCTATGTTCTGGACAGTGTTTTATTTTTTACAAAACAGAGTCTAAATAGTTGAAGGCGTCAGTCGCCCACATTGCTTGAGAATGACTCCTTCCCTCTGAGCGTACACTCCACCCAGCACTGGTGTGTGTGTGTGTGTGTGTGTGTTTGTGTGCGGGCTTGTGTGTGAAATTAGTGCCTTTGATATTTTAAGAAGAAATTAAAGCATGTTATGTTAGATGAAGTGCCATTTAATATATACAACATGGAGAATTCAATCAATCCAGATTTTTAATATGAATAAAGACTTGCTGAAGTGGCAAGATTCAGCATTTTAACATGTCCATCCGTGCCCCATCTGTGACATCTAGGAAGATTTTAACCCACTGTACCCCAACATTTCTCCAGGTTTTCAATATAAAGTCCTAGTTATTTTGTTGCTTTGACAGTTATTACAGAAGATGATGATTTATTTCATGTGATTAGTGATTCACGTACCTCTGTCCCTCATTTTTTATTTCATTTTTTTTTTCAAATATTGTTTTCTGAAGAAACATTGAGCATCTAATAGTCAAATCCTGGTGTAAATGCAGGTGAGATGGTTCTACTCTTTTTGGCCATTTTCTGGTGTTTAGTGGTGGAAATGTTTTAACAATTTAAATGTTTTTGTGAAGTTTACGTTCAATTGCCACACCCTGTTGCACACAACAAGCTTCCATTCCCCCTGTCACAAGGGGATTTATGGCTGATTTAAGATGGAAACTTGTTTTGTTATGGAGTTAAATATGTGCTCTTTATAACAGAATGTTGAAATAAGTGAAATCAAACATTGCATTTTTTTTTTACTACAAGTTACACTTTTCAAAAGGCACCCGAATTGGTGAAACCACCCATGAATTGGTCTCCAGTCTCACCCGGAGAGAGACAATGAAATGGTAGTGGAAAAAGGAAGTAACACATTACATGACATATTTCCTTAGGGCCCCGAGCAAACCAACAAGCTAGCTTCCTCCATCATGACCTGATGGTCATCTCTGTGTTTTGTCATAGCTAGTTTTCATCCGTTTACTATTCTTTACGCATCACTTTGAATGTCAGTTCAAATTTTATTTGGATGGAAACTTAGTTTGTATAATCACTTGATTACTTTTCTTATCTCATACTACTTTGGAGGTTAGGAAACATTTTGAACAGGCTTTCCCGCTGGGCACAGGTGTCAATTCAGCGTCTCTTCCATGTTGGTTCAAGGTCATTTTATTGAAATGACGTGGAAACAACGTTGATTCAACCAGTGCGTGTTGAACAGATTATAATGTACAAGGCCTTAAAGGGGAATTTCACCCTGGCTCTGCCACAACGTGTAGTCATTACTATATTAATAATATACGTTTTTATCATAAACATCACAATTATCTAAACCACTAGCTAGAACTTGCACATTTTCATTTTACTGGTAGAATCCGGAAGTTTAGACTCCCTGATGAACCACAAAGTCCAGCACTTATAGCGAATGCTGATACTGCCCGCTAGGTAGAGGGGGCGTGCCCAAAAACGTCAATAATGGCATTGTTTACTATGAACGACCAACACACAAAAATGTGTGTGTGTGTGCGGGCTTGTATGTGAAATTAGTGCCTTTGATATTTTAAGTTGAAATTGTACACCAATATTGAATTTTAAAAGCCTGTTATGTTAAATGAAGTGCCATTTAATATAGACAACATGGATAATTCAATCAATCAGATTTTGCATTGATGAATGTGTATAAATCGTCTATGGTTGGTTAGTTGGTTCTCAGCCAGTCTCAGCTGGCTAGCAATCTTGCTACCAATTTAATGATGCTAGTTAGCTAACAGCAAGCTGACGATATTGAAATGTCCATGTTAGGAATGCTTAGCTAGCCAGTTTAATAGAGGTCAATACAATTAGTGGGGTGGTTAAATTGTGTATTGTTGTGTATTTTGTTGTAGGTGCTACAGAATCTGATTCCACCAACATGCACTTCCAACCACTGGCTCTGCTCAATATGAAGAAAATTGGCCAAATATGTACAAACTGATGGCTAAGACAGCTCAATTTAGAGTAAGCATGGTATAAACATTAATTGGGTAGTGTTTGTATGGTTTGTGTTGTGTTGTGTTGTGGGGTTACAGGTGGTTCGAGGTAGCCAGAGGACCACAGAGTACCTACCAGACCAATTTAGTCTACCTCTCTTCTCTTCTTACCTTTTCTATTTGTACAACTCAGGTTATCTGGAGTCATTCCGCGGTGCCCCAAAGCGGGGCCTTTTGAGTGCACAAGCATGAGGGAGCGGACACAGTTATGGAGCACAATGGGACAGAAACCAGCAAGTGACACTGAAAGGTATAAAATCAAGACTACAACAGTAATGGCACAACCGTCTCACTGTTTTCTCTGCAGATTCTCCAAACACAATACAAAAAAACGTCTACAAAATTCCACTGCAAAGGGCTACTATTGACAAGGATGTTTTCTTTCTTTCTTTCTTTAACCTTTATTTAACTCGGCAAGTCAGTTAAGAACAAATTCTTACTTACAATGACGGCCTACCAAAAGGCAAAAGGCCTCCTGCGGGAACGGGGGCCTGGGATTAAAATTTAAATAAATAAATGCAATATCAATATAGGACAAATCCCACGTCACAACAAGATAGACAACACAACACTACATAAAGAGAGACCTAAGACAACAACATAGCAAAGCAGCAACACATGACAACACAACATGGTAGCAGCACAAAACATGGTACAAACATTATTGGGCACAGTCAACAGCACAAAGATCAAGACGGTAGAGACAACAATACATCACACAAAGCAGCCACAACTGTCAGTAAGAGTGTCCATGATTTAATCTTTGAATGAAGAGATTGATATAAAACTGTCCAGTTTGAGTGTTTGCTGCAGCTCGTTCCAGTCGCTAGCTGCAGCGAACTGAAAAGAAGAGCGACCTAGGGATGTGTGTGTTTTAGGGACCTTTAACAGAATGTGCGGCAGGGTAGCCTAGTGGTTAGAGCATTGGACTAATAACCGGAAGGTTGCAAGTTCAAACCCCCGAGCTGATAAGGTACAAATCTGTTGTTCTTCCCCTGAACAGGCAGTTAACCCACTAGGGTGTCATTGAAAATAAGATTTTTTTTTACAGAGGACTATAGAGTGCAGTGATGTGACGTATAAGGAGCATTGCACCCTTACCTGCTGATCTCTAAATTATGTCTCCCTAATCTAGCATGGGTAGGATCTGAATCAGGGTTAGTTTGGAAGCTGGGGTGAAAGAGGAGTGATTACGATAGAGGAAAGTCTAGATGTAACTTTAGCATGCAGCTTTGAGAGAAGGACAGTGCACCATCTAGCCATACTCCCAAGTACTTATATGAGGTGACTACCTCAAGCTCTAAACCCTCAGAGGTAGTAATACCATCTGTGGAAAAAGGGGCTAAACCACATGACCTTCTTACCAAACCACATGACCTTTGTTTCGGAGGTGTTCAGAATAATGTTAAGTGTAGAGAAAGCTTGTTGGACATCAAGAAAGCTTTGTTGTAGAGCATTTAGCACAAAATCCAGGGAGGGGCCAGCTGAGGAGTATAAAACTGTATCATCTGCATATAAATGGGTGAGAGAGCTTCCTACTGCCTAAGCTATGTTGTTGATGTAAATTGAGAAGAGTGTGGGGCCTAGGATTGAGCCTTGGAGTACTCCCTTGATGACAGGCAGTGGCTGAGACTGCAGATTTCCTGACTTTATACACCGCACTCTTTGAGAGAGGATGATCTGTCAAAGTGAATTGGCTGGGGGAGGTTTACAGACAGTACTTTGGTTGTGCAGAGATGTGCTTAGATAGTAAATATATCGTTGTGTATGAGAGCAATTGAAGTACCATTTCTCCTCAATCTCCCATACACAACCATGTATGTAAGTACTGCCTTCCTAGGACTTTTAACACCTTCATTAGCCCCACCCAGCCCATTCACTTTGTTGACTGATCATTCCTCTCAAAAGCAGCTCCCATTGTCCCCTCATTGTCCCTAAACACTACACTAGCTGGTCCCATTCAGTTGATACCTTTAACAACAAAGGCGTGTTGCCCTATGTCCCTTCCACAAAAAGTAGAAAATGCTAAGACCACAATCATGTCTTTCCAGGAGACGTGCAGTACCAGCAAATCTACTGCAAGAGGAACAAACAGTTGGTGGTTAAAAGAAGCTCTCCACCACTTTAAGTACAAAGAGTCTCAGCATCCTCAGCCCACCATTGCCAGTGTACCGAAGCCAGATAAAGGACTATGGATGCGTTCACACAGGCAGCCAATTCTGATCTTTTTTTCACTAATTGGTCTTTTGACCAATCAGATCACTTCTGAAAAAGATCTGATGTGCTTAAGACCAATTGGGCTGCCTGTGTAACCACAGCTAGTGTGGCTCAGCGTAATACCATGAAGAACATGGCTCTCCAACTGTGTTCCTGGAGAACTACGTCCTGTAGGTTTTCGCTACAACCCCAGTTGTAACTAACCTGGTTCAGCTTATCAACCAGCTAATTATTAGAATCAGGTGTGCTAGATTAGGCTTGGAGTGAAAACCTACAGGAGGGTAGCTCTCCAGGAACAGGTTTGGAGTGAAAACCTACAGGACGGTAGCTCTCCAGGAACAGGGCTGGAATGAAAACCTACAGGACGGTAGCTCTCCAGGAACAGGGTTGGAGTGAAAACCTACAGGACGGTAGCTCGCCAGGAACAGGGTTGGAGTGAAAACCTACAGGACGGTAGCTCTCCGGGAACAGGGTTGGAGTGAAAACCTACAGGACGGTAGCTCGCCAGGAACAGGGTTGGGGTGAAAACCTACAGGAAGGTAGCTCGCCAGGAACAGGGTTGGAGTGAAAACCTACAGGACGGTAGCTCACCGGGAACAGGGTTGGAGTGAAAACCTACAGGACGGTAGCTCGCCGGGAACAGGGTTGGAGTGAAAACCTACAGGACGGAAGCTCGCCAGGAACAGGGTTGGAGTGAAAACCTACAGGACGGTAGCTCGCCGGGAACAGGGTTGGAGTGAAAACCTACAGGACGGTAGCTCGCCAGGAACAGGGTTGGAGTGAAAACCTACAGGACGGAAGCTCGCCAGGAACAGGGTTGGAGTGAAAACCTACAGGACCGAAGCTCGCAATATAATTTTGGCAATTCAATTTACTTTAGGGAGAGCTTCCCCTAGACTTATGGACACATCACATATGCCTTTTAATGTGGCATAAACACAACCAGTCAAGATGTTTTCATCTGATTGTCAGACCATCATTTAACAAAGGCACTCCTGTAGGCTACCTACGCACAATCGTCCACTCACAAAATAATTTCAGCATACAAACCCCAACAGTGCACTAGCAATTTGATGAATGGAAAGAGACATCTGTTACTAAACACCAACATGAATTGTAATTCAATTTTGCGATTGTCACTTGCAGCCTGAATTAATGTATCCACTGTTGTTCACGTGTGCCTCGGTCTCAGCCACTCATCTCTGCCTTGTCGGCCACTCATCTCCGCCTTGATAAAATGGAAGTGTTCTCCTCAAACCACAACCCAATTTGGAGCATATACCACCCTGTTAATTCAAAGATGTTTCATGTGGCAGACATGCATTAATGTTAAATAATGGTATAAAAGCCTCTAGTGTTTTTGGGCATGTTGTATCAATTGTGACGTTTTACCATACCACCTTACTTTCACCCCTGGTTACATGAGGTAATGTTATTTACCCAAAGATATTTGCAGACATCTTGTCTATTTCAAGTCTTCTCTCATTGATTGAGACATGTGGGTGTCCTCCTCAAAGGTCTTCGTGTCATGATGGCAGAGACTTAGTCTCGATCAATGAGTGAGAAGACTCTAAATACACATGATGGCGGCGCACATATTGTTGGATTACTTATGGAGCAAAACCATTTTTGCAATTCAAACTGACCCCCTGCAACTGGACACAGACATTTTACTCCTGTTTCCCTGAATTAAGACAAAGACGGCATCAGTAAGGTTGGTTGAAAATTCTCTGTGCTACACCAAACAGTACCTATCTTGTAAATCCCAGTAATGGATACCAAAAATCTTTGGTTAAATCTGGTGTAAGATAACTGGTGATCAGCAGATGATGGGAGAGGTCATAATGAAATTGTCATTCGAAAAAAACACAGTAAGTTCAGGGAATACTTCTAAAACTGTGGGAGGAGTGTTATGGTAGTGCTGCCATTCAGCTTCTCATGTGTAATCTGCTTGAGTGGGATACATTTCATGAGATACAGTGCTGCTACAATGACACACAGGCAAAGGAATTATGTTTCTGTATCTAGAATCTAATGCAGGAAGAAGCCCAGGCACCACATGATATCGCCTTAAAGACAAAAAACTAAATAAATTATACTCTATTCTACAGTTTGAACAACAGTTGATCTGTGCCAGTGTAACATCAACATTAGGGTAAACTAGTTGAACATGCATACATCTGCACAGGCACTGTTACGCGGAGTGGAACAGGGGAACCCAAGAGCAGACTCAGACGAGGAGACTGGGATGAAGTAAACAAGGTATTCATGCAGGTTAGGGGAAGCTCGGGCGACTTGCTGGAAACCAGGTGCGGAGGCTGAGGCTGGAGCGAGAGGGGTTGAGACAGGGTAAGCAGGTCCGGAGGGGAATCCAAGGGAGAAGTAGAGTGGGGAATCCAGGACAGAGTAGCAAGATGATGAGACAGGGACCAGAGGTAGACCGGGAAGAACTGTAGCGGAGAGGAAAACAGAGTCAGGCAAGCAAGAAAAACAGGCACAACAGGATAACAGGATCTGAATAGTAACAAACGGCTAGAACTTTAGACTGACAAATCAACTGTAAATTTTGGTGTTCCTCAAGGTTCCGTTTTAGGACCACTATTGTTTTCACTATATATTTTACCTCTTGGGGATGTCATTCGAAAACATAATGTTAACTTTCACTGCTATGCAGATGACACACAGCTGTACATTTCAATGAAACATGGTGAAGCCCCAAAATTGCCCTAGCTAGAAGCATGTGTTTCAGACATAAAGAAGTGGATGGCTGCAAACTTTCTACTTTTAAACTCGGACAAAACAGAGATGCTTGTTCTAGGTCCCAAGAAAGAGATTTTCTGTTGAATCTGACAATTAATCTTAATGGTTGTACAGTCGTCTCAAATAAAACTGTGAAGGACCTCGGCGTTACTCTGGACCCTGATCTCTCTTTTGAAGAACATATCAAGACCATTTCAAGGACAGCTTTTTTCCATCTACGTAACATTGCAAAAATCTGAAACTTTCTGTCCAGAAATTATGCATAAAAATGTCTCCATTCTTTTGTCACTTCTAGGTTAGACTACTGCAATGCTTTACTTTCCGGCTACCCGGATAAAGCACTAAATAAACTTCAGTTAGTGCTAAATACGGCTGCTAGAATCCTGACTAGAACCAAAAAATGTGATCATATTACTCCAGTGCTAGCCTCCCTACACTGGCTTCCTGTCAAGGCAAGGGCTGATTTCAAGGTTTTACTGCTAACCTACAAAGCATTACAGGGGCTTGCTCCTACCTATCTCTCTGATTTGGTCCTGCCGTACATACCTACACGTACGCCACGGTCACAAGACGCAGGCCTCCTAATTGTCCCTAGAATTTCTAAGCAAACAGCTGGAGGCAGGGCTTTCTCCTATAGAGCTCAATTTTTATGGAATGGTCTGCCTACCCATGTAAGAGACGCAAACTCGGTCTCAACCTTTAAGTCTTTACTGAAGACTCATCTCTTCAGTGGGTAATATGATTGAGTGTAGTCTGGCCCAGGAGTGGGAAGGTGAACGGAAAGGCTCTGGAGCAACGAAACGCCCTTGCTGTCTCTGCCTGGCCGGTTCCCCTCTTTCCACTGGGATTCTCTGCCTCTAACCCTATTACAGGGGCTGAGTCACTGGCTTGCTGGGGCTCTTTCATACCGTCCCTAGGAGGGGTGCGTCACTTGAGTGGGTTGAGTCACTGATGTGATCTTCCTGTCTGGGTTGGCGCCCCCCCTTGGGTTGTACCGTGGCGGAGATCTTTGTGGGCTATACTCGGCCTTGTCTCAGGATGGTAAGTTGGTGGTTGAAGATATCGCTCTAGTGGTGTGGGGACTGTGCTTTGGCAAAGTGGGTGGGGTTATATCCTTCCTGTTTGGCCCTCCGGGGGTGTCCTCGGATGGGGCCACAGTGTCTCCTGACCCCTCCTGTCTCAGCCTCCAGTATTTATGCTGCAGTAGTTTATGTGTCGGGGGGCTAGGTTCAGTTTGTTATATCTGGAGTACTTCTCCTGTCCTATTCGGTGTCCTGTATGAATTTAAGTGTGCTCTCTCTAATTCTCTCTTTCTTTCTTTCTCTCTCTCGGAGGACCTGATCCCTAGGACCATGCCTCAGGACTACCTGACATGATGACTCCTTGCTGTCCCCAGTCCACCTGGCCGTGCTGCTGCTCCAGTTTCAACTGTTCTGCCTTATTATTATTGGACCATGCTGGTCATTTATGAACATTTGAACATCTTTGCCATGTTCTGTTATGATCTCCACCCGGCACAGCCAGAAGAGGACTGGCCACCCCACATAGCCTGGTTCCTCTCTAGGTTTCTTCTTAGGTTTTGGCCATTCTAGGGAGTTTTTCCTAGCCACCGTGCTTCTACACCTGCATTGCTTGCTGTTTGGGGTTTTAGGCTGGGTTTCTGTACAGCACTTTGAGATATCAGCTGATGTACGAAGGGCTATATAAATAAATTTGATTTGATTTGATGACTGAACAGAGATTACATTCTGGTAGTGTGAAAGTGGCAGGGCTGAGTATTTGTAGAGGTCTTGATTATGGAACAGGTTGCAGCTGGTGGTGATCTGCTCTGACTCCAGCACAACTGTCTCCGCCCACACAATCACACACACAGAGAGAGAGGGAGAGGGAGAGAGTACTGGGGGAGTGAAGGCACGTCAAGGAGACACAGGATGAGAAGTAGAGGGCGGTACAGGAGCAGATGTGACAGGCACAGAGATTACATTTACAACTATATCTAGCCTAATAGTGTCATGTGTGCTCCCTCTCCGGCCTCTAGGTCACCAGGCTGCTCGTTATGGCTCACACCTGTCACCATTGATGCGCGCACCTGTGCGTCATCAGACTCACCTGGACTCCATCACTTCCCTGATTATCTTCCCTATATATGTCACTCCCTTTCGTTCCTTACCCAGGCATTATTGTTTCTGTTCCTTTGTCATGTCTGTGCATTGTTCGTGTTTCTTATTTTGTATTATGTTACATTTATTTATTTAAACACTCACTCCCTGAACTTGCTTGCCGACTCTCAGCGCACTCGTTACAAATAGAAAGAAATATGGCATAACCCTCAACAATTGAACAGTGACAAGACCGTACAAATGAGCATACTGTAGGTAGGTATGCAGACAGTATCTACCTACAGCCATATCTATCAGGCATGCTTAGGCAAATATTCTTTATAGTAAACTAGCGTCATTTTTAGAAATATACAACTGTAAATTGTTGTATTATTATTTCTCCTCATTGTTTGCTAGGTAACTTAGCTAGCTAGCTTGCAAGATATACAATACTTGATATTTAAATCTGTTTGGAATCCTTGCGTCATGCCTATAATTCTGTGAGATTGAAATGCATCCAAGTTCATAATCATAACTGATGTCAACCCTCGTCAATTATGTTACATAGCTAGCTAGTAAAATTATTTACAGTTGCTGATGTTATACCTGTTTGCTAACAAGTAACAGATACGAGCAGTGGTGTAAAGTACTTAAGTAAAATTACTACTTAAGTCGTTCTTTGGGGTATCTGTACTTTACTTTACTATTTCTATTTTTGCAAAATGTACTTTTACTCTACTACATTCCAGAATAAACACAGAAATGTTTGCACTTATCAAGAGAACATGCCTGGTCATCCCTACTGCCTCTGATCTGGCAGACTCACTAAACACAAATGCTTAGTTTGTAAATGATGTGTCAGTTTTGGAGTGTGCCCCTGGCCATTCGTAAATTAAAAAAAAAAAAAGAAAATCGTGCCGTCTGTTTAATATAAGGAATTTCAAATGATTTATACTTTTACTTCTGATACTTAAGTACATTTTAGCAATTACATTTAATTTTGATACTTAAGTAGATTATAAACCATATACTTTTAGACTTTTACTCAAGTAGTATTTTACTGGGTGATTTTTTTATGAAGGTGTCTTTACTTTTTAAGTATGACAATTTTGATTTTTTTCCACCACTGGATACAAGGCGTGGTGCATAACAAGTTAGCAGGCTCCAGGCTAGCCAACTCTAGCTAGCCAACTCCAGTCATACGCTAACGTTTGCTGGTAAACCTAGCTTTAGGTGGATGGTTGTAAACATTGTAGCTTGCTGTTTAGTAGCTAGCCATATCTACCACTAAAAAGAGAAGAGGTTTTACAATCAAGATACAAAAGATATCTGATTATAAACCTCTTTTCTATTTATTTATTTTTATTTTTTCCCCAAGTCAGTCTTGTACCATCGCTGCAATTCCCATAGTGACTCGGGAGAGGTGAAGGTGTCTGTCTATTTCAGACCTTATGGCATTTTTCAAGGATGAGCATAAGAGCACTAAAAGGGGAGAAGACCACTAAGTCTGGCCATGTGGAGAAGTGCAGCTATAGTGAAGGGAATCTTACCAGTTTGGTCAGGGCCAGCATGAGGGATAAAGTTTATCCCGTGTCAGTGAATGTAGGTGTTAAGTTTGAGCATCTTAGCAATACAATGTGTTCTATACAGCTGTCAACATTCTATAAGAAAAGAGCCACTTAATCAATTATATAATCATTAACCAGATTACCCCGGATACCAGACTTTGATGAGTGATAACTCAGCTCTTGAACGGTATCATTGATGAGAATGAATCTAAAAATCTATTGACATTCAGAATTGACTTTGTTTTGACATCCAGCCTGTACTGTTTCATGACCAGAGACAAATCTTCAAAGGCACAATATTTATATATTCGGAGTGGTACATGCAGTCACACAGTCTTGATTTATAGGATCCTTCCCACTATATGATTGATATGTCAAGTGGTAAAATCCCAAGTTATCAATAAACAAATTAAAAGAAAAAACTGCACTTGTCCTCATGTGAAAATTACAGTTGATTAAATATTCTACAGCTGCAATGTCATCAACCAAATCCAACTTTATTTATACAGCGCATTTCTTACAACGAATGCATTTCAAGGTGTTCAAAGTCATGCATGGAAAGGCATGTGGTACTTAACATCCTTCCTCTTGGCAGGCCTCTATTGGTGACCAGGGGATTCTCTCTACCACATGGGAATGCCTCCGTGAAGCTCATCAGTGTAGCCATGCAGCCAATTTGGGCAGTTCCCAATATCAGCCGTACGGATGTGGAGTGCGAGTGGAGGAATCCAACCATGCCCAACCAGGTGCAGTCAGTTAGTGAAGGACCTGCACCCGGCTGAAGACTACAACCCTCTGTTCCCGAGAGCCCACAGAGGAGGATCTTCAGTGGCTAAGGAACCGTCTCCGGGGCAGGTTCAGTGGAATATCATGTCTCCTTGAACCTGAGCCACAACAACCTCTACCCTCTCTGTCATCATTGTCTGTACCGGACATAGTTAAAAAACAAGGGCACCTGAGGCATGGAGGCATCCTGGCTGGCATGATACTGTCGGTGGAGAAGCAGGAGGCTATAGGGCAGATAACAGTTGGACAGAGCACCAACCCCAACTGGCACACCAAGAGGAAAGGGAGGTTGACGGACAGCAATTATGGAACAATGGTTAGGGCCAAGCGTGTTACTGCTTCGCTGCTAAAAAGGGTCCTTAGATCAGTCGTTGGATGAGGTGTTGTCTGTAAAGTGGAGCACAGATAATGAAGAGAAGGGCACCAGACCATCCAGTGAGGCATCATGGAATATGACCACATAGACGGATGTGCAGGAGTCAGGGATTTGGGTCACGGGGTCTTGGATCCCGTGGGCCTCGCAGGATGGACTGGTGGACAACACAGCAGTGGTGGATTTCAAGTGTCCCTATGGTGCAAGGTACCTTACCATTGAAGAGGCAGTAAAGTCAAAGAATTTCTATTTCAAGGACGGAGGGTCTTACAGCCTCTGAAGACCATCCTTACTGGCACCAGGTCCAAGTTCAGCTCCACATCACTGGAAGGGACATCTGCTTCTTCGTTGTGTGTACCACCAAAGCTTCCATCACCATCCCCATCTGGCGTGACGACATCTGACAGATTCATATTGCTCCTCTTGTCAGTACCCGTTTTCAGGGAAGACAATGGTCCAAAAATATTCCACATAGTTCATACACACACACACTAGGCTCCCAGAATAGGTTATATTCCATACAAGTTTTGCTCAAAGCATCCAACTAAAGTAATGTAAGTTCAACCACAAAGGCTGGTCTGAGTGCATCTCAGTTTCATTCAGTAGTACAAAACAATTTACATTGTATTCTATCATGGGCACAGTGGGAATTTAAATCTGTGACGATTAAATTATGTCTTTCCCTCAGAGTGAGAGAGTACATCACATCCAGCATACTTGCTGAGGGTGTGGTTGATCATTTCTCTTTCCCGCCGGGAAATGACAGCTACAGACCCGAGTGTTGTCACTGGGTTTCTGGTCCGCACATCTGAAAGACCAAAAAAAAGTTACTTTTACTAGCTAGCTACGTTGATTACTAAAATTATAACATCTATACTAAAATACCATAACTCACAGACTTGACTATAGTAACGGTAAAATGGACTGGGCATCGGTCTATCTGCACATTTACTATCCTGCTATGTAGATCGGGATTTCTGCTGGGATGAAGGAGTTATCTGGAATGCTCAACTAGATGATCAGGACAGTCTAGGGTACTACATGCCCGAAGAGGTGAAGTATTGTGATGAGCTATACGACTGCTCTTCTTACTCTACACTAATTCTCAAGAGGAAAGTTAAAATCTTCAGCCGTACGTAAGGTCACTGAGGAGGACTAACAGTGATAGGAGGATCGTCTGAAAGGGACTGACATGTAGGGATGTAACATAATATATATTTTTAAGGCTTTTCAACCATAATTTGCAAATAAATTCATAAAAAATCCTACAATGTGATTTTCTGGATTTCTTCCCCCCTCATTTTGTCTGTCATAGTTGAAGTGTACCTATGATGAAAATTACAGGCCTCTCTCATGTTTTTAAGTGGGAGAACTTGCACAATTGGTGGCTGACTAAATACTTTTTTAGCCCCACTGCATTTCATTTAAGTGCCAGACCTACTGTCCTTTCAAATCCACATTTTTCAGTTGAGTAGTTAGGTTCTTGCAAGAACCCCCACCAACTAAGGAGGTTTTTCGATGAATCCCACCTCCTGTGGGGTTCTTGGAAGAACCTATTGGGGGCAGTTTTCAGTGCCAAGAATCCTAAGGTTCTTTGAAGAACTTTGAGGATCTTAGAAGAACCCTTGTTGATCCCCTCATTTTTAGTCTACCCGAAACTCAGCGAGATGGCAGTGAAGACGTTATCCCCTTTTATTCTACCTACTTACGTGAGACCAGCTTCTTCTCTCTTGCTGCAAAAAATATATAAATATCGCAGCAGACTGGCTGTTAAAAACACCTTGAGTGTCCCTCTCCTTTCCCCGAGGTTTGAACTGTTGGTTTCCAGGAGACACACCCGTCTCAATGATTAGGTGAGTCAAACATCTTGTACTATTCTATTTTTTCCCCCCGTTGGTATATATCGATAGAAGGAAAGATGTATTTGTTTATAAAGATTCAGTTGTTACATTGTTTTTATTGACAGCACAGGTAATATGATTGTGTATAACGACTCAGTTATTTCTGTACGGTCTTGTCATTTATAAACAGACAGCCCCAGAACACAGCCCATAAACAGAGCCCCTGAAGACCGCCCATGAAGAAAGCACAGAGAGCGACACTGTCCATGACTACAAGACAGACAAACAAAGAGGAAGCCAAGTAAATACATAATTCATAAATTTTTATAAAGAAAAAGCGAGTTTCCATAATGTTTTACCAAAGCGGTCCCCAGAGGAATAAGGCCATGCCTTGCTGGTCCCTGGGCCCAAAAAAGTTTGAAAAAGGACTGCTCTGACAAGCAAGAAATAAGTGGTGAGGGCAGACAGTTACTTGTGTCAATCACACTCAGGCCCCTCCCAGCAGACATAACCATGCATAGAGCTTTTAAAAGGGAACTGCGCACAACTGGTGCAGGACAGAGGGGGCTCTCTGCAGGGCAGAAAGAACACTTCAATCTGGACTTACCACCAGCCCTGTGCTTTAGATAAATTATTTTATATTTACTTTACAGTATCCACTCAGCAAGAATGACTGCAAGTATCGCTTCTCCTTTCTTCGACTACAACGAAATGAACAAGGTAATGAATGTGTATTGCTTGCTTCGAGCTGAGGGCTAGCTAATTGCTAGCTAGCTAACTTGGTTAGCTTCGCCTAGTTCATTTAACTTTTTTTCGGGGTTGTTCAGCAAACGTTAGCGAGTGTTCTTTACACGTTTTGGATCGTAAGTGACAAACTGATGACAACGTATAAAGTGTTTACTGGCCGCTAACAATTCAGCACTTTAATAATTAGCTAGCTTACCAGGCAACGTAAGTTATCGCTGCTTCTGTCACATGTTCTTGAGTAGTTAGCGTCGCGAATTTATCATTTATTATAAATGTTAGTTTGTGGTTATTTATTAACTAAGTGATCGCAAAAATGAATATTTGAAAATGCAACACGTAGCTATCTGAGTTCACATCGCATGGCATGCCAGCTATTTTGGTTGAAAATGAGCAACAGGCGGATTCAACCCTAGCTGCTACTAGTTGTCTTGCAACAATTTACGCGCTTTTGTGTGCAAGCTGTGCTGTCTCGCACGGATAACGTTATGGAAATATCTCACACACAGTACGAATTGTAAACAGTTGTGCCTAAGTACCAAAAATATTGTCTACAAAGGTTACATGTCAGCATTTGACTACTGTGTATCTCTATAGCTAATGGCTTTAGAATTAGATTACCCGTGGTTTACTGGTTATCGTTTTGAATCTTTTGTATTATCTAAGATGTCGAACTATGTAAAAGGCATTGGTACCTATCTCTAGGCAGGCCATACCAGTTTTGCTGATTCTTCTCATCAAAATCAATCAATCACAGCACAGCGTTTTTGGACATATTCAGCAGCTATTACCTGATTGAAGTACAATACCATTGGAAATTCATGATGAAAGGTCATGTTTATATTCTTAACTTAAATTGAAATGCTGTCGCTTCTTCAAAAAACACATTTTGATAAATAGCCCAATGTCAATATTTGTATTTATTTTTTTGTCCAAATCAATAACCAGTACGCAGAAAAGGTGAAACAGAAAGTACTATGTTTATCTACACATATGTAATATTATTACTATGGTTTCGCATCTTCTATTTTAAACGAGCACCTTATCACTGGTTAGAGGACAACCTGAATGTTGCATTTTTGATAGACGTCACCAAAACAAAAGAAACCCAACACTTGTCAATACTCATATTGATTGTCATGTTTAAAATCAATTAGCTAGAGGGGGGAAGATGAGGTTTCACGTCCTGTTAAAACGAACACAGCTCAAAAAGCCACTCGTAATCTGGAAATAATGTGTACATCACTTGTTGTTAATCACGTCCATCGGTATTATGCTGAAATCAAAAAAAATCAACGTTTTGGAGTGTAGTGCTGTTTAAATGAACAATTCAATGGTCACACCGAATCATGGAATAACCTATACATGGTTGGTTAGATGAGAACTTTTGGAATGTCTGCTGTTGATTGACTTTACATTGGAAGAAGCTAACCACTTAGCAAGATGGCTAACTAGCTACTAAATTAGCTAACCAAATGCTGAACTGCAGAGCATTTAGCACATTTTAGGCAGTAACTTAAGTTACAAGATATCTAGCTTGTAACGATTTTGGTTTGAGTTCTACACGCTAACTAGATCACCTGGCTGCACAACAGTGAGTGACTCAAGAGACTGGGGACCTGTTAACTTTATAATGAGAAATTGTGACCTGTGACATGAACAAAATCTTCTCAAGGTATTGCACACGTTGACTACTCTAATCAATCACAATTTATCTGGGTGCTTTAGACTAGAGCCCCTATAGCATCTGTGCAGCAGCCTGAGGGTTTAGTCTGTACTATCACTGTTGTGCCAACATCCTATGGCCATAATTGTTTGGCAGTGCTTTTTATTTGATTGACAGCTTGTTAGAGTAAACGGATTGCACAATTCTCTTTAACTTGTGACTTTGGAGACTAGTCTTTCTATAGTGCTGTTGAACTAGTAAGTATGTCATTAAGATCCTGGCTCTGCTTTTGTAATGGGTCTGGACTGTAACCTAACACGGCTAGCTCCAAACTTTGTGGGAGAATTGAAGGGGTATTTATTTTTAATTTTTTTCAAGACTGACACTTTTTTTTATTAAGCATGACTGTTCTTTTCTTTGCAGAACAATAAGATGTTTAACTACAACAACAATACTTTCGGTGGGCCCCACTCCACATCTGTCCCAGTCTGCACTGGTGCCAACAACCCTCCCTCTTGCCCCCCCACTGGTTCCCTGCTGGACAGGAAGGTAGTGGGGGCCCCCTCTGCAGGGGGCAGTGGGCTGTTCCAGCGCCGCCACTCGGTCACCCTCCCCAACACCAAATTCAACCAGAATCAGTTCATCAACAGTCTCAAGGCTGACCCCTCCTCGCTCCTGATTGGCGGTGGCAGTAACAACAAGGAGAACCGCTTCCGGGACCGCTCCTTCTCCGAGACCGGGGATCGCCTCAAGCAGGGCAGCCAGCTCCAGTGCCTTGGCGGCGGGCAGGGCCAGCAGCAGCAGCAGGTCAACTCCAGCCGCTACAAGACGGAGCTGTGCCGGCCCTTCGAGGAGAACGGCACTTGCAAGTACGGCGACAAGTGCCAGTTTGCCCACGGCATGCACGAGCTGCGTAGCCTGAGCCGCCACCCAAAGTACAAGACTGAGCTGTGCCGCACCTTCCACACCATCGGCTTCTGCCCCTATGGCCCGCGCTGCCACTTCATCCACAACGCAGAGGAGCGCCGCGGCCCGCCGCCACCGTTCTCCACTTTCAACAAGATGGAGCGCCCCCGCCTCCAGCACAGCTTTAGCTTCGCCGGCTTCCCCAGCCAGGGCGGTCTACAGAACAGCCCCACCTCGGTCACCCCGCCGCCCATTTTCTCCACAGAGGACCTGGGCGAGTGGCCCAGCAACCCCTTCACCTACTCCAGCCAGGAGTTGGTCAATCTGTTTGGCCCGAGCCTAGTAGGGGGGCCCCCTGTCTTGGAGCCCAACCTGCTGGCCCCAGCGCAGCACTCCCCCACTACCCCCTGCTTCTTCCGGCCCATGTCGGAGTGTCCCCCCAGCCCCCCGGACTCTCTCTCCGACCAGGAGGGCTACCAGAGCAGCCTGGGCAGTCAGAGCGGTTCCGAATCCCCCAGCCTGGATGCCTCGCGCCGCCTGCCCATCTTCAGCAGGCTCTCCATCTCTGATGATTAGAGAGCCTACACCCCCGGTGCCTGGGATAGATGCATGGAGTGAGTGCCTGTCTCCCCACGGTCCTGTCCCCCTCGTCTCCTGGCCTTGTTTACAACCCAGAAGTGGACATGATTCTGTGTAGCAGTGTTGTAGCCACTGAGTCCAATCAGAAAACTCAGCTACCCCCCCCCATCTCAGATGACTCTAATTAGCCAATCAAGGTGTTTTTGTTTTACCCAAACAATCATTCAGCCAAGTGGTCACTCAAGAATCGTGAGTAGCAAGTTGGCCCTGGGTGAAGTGCTACAATAACGGTGAACAGTAGAAATCAGAGGGGATGGATAAGGTCTGTGGGAAGTTTCAGTATGTCCCAAGGCAGGATTTCCCTGTCGTTTTGTGTGTAGCGGTGCTGCATATCTTCACTTTGCCATTGCTGCCTGTGCCACAGCTATCTTCAAACATCCTATACTTTTACATCTCAAGAGGAATTGTGACAAATTCGTGCTCCATTTTTAAAAAGGGTCACATTTCTCTTCAAGTTAAACCATCAAAAAAAATGATTGGACGACCAGATTAAATGAAGTGCCTTGGTGTTGTCCGATCAATGTGCGGGACTACAATTGTTACATTTTCCACGTCCTAATGATTGCAAAAAATATTTTTTCAGCTTCTTTAAAAAAATATATATATATATATTATGAGGACTAGACAAACAGATGTTTAAAAAAATAAATAAAATTAGAATCAGGCATGGAAGAGTTTTTCATTTTCTTTTGGCGCTGCTAAGAACCCTTAGTAAATGTCTACTGGTCTGTTTGGTTTCTTTAGTTGTGTGGAAGGAGTAGGACTGTTCATCAATGTAAACTGGTCGTTAAACATTCATATGTGAGCTTGGCCTGTTCTCCCCCCCCCCCCCCCCCCCCCCGTTCTCCTAGCCCTCACTCAGCTCAATAGCTGACTGAGATGACACCTCAGTCACCGCTGTCAAATCACATGAGCACCATGCTCTCCCATCGATTACACCTTGTTCAACTATATTGTTTTGTAAAACCTTCAAACGGAAGGTTTGCTTGTCACTGCTTATTTAACTTATCAAAATGTATTTATTGCTGATCTTAAAGCATTTTTTTTTATTTAGTATTTATCTGGATAATGAAACGATAGAATATATTTTCTTTTATGTTAAATTATGATCTTCCGTATTAATCGTAAGATTGTGAAGACTTTTTTTATTTTTTTTTACAGGTAATATATTATACTGCAATGACATTTTTTGTTTTGTAACTACACTTTGATTTATTTTGAAAGTGAATCTTAATTTAAATACAAAAATGCAAATGTTTTTGCGTTTATATTTATTGTTTTTCCTCTTCCCTGATATTGGACTGGTTTTCAGGTTCTCTATTTTGATGTCTTAATTTCTCTTCCAGTTGTGGGCTGCAGCAGCTCTCGAAGGCCCTCTAGAATGTAGACGAAGTTGAGTAACAGTCCTCTTCCTGTTAATTCACTGTCCCTTTGACTGAGAAAAAAATATACATTTTAGTATTTAAGAAGTCACTTAGCCTATATAACCAGCAGTTATGCTGTAAACGACAAATAGAAAGCTCTTATTTTAATTAGTTATGGACTCTCACCTATTCCGCAATACCATGCATACATTCACTAGCACTTTTAGTTGATGTGTTGTTGGACCACTCGTTCCCATAAGTGCCTATCGAATACATTCCAGGTATCCCCAAGTGTTGTGCCTTTTATCACATGTTTTATAACACAGCAGATTTAAGCCCGAACTTGTAGTTAAGTATAAAGGTTAACAGGATTGACACATGACATGAAAAGCAACAGTTGAATGTATTCTTTATAGCAGCTGTTGCTGTTCACTACAGTAGTTTATTTGTTCTCATGTATTTTTTTTTTAATGACAGATTGCAGTTTAAACTTAACTAATAAAACCCATATTTCTATTGAACATCTGTCTTCCTGATTGACAAGGGTTGTTTGAGGCTGAGGTTGGCAACATTTTTGTTGTATTATCACTGTTTATGTAATGATCATATACAGCAACCCTCACATCACATGACTAGGGTGAGAGAATATTTATCAGTGGGGAAAGCAGCCCATGTACTAGAAGCTGGCTCTATTTGGGCTGGGCATTGAAGGGGAACCATAGAGTTCATGTGGGGGAAGCAGTGCTATTGAAATCTTGAGCAAACAGCCCTGCTTGTTATCCTACCACATATCTTTGACTTATCTTGCTACAGTCTCTACACCAGCAAACTGGGGAACTTTGTTTGAAAGTTCCCATTGAAAAGCTACACACACACACACACACACACACACAAATATAGTCAGACCAAAAAATTACTTAAACAGTTTTCCAGGAAAACATTTCAAAGACAGGAAATCACACTTCTGTGCTTTCTCTCTCTGAAACTATTGTTGAGGGTTGGTGTGCTGCTCTACTGTAATTTTAAAGAAACTGAGGAACAGCAGCCACAACTTTCAGTGTTGCTACTTCTCGTCTTGAGGCCCTAGATCAGCATTTCACCATGGTTACTGTAAGGTAGGAGACTTTAGCTTTTACAGTGTTGACTCTCCCAGTCCCTCAGTTAGGCCTGTTACAGCTGATGAATTGCAGGTTCAGTTCATTTGTTATTCCACACTAGGCAGAGCCAGGGCTGGTTCCCCTGAGGCCTGGACTTATCTCCAATTTCCTCACAGAGACAAGTTAGGAACCCGGCTGCTCCATTAGTCTAAGTCAATTCAAACTTAAAGCAAAACAGTGGGGCTGCATGGAATGGTACTCAGGTTTTCATTGTAGTATGCTAAGCAAAAACATCTCTTGTTTCACTTCTTACCTCATGCGCCAGCTACGACCTTGTTGGTTTAGTACTCTCTCGGCTGCCTTAACCCTTTCGAATGTAGCCTAGAAACCCAACTACTACCTGCTAATGACAAACACCCAAGGCGTGACACTTTTTACTAGAGAGAAGTGTACTTGTTTCAACAAGTGGGTAGGTGTTGCCTGGGGTACAAGGAGTAAAATATTCAAGTGCTGCGAATCCTTAACACATCAGTGATTTCTGATTCCTTTGAACAGACTTCTGCAGGAGGATCACTGTGCCTTTAACGGTCCAGTGCAGTCAAAATGTTCCTGTGTGTGTGTATATATATATATATATTCAACTAATCTAAATGCATGTAAAGTGTTGGTCCCATGTGTCATGCGCTGAAATAAGACTCCAGAAATGTTCCATATGCACATTTGTTTACATCCCTGTTAGTGAGCATTTCTCCTTTGCCAAGATAATCCATCCACGTGTCAGGTGTGGCATATCAAGAAGCTGATTGAACAGCATGATCATTACACAGGTGCACCTTCTGCAGGGGGACAAAAGGCAACTTTATAATGTGCAGTTTTGTCACAACACAATGCCACAGATCAAATCAAAGTTTTTGTTACGTTGGCCAAATACAACAGGTAATGCTTACTTACAGGCTCGAACCAATAGTGCGAAAAGAGAAAGGCGTGGGTAAGTAAAGAAATAAAAAAAACAGTAAAAATACATTTGAAAATGAGTAGCAAGGCTACATACAGACACCTGTCAGTCAGGCTTATTGAGGTAGTATGTACATGTAGCTATGGTTAAAGTGACTATGCATATATGATGAACAGAGTAGCAGTAGCGTAAACGGAGGGGTTGGTGGGACACAATGCAGATAGCCCAGTTAGTTTTGGTTACCTGTTCAGAAGTCTTATGGCTTGGGGGTAAAAACTGTTGAGAAGCCTTTTTGTCCTAGCCTTGGCCATGCGGTAGTAGAGAGAACAGTCTATGACTGGGGTGGATGGGGTCTTTTTAGGGCCTTCCTCTGACACCGCCTGGTGTAGAGGTCCTGGATGGCAGGCAGCTTTGGCCCAGTGATGTATTGGGCTGTACGCACTACCCTCTGAACTGCCTTGCCGTCAGAGGCCGAGCAATTGCCGTACCAGGCAGCTGTAGAACCTTTTGAGGATCTCAGGACCCATGCCAAATCTTTTTAGTTTCCTGAGGGCGAATAGGCTTGGTGTGCCCTCTACACCTGCATTGCTTGCTGTTTGGGGTTTTAGGCTGGGTTTCTGTACAGCACTTTAAGATATCAGCTGATGTACAAAGGGCTATATAAATACATTTGATTTGATTTTGGACCATTCTAGTTTGTTGTTGATGTGGACACCAAGAAATTTGAAGCTCTCAACCTGCTCCACTACAGCCCCGTCGATGAGATTGGGGACGTGCTCGTGGCTCCTTTTCCTGTAGTCCACAATCATCTCAGTCTTGGTTACGTTGAGGGATAGGTTGTTATTCTGGCACCACCCGGTCAGGTCTCTGACCACCTCCCTATAGGCTGTCTCGTCATTGTCGGTGATCGGGGCCACCACTGTTGTGTCGTCTGCAAACTTAATGATGGTGTTGGACTCGTGCCTGGCCATGCAGTCATGGGTGAACAGGGAGTTCAGGAGGGGAATGAGCATGCACCCCTGGGGAGCTCCAGTGTTGAGGATTAGTGTGGCAGATGTGTTGCTACCAACCCTCACCACCTGGGGGTGACCCGTCAGGAAGTCCAGGATCCAGTTGCAGAGGGAGGTGTTTAGTCCCATGTTCCTTAGCTTAGTGATGAGCTTTGAGGGTACTATGGTGTTAAACGCTGAGCTGTAGTCAATGAATAGCATTCTCACACAGGTGTTCCTTTTGTCCAGGTGTGAAAGGGCATTGTGGAGTGCAATAGAGATTGCATCATCTGTGGATCTGTTTGGGCGGTATGCAAATTGGAGTGGGTCTAGGGTTTCTGGGATAATGGTGTTGATGTGAGCCATTACTAGCCTTTCGAAGCACTTCATGGCTACAGACCTAAGTGCTACGGGTCTGTAGTCATTTAGGCAGATTGCCTTTGTGTTCTTGGGCACAGGGACTATGGTGGTCTGCTTGAAGCATGTTGGTATTAGACTCAATCATGGACATGTTGAAAATGTCAGTGAAGACACCTGCCAGTTGGTCAGCACATGCCCGGAGCACACGTCCTGGTAATCTGTCTGGCCCCGCAGCCTTGTGTATGTTGACCTGTTTAAAGGTCTTACTCACGTCGGCTACGGAGAGCGTGATCACACAGTCGCCCGGAAAAGCTGATGCTCTCATGCATGCCTCAGTGTTGCTTGCCTCGAAGCGAGCATAGAAGTGATTTAGCTCATCTGGTAGGCGTGTGTCACTGGGCAGCTCGCGGCTGTGCTTCCCTTTGTAGTCTGTAATAGTTTGCAAGCCCTGCCACATCCGATGAGCGTCGGAGCCGGTGTAGTATGATTCAATCTTAGCCCTGTATTGACACTTTGCCTGTTTGATGGTTCGTCGCAGGGCATAGCGGGACTTCTTGTAAGCTTCCGGGTTAGAGTCCCGCACCTTGAAAGTGGCAGCTCTACCCTTTAGCTCAGTACGAATGTTGCCTGTAATCCATGGCTTCTGGTTGGGGTATGTACAGTGCCTTGCGAAAGTATTCGGCCCCCTTGAACTTTGCGACCTTTTGCCACATTTCAGGCTTCAAACATAAAGATATAAAACTGTATTTTTTTTTGAAGAATCAACAACAAGTGGGACACAATCATGAAGTGGAACGACATTTATTGGATATTTCAAACTTTTTAACAAATCAAAAACTGAAAAATTGGGCGTGCAAAATTATTCAGCCCCCTTAAGTTAATACTTTGTAGCGCCACCTTTTGCTGCGATTACAACTGTAAGTCGTTTGGGGTATGTCTCTATCAGTTTTGCACATCGAGAGACTGACATTTTTTCCCATTCCTCCTTGCAAAACAGCTCGAGCTCAGTGAGGTTGGATGGAGAGCATTTGTGAACAGCAGTTTTCAGTTCTTTCCACAGATTCTCGATTGGATTCAGGTCTGGACTTTGACTTAGCCATTCTAACACCTGGATATGTTTATTTTTGAACCATTCCATTGTAGATTTTGCTTTATGTTTTGGATCATTGTCTTGTTGGAAGACAAATCTCCGTCCCAGTCTCAGGTCTTTTGCAGACTCCATCAGGTTTTCTTCCAGAATGGTCCTGTATTTGGCTCCATCCATCTTCCCATCAATTTTAACCATCTTCCCTGTCCCTGCTGAAGAAAAGCAGGCCCAAACCATGATGCTGCCACCACCATGTTTGACAGTGGGGATGGTGTGTTCAGGGTGATGTGCTGTGTTGCTTTTACGCCAAACATAATGTTTTGCATTGTTGCCAAAAAGTACAATTTTGGTTTCATCTGACCAGAGCACCTTCTTCCACATGTTTGGTGTGTCTCCCAGGTGGCTTGTGGCAAACTTTAAACGACACTTTTTATGGATATCTTTAAGAAATGGCTTTCTTCTTGCCACTCTTCCATAAAGGCCAGATTTGTGCAATATACGACTGATTGTTGTCCTATGGACAGAGTCTCCCACCTCAGCTGTAGATCTCTGCAGTTCATCCAGAGTGATCATGGGCCTCTTGGCTGCATCTCTGATCAGTCTTCTCCTTGTATGAGCTGAAAGCTTAGAGGGACGGCCAGGTCTTGGTAGATTTGCAGTGGTCTGATACTCCTTCCATTTCAATATTATCGCTTGCACAGTGCTCCTTGGGATGTTTAAAGCTTGGGAAATCTTTTTGTATCCAAATCCGGCTTTAAACTTCTTCACAACAGTATCTCGGACCTGCCTGGTGTATTCCTTGTTCTTCATGATGCTCTCTGCGCTTTTAACGGACCTCTGAGACTATCACAGTGCAGGTGCATATATACGGAGACTTGATTACACACGGGTGGATTGTATTTATCATCATTAGTCATTTAGGTCAACATTGGATCATTCAGAGATCCTCACTGAACTTCTGGAGAGAGTTTGCTGCACGGAAAGTAAAGGGGCTGAATAATTTTGCACGCCCAATATTTCAGTTTTTGATTTGTAAAAAAAGTTTGAAATATCCAATAAATGTCGTTCCACTTCATGATTGTGTCCCACTTGTTGTTGATTCTTCACAAAAAAATACAGTTTTATATCTTTATGTTTGAAGCCGGAAATGTGGCAAAAGGTCGCAAAGTTCAAGGGGGCCGAATACTTTCGCAAGGCACTGTACGTACAGTCACTGTGGGGACGACGTCCTCAATGCACTTATTGATTAAGCCAGTGACTGATGTGGTGTATTCCTCAATGTCATCAGAAGAATCCTGGAACATGTTCCAGTCTGTGATAGCAAAACGGTCCTGTAGTTTAGCATCTGCTTCATCTGACCATTTCTTTATAGACCGAGTCACTGGTGCTTCCTGCTTTAAGAGTTGTGGTCGGATTTACCAAATGGAGGGAGAGCTTTGTATGCATCTCTGTGTGTGGAGTACAGGTGATCTAGAATTTTTATCCCTCTGGTTGCACATTTAACATGTTGATAGAGATTTGGTAGGACTGATTTAAGTTTCCCTGCATTAAAGTCCGGCCACTAGGAGTTCCGCCTCTGGGTGAGGTTGAAGATTTTGCTATTTCAACCACACCCATTGCTGGCAGATGTATAAAATCAAGCACAGAGCCATGCAATCTCCATAGACAAACATTGGCAGTAGAATGGCCTTACTGAAGAGCTCAATGACTTTCAACGTGGCACCGGATGCCACCTTTCCAACAAAGTCAGTTGAAATTTCTGCCACGCTGGAGCTGCTCCGGTCAACTGTAAGTGCTGTTATTGTTAAGTGGAAACCTCTAGGAGCAACAATGGCTCAGCCGTGAAGTGGGAGGCCACACAACCTCACAGAACGGGACCGCCGAGTGCTGAAGCACATAGTGAGTGACAGAAGATTTTTACACGCTATCGCATTCTAAACTGCCTCTGGAAGAAATGTCAGCACAATAACTGTTTGTCGAGAGCTTCATGAAATGGGTTTCCATGGACGAGTAGCCGCACACAAGCCTAAGATCAGAATGCACAATGCCATGCGTCAGCTGGAGTGGTGAAGCTCGCTGCCATTGGACCCCGGAGCAGTGGAAACGCATTCTCTGGAGTGATGAATCACACTTCACCATCTGGCAGTCTGACGGACGAATCTAGGTTTGGCAGAGGCCAGGAGAATGCTACCTGTCCCAATGGTGGAGGAGGAATAATGGTCAGGGACTGTTTTCCATGGTTTGGGCTAGGCACATTAGTTCCAGTAACGGGAAATCGCAACGTTACAGCATACAATGACATTATTTCCTGTTTCAGCATTGCAATGCCTCCGTGCACAAAGCAAGGTCCATACAGAAATGGATTGTCGGATCGGTGTGGAAGAACTTGACTGGCCTGCACAGAGCCCTGGCCTCATCGCCCAATATCAGTGCCCGACCTCACTAATGCTCGTGGCTGTATGGAAGCAAGTCCCTGCAGCAATGTTCCAACATCTAGTGGAAAGCATTCCCAGTGGAGGCTGTTATTGCAGCAAAGCTCCCCTTTGCTGCTGGACCAACTCCATATTAATGCTCATGATTTTGGAATGAGATGTTTGACGAGCAGGTGTCCACATACTTTTCATTTTGTGTATTTCCACACTATGTGGTTTGAATAATACTGTGAAATTATGAAAATTATGATAATGCCCTTTTAGTGTAGGTCGCCTGACATTTCAGTCTATTTTGGTGGGATGGAGTTTTGGCCTGCCTGTCAGTTAATTAGTTCATAGACCAATAAGGAATAGTTCCAAACCTCTCTGCCAGTAGCCTATACGGAGTAGTCAGAAAACACTAATATACAGTTGAGGGATACAGTATTTTCAACCTAACTTCCATTTCCCCTGAAAAACGGAAGTGAGAACTCCGTTAAGGCGTCTTTCAACGCCTGCTACGCTAGGTTACTATGCCAATAACAGCTTGTTTTCAGTTTTCCCCTCCCCACTCAGACCACTGCCAGACAGTCCTAGCAAAATTCTTCCATGAGAAATAGCTCTTTGCTAAGAAGCTATTTGTTTAATTTTTGACAATTTTAATTGAAAACAATCACAGTAAGCTACTTAATTGTTACCTAGAAATGTTTTGATACTGGCTGCATTGGGCCTTTAAGAAGTAGAGCTGGGGGGTTAAAGAGGAGACCAGACCAGTACTGTACTTGATGCTATAGACTTCGTAATGCTTCTAGCAACTGTATTTTCCCATGTTTTTGAAACAGAGAACAAACGGAGTGAGAGACAGAGAGCTCCATCCCTAATGGGTTCTCCCTATGAGACAGAGAGCTCCATACCTAATGGGTTCTCCCTATGAGACAGAGAGCTCCATACCTAATGGGTTCTCCCTATGGGACAGAGAGCTCCATACCTAATGGGTTCTCCCTATGAGACAGAGAGCTCCATACCTACTGGGTTCTCCCTATGGGACAGAGAGCTCCATACCTACTGGGTTCTCCCTATCAGACAGAGAGCTCCATACCTACTGGGTTCTCCCTATCAGACAGAGAGCTCCATACCTACTGGGTTCTCCCTATGGGACAGAGAGCTCCATACCTACTGGGTTCTCCCTATCAGACAGAGAGCTCCATACCTACTGGGTTCTCCCTATGAGACAGAGAGCTCCATACCTAATGGGTTCTCTCTATGAGACAGATAGCTCCATACCTAATGGGTTCTCCCTATCAGACTGAAGCATTTGGCTCTGCATACATTAATAGCACTGAGGAAGGCCCAGATTTTAAAAGATGAGATGAGCGCACACATGGGGTAAATTAGAGGGAAGGGGTGTGAGAAGTTGAGCTCTATTCGTGGGGAGTGAAGGGGACTTGGGAACATCAACTTAAAGTAACACATGAGTAGGCCTATTTGACTGACCGATTCACCAACAGGCCTATTTGAATGACTGACAACCGTATTTGAGTAAGTTGAGTTTGCCAAAGTAAAGGCATGTATGGGGTTGATCATTGACAAAAGTGAGGGAAATGTTTTTTAATTGCAGGGAGTCGCTTTACTTGACAGTAGCCTTAAAGATCCTGATTATAGCACCAATACTAAAAGGGGGAGCCTGACTCAGATATAAACCTTTAGTAAAGGTGTATTACACAAGCAGAGATAAACTAGAAAACTTAAACAAAAGCAAAGTGAATATTAGAGCAGTGGGGCCATGCAATCTCTATCTCCTGTCCAGGCTGTATCACATCTGGCCGTGATTGGGTATCCCATAGGGCAGCGCACGATTGTCCGGGTTTGGCCATCATTGTGAATAAGAATTTATTCTTAACTGACTTGCCTAGTTAAATAAAGGTTCAATAAAAAAAAAAGGGAAATGTTCCATTGTCATTACCTTTCTCATTGGTTAGGAGACGGCTGTAGTGACAGGGATGAGCTGATAGGGACAGACGGAAGGTGTTTTGCGTACTTCGCTCCCAGCCCGTGACCCTGCTACAATTCCTCAGCCATTATATGACTTTTTCCAAGACTCCAGTGCTGTGCTGGCTAAGTCAACCTGCAGGAGCAGAGCCCGAGTCCAGTCACGTGGTTCTCCACCTCCCACAGGCCATGTCATAAGTAACTCCTCGCTCCTGACTGACTGCGAGTCAAGCCTACGGCGTCAGTATTGGGGGGGGAAGCAGTTGCCAGGAGGAACTATGATTTGAGAAGTGCGGTTTTGGCACCGACTAGGGTCGTTTCTCGTTACAGACGAAGGCAGGGTAGTGTGAGATACTGCTGCGGGGTCTTTCTAACCATGATCAGGGTGTGTGAAGGAAAAAACAAAGGCTGACACCCCCGGTGAAGGAGTGCTGTCTGTCCCTGAGGCTGTGCTGGGGCCCTGTGACTGAACACTCTTAGCCAAGACCGAACAGCACTACTTTCTCCAACAAACAGCCTCAGACTGGCATACCTGTCAGCACTCATCATAAAGACTAGCTGTGTGTATGTGCGTGCGATACCTCACTGCTGTTCTTGTCTTTTCCATTAGAAGTGAAATAGCGTTGTGTTTGAACTTGACATAACGAACTTGACCAAACACAGAACATAAAACAGCGTGAGGACTACTAAGGGGAAAACTAAGGGAAACTCCCATGGCTCTTTGATTGGCGTGAAAAGAATGGCCCGAACCAACCGCATATGACTAAAAAGACAAACATACTGCCTTTTGATACTCATACGAATACTTTATTACGGTTCCTCCTCTCTTTGGCAGTGAGCTATAACACACACACACACGAAAAAGCATGTGACTACTGTATGATGTATGTAAAAGAACACACACACAGAGGGAAAAACAACAGAAAAAGGAGGAACTATCCAAAATAACACCATTGTTCAGCTAATCAGCCAAACTTCCCCTTAAAGCACTGGAGGAGCCATGGGAACAGAAGTCATGGGAACGGGAGGCATGGTAACGGCCTATCAAGTCCTATTCGAGTCAGCAGAAGATTGATGGGTTTTCCTCGAGCTAAAAGCCACTTAAAGGGTGTCAATTAGTAGCCGACTGAGAGGCAGTTTTCAGTCTCCCGGTAAACTCTTAACAGCAGTGGCTGTGTGTGCATGTGCGAAACCTGTCCAGCCTGCTCTCTCCTCTCGCCTAGTGCCCCAGGGGCTTGTAACCTGCTGAGCCACACAGCAGAGTACTGTTTAACCACAGACGGCCACAGCTATACACAATGAGCCATTACACAGCAGCCACAGCACACAGAGCATCAGAACTTACATACCACCACTCTGCAGGACAGGGAGAAACATCCGTATATACATTCAGGCCTGGTGGTGAACACTGAAAGGTCCCAGATGAGTTAGTGCAATATGTTCTGTACTGTGGGATGATGGTACAGTTGAAGTCGGAAGTTTACATACACTTTAGCAAAATACATTTAAACTCAAGTTTTTCCACAATTCCTGACATTTAATCCTAGCAAAAATTCCCTGTCTTAGGTCAGTTAGGATCACCACCTTATTTTAAGAATGTGAAATGTCAGAATAATAGTAGAGAATTATTTATTTCAGCTTTTATTTCTTTCATCACATTCCCAGTGGGTCAGAAGTTTACATACACTAAATTAGTATTAGGTAGCATTGCCTTTAAATTGTTTAACTTGGGTCAAATGTTTCGGGTAGCCTTCCACAAGCTTCCCACAATAAGTTGGGTGAATTTTGGCCCATTCCCTCTGACAGAGCTGGTGTATCTGAATCAGGTTTGTAGGCCTTGCTCGCACACACTTTTTCAGTTCTGTCCACAAATGTTCTCTAGGATTGAGGTCAGGGCTTTGTGATGGCCTCCCCAAAACCTTGACTTTGTTGTCCTTAAGCCATTTTGCCACAACTTTGGAAGTATACTTGGGGTCATTGTCCATTTGGAAGACCCATTTGCGACCAAGCTTTAACTTCCTGACTGATGTCTTGAGATGTTGCTTCAATATATCCACATAATTTTCCAGCCTCATGATGCCATCTATTTTGCGAAGTGCACTAGTCCCTCCTGCAGCAAAGCACCCCCACAACATGATGCTGCCACCTGTGTGCTTCACAGTTGGGATGGTGTTCTTAGGCTAGCAAGCCTTCACCTTTTCCCTCCAAACACAACGATGGTCATTATGGCCAAACTTTTTTGTTTCATCAGACCAGAGGACATTTCTTCAAAAAGTACGATTTTTGTCCCCATGTGCAGTTGCAAACCATAGTCTGGCTTTTTATGGCAGGTTTTGGAGCAGTGGCTTCTTCCTTGCTGAGCGGCCTTTCAGGTTATGTCGATATAGGACTCGTTTTACTGTGGACTTTTGTACCGGTTTCCTCCAGCATCTTCACAAGGTCCTGTGCTGTTGTTCTGGGATTGATTTGCATTTTTCGCACCACAGCACGTTTATCACTAGGAGACAGAACACGTCTCCTTCTTGAGCGGTATGACGGCTACGTGGTCCCATGGTGTTTAGACTTACTTGTACAGATGAACGTGGTAACTTCAGGCGTTTGGAAATTGCTTCCAAGGATGAACCAGACTTGTGGAGTTGTACAATTTTTGGCTGATTTCTTTTGATTTTCCCATGATGTCAAACAAAGAGGCACTGAGATTGAAGGTAAGCCTTGCAATCCATCCACAGGTACACCTCTAATTAGCCTATCAGAAGCTTCTAAAGCCATGACATACTTTCCTGGAATTTTCCAAGCTGTTTAAAGGCAGTCAATTTAGTGTATGTGAACTTCTGACCCACTGGAATTGTGATACAGTGAATTATAAGTGAAATAATACGACTGTAAACAATTGTTGTAAAAATGACTTGTCATGAACAAAGTAGATGTCCTAACAGACTTGCCAAAACCATAGTTCGTTAACAAGAAATTTGTGAAGTGGTTGAAAAACGAGTTTTAATGACTCCAACCTTAGTGTATGTAAACTTCCAACTTCAACTGTATATACTGAATGTACAAAACATTAGAAAGACCGTCCTAATATCGAGTTGCACTCCCTTTTGCCCTAAGAGCAGCCTCAATTTGTCAGGGCATTGACTCTACAAGATGTCGAAAGCGTTCCACAGGGATGCTGGATGTCCTTTGGGTGGTAGACCATTCTTGATACACACAGGAAACTGTCGAGCATGAAAAACCCAGCAGCGTTGCAGTTCTTGACACACTCAAACCGGTGTGCCTGGCACCTACTACCATACCCTGTTCAAAGGCACTTAAATATGTTGTCTTGCCCATTCAACCTCTGAATGGCACACATACGCAAAGTAACAGCAGCATAACGGGGAGGGGGGGGTCAATGCAAATAGTCTGCTTAGCCATTTGATTAGATGTTCAGAAGTCTTATGGCTTGGGGGTAGAAGTTGTTTAGAAGCCTCTTGGACGTAGACTTGGTGCTCTAGTACCGCTTGCCGTGCGGTAGCAGAGAGAACAGTCTATGACTGGGGTGTCTGACAATTTTTTGGGCCTTCCTTTGACACTGCCTGGTATAGAGGTCCTGGATGGCAGGAAGCTTGGCCCCGGTGAAGTACTGGGCCATACGCACTAACCTCTGTATTGCCTTGCAGTCGGAGGCCGAGTAGTTGCCATACCAGGCAGTGATGCAATCCATCAGGATTCTCGATGTTGCAGCTGTAAAACCTTTTGAGGATCTGAGGACCCATGCCAAATCTTTTCAGTCTCCTGTGACATCAATAAGGGATCATCGCTTTCACTTGGTCAGTCAAAGACATGGAAAGAGCATGTGTTTCTGTTTTGTACACTCAGTGTAGGCTAGTCTTTGAGCAGTGTCCAGGAGGAAATCCGCCCAGTTGTGTATATGAGAGGTTCTGTGTCTGGCTTTCACCTGTGTTCCTGACACCGAGTACCACTTCTATAAAACATTGACAGACCTGCCTGGCTGGCTGGTACTCCCATCAGTCTCCCCTTGAGCAAACTCTGAGCTAGCTTCCCTTTACCTTCACCTCAGAGAAGCCAGCTAGTAAGACAGCGGCATTGCAATAGATCTATGACCAATCCTTCTTTCACACACACAGGAACTGGGGTTAATACAACACTGACTTCAGTCTGGTAGATTGGTGAAGTATTTTATTTGAATATACAGTATTGTACATGGTAATTTGAGAACAACAAGGAGAATGTTAGACACTAAGTCACAAACACACAAATTAAAACACACACACACACACACACACACACATGGCTCTACAGTTCTTCCAAGGAGCACATGTGGTCCTAAGCTGAAAAATGTAGGAGCACAATGACAAATATTAAAGAGGTAATCCGCAGTTGAAATGATAACAAAAGGCTTGTTTCTGTAAAAGGTTACGGGATGGGGCTGGAGAAACTCAAACGATAAGAGCTATGGACGCAAGGACTAACAATCCATGATATCAAAATGTTAATTTTTTGTTTTGAGGCAGTCTTTGTTTACATTTACTTTGGGAAAAACAAGCTTATATTTTGTCTCCTAAGCTCATGGGGCATTTATAAATTATACTCCTCAATGGGTTTACATTATTAATTTATAAGTAAAAATGGATGTAGTAACTGCAGATTGCCCCTTTTAATGAGAAGAATTGCCAGCAATTACAAAATACAGAGTTTATCACCAGTAAAATAGATTTTTAAGATTGAGATATAGCCTACATTTATGGAATGCCGTTTGTTTATTTGCATGTAAAAAAAAACACATCAAAATAACACTATTTGACTGGTCAAGTAAGCTTTTAATATGACATGTCAAATAATACAATTCTATTGTAGAATGCTGTGTGTGCTGAATTTGCACGTGCAAGCCAAGAGCCACCATTACGATCACAGTCAAGTGGTACAATACGTTGGTAATAAGGAATTATTTGTTCGACCGAATGGGAAAACATCTGTGTGAGCATTTGAAATTAGATCAGGATCAAAAATGTTTGCAAATATCTCTGATACAGATGTTATCAGCAACTTCTGGGGTAACTAGCTAGTTTTAGCAGTGTACAAGATCTTCAGTTTCTTGGCAATTTCTCACAACAAGAATAGACTAACAAGCTTCTGAAGAAAGTTCTTTGTTTCTGGCCATTTTGAGCCTGTAATCGAACCCACAAATGCTGATGCTCCAGATACTCAACTTGTCTAAAGAAGGCCAGATTTATTGCTGCTTTAATCAGAACAAGTTCAGGTGTGCTAACATAATTACAAAAGGGTTTTCTAATGATCAATTTGCCTTTAAAAATGATAAACTTGGATTAGCTAACACAACGTGCCATTGGAACACAGGAGTGATGGTAGCTCTCTGTACGCCTCTGTATTTCATTAGAAATCATCAGTTTCCAGCTACAATAGTAATTTACAATGTATACTTTGTATTTCTGATCAATTTGATGTTATTTTAAATGGACAAAAAAAATGCTTTTCTTTTTTTCTATTTAACACATTTTTCTTAACTTCTTAAAGCATTGTTGGTTAAGGGCTTGTAAGTAAGCATTTCACTGTAAGGTGTTGTATTTGGCGCATGTGACAAATAACATTTCATTTTTGAAGGTCAAACTGCCAATTCCACTATTGTGGCTAGCATCACATAGGTGGGTCCAACCACCATTAATCAAATAAGAACTGTCTTATAAATTAGGAGTATTTTAGATGACACCACCTAGCTAGATAGTTAACTATAGCTACTGAAACAGATGTCATTTTGCTATGTTTTTGGCAAAGAACATTGTTTGCATCCATCAGCTAGCTAGCTATTTTATGTTCAGCAGTGATTGTGTAATCAATGTGTAATAACTACGTAAAACATTACTGAACGTGTTGTCATATTCACGTCCTGATTGGTCAACAAGCCTATTTGATGTGTCAAATTGTGTTAGCGTTACGTGACACGTCAAATAGCGTTATTTGATACGTCAAAGTGTTATTTGACTTGTATCTTTTTTGACACGCAAAGACCCAAACACCGTTCCATATACATTGGGTCTATATGAATCCTCATCTCCTAAAAAAGCTATTTTCCTTTCTTTCTGTGCCACCATGTTTGCATACTAATGAGGCTGCGGAGAAATCATTACAACAATTATTACTTGGGTGATTTGTTTTCTATGGGCACTGGAATTCCCAAATTAAAATTCCTGGTAGCACAGCAAAATATTTAGGAGCATATGCCCCCAAATTGGTAGCACTGTAGAGCCCTGACACACACACACACTTCCCAGAGTCAAAGACGCTTCAGACGGCCAACGGCAGCAGGATTAGCTTGTGTCAGGTTGTAGTTGAATCCTGTCCTCACTCTGATCGGCTGGAGGCCCGGGTCTGTGCCTTGATGCAACACTTCCTGGTTATCATCATTTCCTAGAAAACACAATACAGGGCCCTTAGCATGTAATAGATCTGGGTCCCACTGAAACAACAGAAGCGAGGTATTACATTACCAGTGTATATGGATTTTCTTATTTATTTGTCCATCTGAGTTTTATTCTGAATGACAAATACCTCCCCATCACGAGTTGGCTCGGCGACAGCCTGGGGCTTGAGGAAATTGCTGGTCATTTGTTTGTTTCAATAGGTTACCATATTGGTAGGGAGTCAGGGACCGATGTGGGCTCGTGTGAGGTAAACATTTACAGAAAACGTTGATCCAAAACAGACTATGTAAAACAAAACCTGGCCCAAAGAAAAATAGGGGATGGATTACTGAGATACCTATGGACGTCGTCGAGGGTATTTTTATAAAATCTCTTTGTTTTGCCATAATCCTTATCCATGCCTCAAGGGGAGAGGAGCTGGGTTCAGAAAGCACAGTGCGGCTACAGACCATGACAAACAGCTGTACGTCTGTTTGACTGCATGATGTGAAATGGGCCCAACTGACCAAATGCATATTTAACTTGTCAAAGTGTACTGTATGCAGTTTAGACAGGTGAGGAGTAATCGTGGAGCTAGGCTAACTTTCCTTTTCATTACTTATCCATGGTGTTTCTGGTAGACAGGGTTGGGTAGGTTACTTTCTAAATGTAATCTGTTAGTTACTAGTTACCTGTCAAATTGTAATCAGTAACATCATTTTGGGATTACCCAAACTCAGTAACATAATCTGATTACTTTTCCCTTAAAATGCATAAGAAGAAGACAAAAAGGACCCATCAAATGCATTTGGAATGTCATCAGTGGTTGGTCTCTGACTGGTCAGACTCGCTCCAAACTTAAACTTGAGCCTTTTTTCAATATTGAATGGAATTGAGAAAACAGAAAGATGCCAATTTATTAATATCCTTTCTGATTTTAAAAGTAATCCAAGAAGTAATCTAGTTTCAAAAGTATCTGATTACAAACACACACAATCTGCTAACATTTTTTAAATTCAGATGACATATAATCAGTTTCTCTCTAACCCTGCTACTTCTGAGGAGCTAGGAGGAGGTTCAAAAGGTGATAAACACCTGAATGCTTAGACTAGGCGTGGTTACAATGATAAAGGAGAACGATTATTTTGTTGCAACTCACCACAAATGTTTCTCAAATCTACTGTATCTAACCTACTAACGAAGACACCATGTCTTCAGATGACAACACCTTACCCAACCAGTGTACTGCCACCACAATGCCGCCCCGATTCACCCGGCCCACATTTAGCTTTTGATAACGATAAAAACGGTCTTCTTTAATCTGAAAAGATGATCTTGCTCCAGAAAAGGGCAGAAATCATAATCACAGGCGATTGTCCTGAGAACAAAAGGCCTTTTGGGAGAAGTCAATCCTAAAGGGAAGCAGCAGGACTGAGGACAATGAGGAGCCCAGGAGATTATTCTGAACCCTGCCTGGACCAAACCCAGCCGTTCCCCACCTGTTTCTGTTTCTATCACAGACGTCCCTAGACACCAGGAAGTAAGGAGCACTGAATCACAACTGTATCCATGGGAAATCCTGGTTTATAAATTATCGCTCTACTGCATGTCTGCTGATCGCTTTGTCTAATATTTGTCTTGTATAGCTACATCCATTGCTATAACTGTGAGATGGTCCACTTACAGTATGGGTCGTACAAGGCCCCTGGAGAATGCCCCCAGGATCCGCCCCGATTCGGATGCTGATTACATTTAGAAAGTAACATGATCACCGACAACAATGAGACAGCCTATAGGGAGGAGGTCAGAGACCTGGCAGTGTGGTGCCAGGACAACAACCTCTCCCTCAACGTGAGTAAGACAGAAGGAGCTGATCCTGGACTACAGGAAAAGGAGGGCCAAACACGCCCTCATTCACATTGACAGGGCTGTATTGGAGTGGATCGAGAGTTAAGTTCCTTGGTGTCCACAGCACCAACAAACTATCATGGTCCAAACACACCACGACAATCATGAAGAGGGCACAACAACACCTTTTCCCCCTAAGGAGACTGAAAAGACTTGGCATGGTTCCCCAGATCCTCAAAAAGTTCTACAGCGGCACCATCGAGAGCATCCTGACGGATTGCATCACTGCCTGGTATGGCAACTGCTTGGCATCCGACTAAGGCGCTACAGAGAGTAGTGCGTACGGCCCAGTACATCATTGGGGCCAAGCTTCCTGCCATCCAGATCCTATATACTAAGCGGTGTCAGGGGAAGGCCCCAAAAAATGGTCAAAAACTCCAGTCACACAAGTCATAGACTATTCTCTCTACTGCCGCACGGCAAATGGTACCGGAGCTCAAAGTTTAGGTCCAAAAGGCTCCTTAACAGTTTCTACCCCCAAGCCATAAGACTGCTGAACAATTAATCAAATTGCCACCCAGACAATTTACATTGACCCCCTTGTTGCTACTACTCACGGTTTATTATTATTACTCCGACCTACATGTACAAATTACCCCGACTAACCTGTACCCCTGCACATTGACTCGGTACCATGTTACTTTTTACTATAGTTAATTTAGTAAATATTTTATACTTAACACTATTACTTGAACTACATTGTTGGTTAAGGGCTTGTAAGTAAGCACTTCACGGTAAGGTCTACTACACCTGTTGTATTCGGCACATGTGACAAATACAATTTGATGATGCAAGAAACATACAGAACATTAAACAACTCCCTCTCACAGCCACACTGAGTGGAAACCGTTGTGGGGGAAGTGGAGTAGACTGGTCTATGAGGATGGAGTGAAAAGTCTAGGAAGGGCACTTGATAAGAAGAAGAGAGGGGAACACATGAGTGTCATTCCAGTTTCCAGAGGAGATTTATTGACTTTGTCCACCACAGAGGCCGGTTGCACCAGTTGGTCGCAACTCTAGGTCTGATGTAAAATGAGCTCTATGTCGGGCCAAAGAAATTGACCTGTTGCACCACCTGGGCATAAGCCCTTCTATGAGCTACACCTGGGCACAGTGGTGTAAAGTACTGAAGTAAAAATACTTTAAAGTACTACTTTTGGGGTTATCTGTCCTTACTTTTTATATTTTCGACTACTTTTACTTCACTACATTCCTTAAGAAAATATTGTACTTTTTACTCCATACATTTTCCTTGACACCCAAAAGTATTTGTTACATTTTGAATGCTTAGCAGGACAGGAAAACAGTCCAATTCACGCACTTATCAACCGGACTCAATAAACACTCACATGCTTCGTCTGTAAATTATGTGTGCCCGTGGCTTTCTGTACATTTAAAAAACAAGAAAATGGTGCCATCTGTTTTGCTTAATATAAGGAATTTGAAATGATTTATACTTTTACTTTTGATACTTGAGCATATTTAAACCAAATACTTCTACTTGAGTAGAACTTTACTGAGTGACTTTTACTTGAGACATTTTCTATTAAGTTATCTGTACTTTTACCCAAGTATGACAGTTGGATCATTTTTCCACCACTGCCTGGGTGTAGCTTAGGGTGTTCAATTGGGACCATCTTCTTTTAAGATATGCACTGAAAATAATAGTGATCTATACACTTCAAAACAATGTGAGTCTCGTGTTCAGATTTCAAATCCTCCGGGGGCTTTTCGAGTTGCCTATGCACGAGCCAATAATACACTTGATTTATGCTACATAGCATGCTAAATCTGTCTGATCAGATATTAGCAAACAAATAGATGAGCTGCCACCTCCAATTATTTGCCCAGACAGATCAAATATACAAACAGAGATTCAGTGAAACAAAATCGCATTGATTATCAGACAAGTCAAGGGCTTTCAGTTAGGATGTAGGCTTACGCGAGTGAAAAGCAAAATAATCAACCTGCTAGCTAACATGATAGCAAAGTTCTGAATACACTGTTAGAAGAGCAAATAAACAAAAAAATCAAATCATGAACTCACCTCAATGAGTTTCCATGACATCATTGTCACACGCCCCCTTATTTCAGTCCCCAGAATCTGACCTCTTGACCTTCCAAGACTATCATACAGCACGCTGCTATGCCCTCCCTGAGACAAATACACACGTAGCCAAAAGATAAGCAAACAATAAATACAGACAAAACTAGTCTGGCGGTCCCCACATGCCTGTTAAATGTTCTTCTCTAAACAGCCCTCTGTGTTTCAGGCCTCAATTTTTCTATCTAGACTTTCAAACAATGGTTGGGTTGTACCAAAGCAGAAGTGACTGCTGGGGGGTGACGAGGAGGAAATGGTTCACTCCAGCAGTGAGAGAAACTTCATGTGCATTTAATGTTCCGTTTCACTGCCTCTCTCTCTGTGCTGCTCGGCCTGTTATTACAATCACAGTCCGAGTCATAACTGAGGCAGCTCAAATTCATTTTTACGGCGTTTTAAAGTAACTGTACAATAAAAAAATCTCACTTTTGAAAGTTCACATTCTGTTAATTCATCCCCAAATAATATTGACTGTGGCCAAAGCACTTCAAAAACCCCACTTCAAACTTGTATCTAAAAATGTTTTTATTGCCATTTACTCATCAAGGATGATGTCATCCTCCTGAGAAGGATGAGCTGGCCAATCAGCAGTCTATTCACAAGAATATTTGTAATGACCGGTATACGCCCACACCCTTCCAACACAGAAAAGCAGCTTTTTAACAGAAAACTATTGCCCTCATATTATAATGAATTATAGATCATATTTCATAGAAATCTGGAAACACTAGATAGTTCTTTCAACACGACCACACTCATAAACAGGCCCAGAGATGAGTCAAGATAGTTATGGAGGATTTGCTTATGACGGACTTTTTCCCCCTTCCAAAAAGAAGCAAAACAAGACAAAATGGGTCAGTAGTAGTGAGGCACTAGAGAGAATAACAACTCGGATGGAGGAGGACAGATCCTCTCTTCTCCTCTACAGGGCATTGTGGGAAGCAGAGATTACATATTAGGAGGAAAGTGGAATTAGAGAAAAATGAGATGTGTGTGTGTGCGCGTGTGTGTGTCATAGGGAGATGAGCGATAGAAAGCGCTCTGCAGGCAGGAGTCCATATCAGCGATAGGGGATGGGGAACAGAACAGGAGCTCTGCACCTGTCTGTCAGAGGGGGCTCCTGTATCCACCCCTCCACCTTTCATTTATGGCCCCTCAGACGGAGACAGTCGGGATCAGGGAAGGAGATAAAGGGGAGTCTTGAAATGAACACCTTGGTAAAACTTGCCGCTGTATAAAGTAACGCATGGCGGGCCAAGTCCATCTCCGCCCCAGCAGCCTCCGCCAAGCTCTCTGCTGGCCAGTCTCTGGTAACAACATGGGGCCTATAGGAGCCTAGGGCTATACTGTAGCAGGGTGTTAGCCCTAGGCACACACACACACAGAGGGGGACTAACAACACTCCCACCACCATCCTCCAAGCCTCTCTGGTTCTCTGCTGTACTGAGCACTCCGCCTGTTTGAAGTCTTACATAATAGTAAATAGCCCCTTCTCTCTCTCCGTTTCACAGGCCCGGGCCCAAGACAAACCTCACCAATAATCAAATCAAACTGCTAAATTACAGAGGGGCTATTACCACTCGGCACGCAGTTCAACTTCTCAGCGCAGAGATTCAGCCAGTCATGGGAGCTTGACCCTTGCGGAGCTCCAGAACTGCAGCAAGAGAACAGCTAAAGGGTTCCAGATCCACAGCCTCTGATTGCTAATAATGAGTCAGTGTGCTTGGAGCTTGTATCCCAGGCAGCTTAGAGACTCTTCTGGGCCGTGCGGTTGTGTTTTTCCCCCCTCCCCGGTACTCCCCTACCCCACTCCTCCCACCCTCTACCCCTTAGGCCCGCTGGAAACATTGAGTCAGCCAAGCCAAGGCCCCTTTTGTTTCATGTTTATCTATGTGCCTCTAATGGGAGGCGTTGGACCACGCTGGGTTACAGAAGAACATTGCAGCTCCGCTATGCTGCTGCCGTCTGTCTGGGCTACTAAGAACACCTGGGTTCAAGTACTATTCAGAAATCTTTTAAACATGTTGATTGTTTGCACTAGCCTGCCAGAGTGCCAGGTGGGTGAGGTTTGTACTTTAACTACTTTTCTATTGGTTCCATTGAGACAGGCAAGTTCAATCAAGCGCAGATAACGGATTTCAAATAGTATTTGAACCCAGGTCTGCTGCTAATAAACTCCTCGCTCCTCCTCAGCCCGAATTAAATAGGCCATCTTTAGAAAACATCTCTCCCTTCCGATGTCATGTTGAATCGGTTGTTGTTGTGGCTCATGGAGCAGCAGGGAGAAGAACAAATGGGCCCATAACATAACGTGGCCTGGCTTTAGTGTACGAGGGCTGAGCTGATGCTCTCTCTGTGTGCCAGGCCAACATAACGCTTAGGGTATAGTCATTAGTCACTGTGAAACTGAACAGGGCTGGCTCATCTGATTCAAATTAGAGCTCATCGAATGGGAGCCAAAATGAAACTAGGATGATTCATAAACACTCCATTTCCCATGTGAGTTTGGTTGTGTGTGAGTGTATGTGTTTTTGGTTTTACTATCCTTGTGGGGACCAGAAGTCTTCACAAGGATAGTAAAACAAGGAAAAGTAGGGACATTTCACCAGCCCCCCATAAGGAAATCGGCTATTTTAGCCTTAGGGTTAGGGTTAAGTTTAGGTTAAGGATGGAATCAATTGTTTGGTCCCCACAAGGACAATAAAATAAATGTGTGTGTGTGAAAGTGTGTGTGTGTTTGGTAACCACCAAACACTGTGCCTAAATATGGAGAGAAAAAAAGTGGTTGTGTAATTTCATTCAATTTATGTGCAAGTCAGTTAAGAACAAATTCTTATTTACCATGACGGCCTAGCCCGGCCAAACCCGGTCGATGCTGGGCCAATTGTGCGCCGCCATATGGTACTCCCAATTACAGCCGGATGTGATACAGCCTGGATTCGAACCAGGGATTGTAGTGACGCCTCTTGCACTGACATGCAGTGCCTTAGACCTTTGCGCCACTCGGGATCCCATATACACTGAGTACACCATACATTAGGAACACCTTCCTAATATTGAGTTGCACCCCCTCAGAACAGCCTCAATTCATCAGGGCATGGACTGTACAAGGTGTCAAAAGCGTTTCACAGGGATGCTGGCCTATGTTGACTCCAATGCAACCCACAGTTGTCAAGTTGGCTGGATGTCCGTCCTTTGGGTGATGGACCATTCATGATACACACGGGAAACTGTTGAGCGCAAAAAACCCAGCTGCGTTGCAGTTCTTGAAAACAAACCGGTGCGCCTGGCACCTACTAACATACCCCATTCAAAGGCGGATAAATATTTTTAATTGCCCATTAACCCTCTGAATGACACACATACGCAATCCATGTCTCAATTGTCTCAATGCTTAAAAATCCTTCTTTAACCGGTCTCCTCCCCTTCCTCTACAGTGAATGAAGTGGATTTAACAAATGACATCAATTACACCTCATTGCTTTCACCTCGATTCAACAGGTCAGTCTATGCCATGGAAAGAACAGGTGTTCTTAATGTTTTGTATACTTAGTGTATAACCAAAGCATTGAAACCTTCACCAATATGGTTTTTGTTTAACAATCTGACTGAGTTTGCGCAAAAGACACCCACTTCAGAACTCACACATGCTTGTACTCAATGACAACATCTCATTCTGTTTTGCCCAAGGATGACAGATGACTAGATACTTACACCATTGTCATGTTCATTAAGCACCAAACAGATTAAAAAAAGTACTGAAACATGGTGGGACGACCTGGATTTTTCTAATAAGAAATGCTCATTTTTGTTTTTAAAATTTTACTAGGGTGTGAGGTAATGAACACTACCCCATGCTCATTTCCCCACATAACCTCTCTTGTGAAAGCACCACGATGTTATGTCCAGGTTCTGAGTCATATTTAACGGAGTAGGTGGTACATTTATTTGTCTTTTACGGCTGTGGTTATTAGTGTGTTAGTACATGTGATGCACTTGGCTGCCAGGGGAACACGCAGTCCTGGGAGGGTTGCAGCTGTGATAGAGGGTGACTCATTTTGGGGAGTGGGGTTCCAACTTCCAATACACACACACATATATATATAAACACACACAAGTACATACGTATCTGAGGTGTTTGTCTGGGCACAGATAGATATTGACAAAATGTCTGAACACCTGCGTATGGCATAAACCACTGCTCCAGGAATGACTGAGAAGTGAACCGAAGCCATAGAGCCCAATGTGTTTAAATGCTGCTTTCTGTGTTTATAATAAAATGTTACACACACACACACACACACACGTCTCTCCCTCTACCACACACACTTATGTCCCCATGACTATGTGGAGGGAATACTGAGCAGCAGCTGGAGAAGCTTCTGAGTCTAAACTGGAGAGCAAGCTAGCTACTGATGTGTAGTGATGAAAACCACCCATTCACACATCAGAGTAACACTAAATGAACAGCATGTGAGAGGTCACACACCCAGGCTATAAAAATACTCGTACTGAAAACAGAAGTGGTCATCAACACACTGGACAAAAGCAGCCTACAACACCGTATTGTGTGGGAGTCAGTACGTGAAACAGTATTCCCACTACAATCTTTGTTTCCCTCTCAACCCCAGGCTATAGTTATAACTATCCCTCCCCTTACTCCAACTGCAGTCTTCAATATCCCCTTTCTCTCTCCAGGTTTTGACCCCGTTTCTCCTCAGTGCTCGTTTTTATGACCCCTCTATTCATGTCAGTGGAGTCTTAACTACCCTGGCCCTCTCTTTCTCAGTGTCTCGCTTTCTCTCTCTGGCACAGGAGATTCAAGTCCACCAGATTCCTTGCGCTGCTAGGGGGTCCGAAAATATTCTCCCTTTTTCATTTCCCCTCCCTCACCGTATTTTCTCTCCCAAGATAGTCTCTCGATATGCAGCAGCAGCAACCTTGGGACTATTCAAACCCTCTAGAAATTGGGGGAAAAATATGATCTTTTGAAGTGTAAGAAGGAGAGGGGAACAACTACAGAGGGCTTAGATAGAGAAGACATGGGGGAGCGCCCAATAAAATGAGTATAGAAGTGTAACAGAACGAACGAGACGAGAGCTGAGACCGAGAGAGAGCAGAACAGAGATTGAGAGAGAAGGAAATAAATAAAAAAGGGGAGAGAGAGAAGGGGGGGGGGGGGGGGGGGGGGGGGGCATTTCTTTATAAGACGAGGGAGAGGAGAACAAAGAGGTCTTTGTGTGGAGTGCTGAGAGAGTGAAGTGGAGCCAGGGCTTAGGGAGTGTTTAACAGTGTACACTGACTGCATTCCAGCAATGTGATTACGAGCCACTTTTAATTTATTCTCCTCCAGGAAACAGACTTAACTCTTCCCTGCCCTTCCCTAGACTTCTAGTCTTATTACATTTTCTGTTTCTCTTTTCTGTTTCACTCTACTTTCTCCATAACTTTTTCCCCTTCCTCTCCAAAATTTGTCAGTTCTGCTAATATGCTCAAGATGACATTTTGTCGGACAAATACTACACCGTGTATCTAACTCCACAGCACTAACGCGTTGCATTAGAATTCACGAGGGCTCAATTGCTAATAGCAATGTCATGTGCAGTTTTATAGTATTGACATTCGAGTGGAATGGAGCACAGTGAGAAGGACTCATATGCGATTGGAATAAAGCAGAAGACAAGTTGCCATTGGCCAATAAAGTCATCTTATGAACACAGACCAAGTCTCTCTATACCAGGGATCATCAACTAGATTTAGACATGGGCCGATATTTTCTTGAGCGGATGGTCGGGGGCCTGGAATATAATTACAAATCATTTGTAGACTGCAAATTGACCCCAAACAGATATATTTGACTAAAACTTAATCATTTCAAACCTTGAATACATTTGTATATGATCACGCGTCTCTCTACTATGCGTGGAAATACTTGGGAACAGATTTCCCAAATTAAGATCACTTGAAGCTGATTTCCTGGGGTTTTTATGTCCAACAATAAATAAATACAAGTTTTGGAGCTCTTGGGGTTTGGAGAAGCGCCAGTTGGGGAACCCTGCTCTATACATCCCACTCTATATATTTCTAGCACACACACACACACACACACACACACACACACACACACACACACACACACACACACACACCAGATATAGGATTTAAAAGGCATGTATACAAATCCCTTCTTATTACTCATAATCCCATGGAGAGGACACACTGGCAACAGACTTCCTGACAGATATGTACTGCAGAACTGGAAGCAGGCAGGCGAGGGCCATTCATCAAAACAAACACACTGCTTATGGGACAGGGGGAACACAGGTGCTCGTCTGGCCCCTTGTGTGTGTGTGTCTGTGTGTGCATATACAGTATGAATGCGGGAAGAGGCGCTACTAGGCCTTAATTAAAACTTCAACACACTCTCCCAGATAAAACAACGTGCGTAATTAAAAGTCTGGTCATTGATCTCTGTGCCTCCTGACTGTTGACTCTGGTCTCCGCTCAGTACACAGGAGGGTTTGACTGGGATGTGTCTTATGAGCCAGGCAGGCTGAAACTCATTCAACTATTTCATATTAACCACTTTAGCAAACAACAAAAAAAAATAATAAATCATAGCCTTGTCCCAGATTGGTTTGAGCTGTTTTACGTGACATTGACCACATAGGAGTTGGAAAAACAGCACAAACAGATTCGGGACCAGGCTAAGAGAATCATGGCAAATTCAGATAGGCTCTCTATGGACTGTAAATTACAGTCAAGACTAACTAGAGACCTGGAGATCTAGGGCAGTGGTTTTCAAACCTCTCCTCGGAGACCCCCAGACTTTTTACAATTTTGTTGTAGCCCTGAGATAACTCGCCTGGGCTTGATGATTAGTTGACAAGTTGAATCAGGTGTGCTAGCTCTGAAGTAGTTCAAATACATGGAACGTCTGAGGGTCCCAGAGGAGAGGATTGAAAACCCCTGATCTAGGGCACTCAGTCTCCCCATTCTAGAGCCAAAAGTAGAGAAACAAAAAGAGGGGATTACAACATGAGTACCTCAAGGGAAGCATATCTGTAGGAGGAAGTGAAAGCATTTTCATTTCAGAGAACGATTCATGTTAATATACCTTTTTCATATCATTTTTATTGTTTCTAAATGTGTCGTTAACACCACTACACTCAGTGTTCTCATTTAGTAGCCTGGTGACACATCTATTTGTGCTGTGTAACCAATCCCTATGGGTTTGGCATTAACAAAGACCATGTAGGAGTTGGCTATACTGCACAAACAAGTCCGGGAACAGGCTACTCTTTTAGTGCTAATACGACCAAGGAAGTTGCTTATACTGCACAAACAGATGTCGGACCAGGTTACTTTTTCAGCCTGACCATGACAATTTCGGAGTTGGCTATACTGCATAAACAGATATGGGACCAGATTACCCTTTTAATGCTAATGCTACGAAAAACCACTTATTGCGGAGTTCCACAGTGAGTCGGCAGAATGAGTGTGAAGTGTAGAATGTGACAGAGATTAGGTGTAATGGCTGCCCCTCCCTCCTCTCTGACCCAGTCACAGTTTCAGATGTGATGGTGGACCACACACAGACAGAGAGGCAGAAACAGCCATAGCAGGGTAACCCACATCCCTACAAGCCCTGCGCTTGCAAGTCTCACCACACAGGGAGACAGAAAAAGAGGGTGGGAAAAGAAGTGGTAGAGAAAGAGAGAGCAGGGGTGAATCAAACCGGCCCAACCGCCACCTCCTACCACAACTACCCAGGTACTCTCTGGCTGGTGCCTTCCTTTCCATCCAGTACCCTTCTCTGGACAACTGCACTGTCACCAACCAGCTGTTAAGCATGAAGAGAGAGAGCGGTTGGTCGGTGGAACGGAGTGAAAGGGGAGGAGGAGGGAGGGGGGGGTGGGCGAGGGAGAGGGCAAGTGAAAGTTGGCCCAAATAAAAAACACTTCTCAAAGGGATCAAAGCGGGTGCATGGCAATTTAATTCAGAGAGGATATTGGTGTTCCCGTAGGCTTCCCCTGCTTCCTGCCCCCCCCTACCCCTACCCTCGCTGCCCCCGCGCTGAGTCTTAAGTCGCACAGCCACAGACCAAACAGGGGGACCATTATTCCCCACCCTCTGGCCTGCTTCGCTCCGCTCTTGCACCTACTCCACTGTTAACTCAGAGTCTCTGACATACAGTACCAGTCAAAAGATTGGACACCTACTCATTCAAGGGTTTTTCTTTATTTTGACTATTTTCTACATTGTAGAATAATAGTGAAGGCATCAAAACTATGAAATAACATATGGAATCATAAAGTAAATGGGAAAAAAAGTGTTAAACAAATTCTTCAAAGTAGCTGCCTTGATGACAGCTTTGCACACTCTTGGCATTCTCTCAACCAGCGTCATGAGGTAGTCACCTGGAATGCATTTCAATAAACAGGTGTGGCTTGTTAAAAGATTATTTGTAGAATTTCTTTCCTTCTTAATGCGTTTGAGGCAATCAGCTGTGTTGTGACCAGATAGGGGTGGTATACAGAAGATGGCCCTATTTGGTAAAAGACCAAGTCCATATTATAGCAAGAACAGCTCAAATAAGCAAAGAGAAACAACAGTCTAGCAATACTTTAAGACATGAAGGTCAGTCAATACGGAAAACTTAACAGCCACATCTCAACATTAACTGTTCAGAGGAGACTGTGTGAATCAGGCCTCATGGTCGAATTGCTGCAAATAAGCCATGACTAAAGAACACCAATATGAAGAAGAGACTTGCTTTGGCCAAGAAATCAGAGCAATGGACATTAGACCAGTGGAAATCTGTCCTTTGGTCTGATGAGTCCAAATTTGAGATTTTTGGTTCCAACCGCCGTGTCTTTGTGAGACGCAGAGTAGGTGAACGGATGATCTCCGCATGTGATTCCCACCGTGTAGCATGGAGGAGGAGGTGTGATGGTGCTTTGCTGGTGACAATTCAAGGCACACTTAACCAGCATGGCTACCACAGCATTCTGCAGCGATACGCCATCCCATCTGGTTTGCGCTTAGTGGGACTATCACACCTCCAGGCTGTGTAAGGGCTATTTGACCAAGAAGGAGAGTGATGGTGATTCATCAAATGACCTGGCCTCTGCAATCACCCGACCTCAACACAATTGAGATGGTTTGGGATCAGTTGGACCGCAGAGTGAGGGAAAAGCAGCCAACAAGTGCTCAGCATATATGGGTACTCCTTATAGACTGTTGGAAAAGCATTCCTCATGAAGCTGGTTGAGAGAATGCCAAGACTGTGCAAAGCTGTCATCAAGGGAAAGGGTGGCTACTTTGAAGAATCTTTGAAGAATCTCAAATATATTTTGTTTGTCGAACACTTTTTTGGTTACTACATGATTCCATGTATTATTTCATAGTTTTGATCTCTTCACTATTATTTTACAATGTAGAAAATAGTAAAAATAAAGAAAATTAATTGAATGAGTGGGTGTGTCCAAACTTTTGACTGGTACTGTACATGGAATGAGATTCACAGCACAAGACCTCTACTATGGGAACTAGGCTGCTGATGCTTATGGGTCAAAGTTCATAGGTCACAGGAACACAAAGCAACTCAGGTGGCCCTCAGAAACAAACTGTAATCAATGTCTCTTACAATGAAATGCAGTAGTGAGAAAAAGAGGACATGTAGTTTCCATTGGCTCCCAGCAGAGCCCTATAGCCGTTTCATCACTACGGCCCTCTCAAGTAAATACATTACATAATGCCCATTGAACGTCTTCCACTGCAAATCTACCATTCCAGTGTTTTACTTGCCATTTTGTATTTACTTTGCCACCATGGCCTTTTTTTGCCTTTACCTCCCTTATCTCACCTCATTTGCTCACATCGTATATAGACTTGTTTATACTGTATTATTGACTGTATGTTTGTTTTACTCCATGTGTAACTCTGTGTCGTTGTATCTGTCGAACTGCTTTGCTTTATCTTGGCCAAGTCGCAATTGTAAATGAGAACTTGTTCTCAACTTGCCTACCTGGTTAAATAAAAAGGTGAAAAAATAAAAACCCGTTGAACTGAGGAAATACTGAGAGAGTTCAAAAGGGGCCGCTGGTGCTATTGTGTGGCTGCATCTTTCCTGCCCTGGCGTTTAATAGCTATATGCTAGTTTTCTCTCTGTGTGGTTGACGGTGGAATTAGGAAGTAGCTGCTGGCCGACCTGTGTACAGTATGTGGGTGTGTGTCTTGTCGGTGTGCATGTGTCCCTGTGTGTGTGTGTGTGTGTGTGTGTGTGTGTGTGTGTGTGTGTGTGTGTGTGTGTGTGTGTGTGTGTGTGCGCGTGCTTGTACTTGTATGTGTGTGTGTGTGTTGGCTGGGGGTCCTTCAGAGGATGTGGCCAGGGCAGGCGTGTGGTGTGGGAACGGGGCTGCGTGTCAGCTGTCAGGGCTGGAAAGGTCAGGCCGCAGGAGCAACACAGGGCAGCACTGTCTGTGTGGCAGGGCCGAGGGAGGGAGGGAGAAAAACAGACACAGAGAGAGAGAGAGACAGAGGATAGAGTGGGAGAAGAGTCAGCTAGACAGAGCGTGTGTACATGTGTGTGAGCGAGAGTGTGTATGTGACTGTGCATTCATACATGTTTGTAAAAGAGAGAACCAGAGAGAGAGAGAGAGAGCTAATCCCAGTAAACAGCTGCTGGCGCCTCAGACACATCAGGAACAACAGCACCACTCCAGCCCTCTGACAGACAGACACCACTACTAAAGGTTAATGAATACGAATGAATAGGGCCATAATTAACCAACCCAACACCCTCCATAGGTACAGTGTGTGACTGACATAAAACATCAACCACAAACAACACACTGTGTTCTGGTCTCCACAGTGGGAGGCAAGACTAGGGTTGCAAAGCTACCAGTAATTTACCAAAGTTACCGGAATCTTCTGTAATTTTGGTAATTAACAGAAAAACTATTGCAATCCATGGTAACTTTGGTCATTTATACTTGAATAACTAGTGCATATATAATGTATTCATATTTAGAATTAATTTTGTATATATCTGTCCATATTATCCATGAGTTTCTAGCAGACAAAGCATATGGATCAAGAGAAAATAGTCTAATTAATGAAGAAAGCATCTAATCAACAATGGCATTATCTGCAACTTTTCCAACTATTGACTTTTTTCACAAATGCCACCAGTTTGACGCCAAAACATTGACAACAAATAAACTCGTCCTCTCACTGTCAACTGCATTTATTTTCAGCAAACTTAACATGTGTAAATATTTGTATGAACATAAGATTCAACAACTGAGACATAAACTGAACAAGTTCCACAGACATGTGACTAACAGAAATGGAATAATGTGTCCCTGAACAAAGGAGGGGTCAAAAGTAATAGTCAGTATCTGGTGTGGCCATTAAGTACTGCAATGCATCTCCTCCTCATGGACTGCACCAGATTTGCCAGTTCTTGCTGTGAGATGTTACCCCACTCTTCCAACAAGGCACCTGCAAGTTCCCTGACATTTCTGGGGGGAATGGCCCTAGCCCTCACCCTCTGATCCAACAGGTCCCAGGCGTGCTCAATAGTACTGAGATCCGGGCTCTTCCCTGGCCATGGCAGAACGCTGACATTCCTTTCTGGTAGGAAATCACGCACAGAACGAGCAGTATGGCTGGTGGCATTGTCATGCTGGAGGGTCATGTCAGGGTGAGCCTGCAGGAAGGGTACCACATGAAGGAGGAGGATGTCTTCCCTGTAATGCACAGCGTTGAGATTGCCTGCAATGACAACAAGCTCAGTCCGATGATGCTGTGACACACCGCCCCAGACCATGACAGACCCTCCACCTCCAAATCGATCCCGCTCCAGAGTACAATGCTCATTCCTTCGAAAATATACACAAACCCGACCATCACCCGTAGTGAGACAAAACCGTGACTCGCTGTGAAGAGCACTTGCCGCCAGTCCTATCTGGTCCAGCGACGGTAGGTTTGTATTGTGGACAGTCTGAGCACTGATAGAGGGATTGTGTATTCCTTGTGTAACTCAGGCAGTTGTTATTACTATCCTGTCGCTGTCCCGCAGGTGTGATGTTAGGATGTACCAATCCTGTGCAGGTGTTGTTACACGTGGTCTGCCACTGCGAGGACAATCAGCTGTCCGTTCTGTCTCCCTGTAATGATGTCTTACATGCTGACCAGACCGGACACATTGCGTGAGCGAGCATCGCAAAATAAATTTTGAAATCCATGTTATTCAATTATTGCACGCGCCAACGAGCGTCTGCGATGTCCAGGGCTAAAATAGAACTCCTTTCTATTTCTGACGCAGATTGCGCTGCAAGTCCTGCCTCTCCCATCTCCTCATTGGTTTATAGAAGCAGGTACCCACGTGCCATCTCCTCATTGATTATACCCACGTGGGTGATTGAAAGATTAAATGTTTTGCCTGTTGTCATGGTAATACTATGAAAGTGTAGATGCCAATCACCATATAAGTTCAAAGATGAAAAAGCCTGGAAGGAGGAGAGATGACTAAAAACGTTTCAGTTTGCAGTTATATGTGTGGATTAATTGTCAGAGTAGAGGACCTTGTGCATTTCAGGTAAAATAACAACTCAATGTTTATATCCCAGGACAAATTAGCTAGCAACAGCAAGCTAGCTAAATCGGACAAATTAGCTAGCAAGTGCAAGCTAATTAGCTAAATTGCCATACATGTTTAATGCTTTTCGACTTGTCCCCAAATGAATGTTATTGGTTCAGAGTTTGTTTTGATATTTTAACCTGCGTGTCATGATTGAGTTTGGTGTAGGGGGACAAAATGCATTTATTCACAATAGCGTACAATGGCGCATGCGTGCAGCCGGTTTGGGTTCCATGTTAGGCATCTCACAGTACAGACATTGCCATTTATTGCCCTGGCCACCTCTGCAGTCCTCATGCCTCCTTGCAGCATGCCTAAAGCATGTTCACGCAGATGAGGGACCCTGGGCATCTTTCTTTTGGTGTTTTTCAGAGTCAGAAGAAAGGACACTAAGGAGGCCTAAGTTTTCATAACTGTGACCTTAATTGCCTACCGTCTGTAAACTGTTAGTGTCTTAACGACCGTTCCACAGGTGCATGTTCATTAATTGTTTATGATTCATTGAACAAGCATGGGAAACCGTGTTTAAACCCTTTACAATGAAGATCTGTGAAGTTATTTGGATTTTTACAAATGGTCTTTGAAAGACAGGGTCCTGAAAAAGGGATGTTTCTTTTTTTGCTGAGTTTATATACTGACATGGTAAAATATACTGAACAAAAATATAAAATGCAACATGTAAATTGTTGCCATAAATGTTCCATACGCACGAAAAGCTTATTTCCCACCGCCAATATCCAGCAACTTAGGACAGCCATTGAAGAGGAGTTGGACAACATTCCACAGGCCACAATCATCAGCCTGATCAACTCTATGTGAAAGAGATGTGTCACACTGCATGAGTCAAATGGTGTTCACATCAGATACTTACTGGTTCTGATCCACACCCATACCATATCTGTGACCAACAGAGGCATAATTGTATTCCCAGTCACACGTAAATGAAATACACCGCTGGAACGCCGAATAATGTCCTCATCATTCGTAAGATGGATCAGAAAAATCAGGTGTTTTAATTGGCGTATGCCTACTTCGATTTTGACCTGACGCAGATTAAGATAAAACAGAGTACAGTGTTTATATGAATAATGCGGAATCTGTCTACTGCCATAATCACTTGAATATCTAATTATTATTGTGCATGTAAAAGTTCTCAGTGACCAAATCTGGGAGCAGCCTTAGACGTTGACACAGTGTGACCTCAAGCCTCTATTGTCCCACAAACAGATCTGGGACCATGCCATTATCATCCCACACTGACTAAACAATGCAGACAACCTGACATACCTGATTGAGCAGTGGGTTCACCATGGTCTACCTGATATAAACCACTGAAAACACAACTACTGATAAGAGAGATGTTGGATAAATTACAGAGTGGTTGCCAACGGTAATCACGTTTCACTCCTCAGACGAGGAGAAATATGTAAACAGTGCATTTCTATGTAAACTGGTCAGGACGGGCTTGCCGCTGACAAACAAACACACACTCACACAAAAAGAGAGAGAGAAATGGCTTCCCATAGACAAACAGCACTCAAGACTGTCATCAAACCACGGATGCCTCCATTCTAAACAGAGGAAGAGCCGAACCAAAACCCAGAATCGGATTTCAAACTTGGAGATTAAAATATCTTGGATGCCATCCATCTGACATTCCAGGGGTTTTTACATGTGTTCGGCAGTTGCATTGAGTTGCTCTGAAAAGCAGAGGAACTCAATGAACTGAACCGCAAGAAATGAAAGAGGGAGAATTGCAGAGGAGGAGGGGTGGATGAGGGATCAATAGAGAGTTCGGATGAAACTCAGACTTTACAAACAATCCCTTTGGTCATAACTTTGTAACAGAATGACAGGACTGGGACCCAGGCATATTTGCACTGCTAATCTGATCAAACAGTATTTCTGAAAACTTGTTGGGCAATTATAACATTGCCTAACAAAACCAGCCACGCAGACTTGCGAAGCCTATAATGTTGCAACCCGGCGTGTCAACACTCCAACTTTAGCCACCTCCTCCATCCTCCTAGGTAGGCGTTCACAGTAACAGGTCGGTGAAGGGCAATATAATGATAAAAGTACCGGGTACCGACACGTCGCTACCTCATCTGAAGGCTACCTCATCTGAAGGTGTTATGATAGCGGAGTTCACAGTGTACTGTAGGTGGGTGGAGATTAAGAGAGTACATCTATCAGTAGCGGCCTGGGTCATGTTCAGTAGGGCACACAGTTTCAAAATGTTTTGCAACGGAAAACAAGCTCAGAAACTAGCTCCCGGTTTCACTCCATTTCGAAAACGTCTCCCAGGAAAGAACCTGATCTCATCTATCAGTAGGGGCCCTGTTCAGGCAGTATGACGCCATGAGGTTGTTCAAAACACTGTACCCTATATACCCACTGGGATCACTCTGGTTACATGGCCTCACATGTTCCACCCGATCCCCAGCTACAGATAACATGCACATTAAACAACAGACGATATTCAAGTAAAACCTCTCACTGTCACAATGATGTAAAACGAGGCCCAGACAATAGGTTGACACAGTGTTGGGTTTACTAAGATTACAGGACAACAGTGAGGAATCAGAGAAGCATGGTTGGGTCTTGGTTGACTGAAAGGGACGGGGGAGGATAGGGGGTCTGCGTCTTAGGTTTAATCCTCACCTCAGGGCTGGAAGATGAACCTGAATAAGTCTCCTTTGTCACACACGCACCCAACGACCTGTGTCTTTGACGCTTACACAAGTCTGAACATGTGGATGTCACACGCTGGGACCGGATTGGCAGAGAGCTGTCTGATGGGTTACACAATAACTTGTCATCATATATCCAGTCCTACTTAAGATTCTCTAAATCCGCCTTTCTTAAAGGGTCGAGGACCTGTTAATGGTGGGTCGCGACGTGTCAGTGTACATTTATTATAGTTTAATTAATTACTGGAATTGATTTGGCACTTTGCATCTACGCTCTCTGTTCAGTGCGCTTTCTGCTTAAGCAGCGGTCTCTGCTCAGTTTGGCAGCTGCGCGAATGTGAGAGGGAGATGCCCGTGTGCTTTGCTGTTTACCGGATCTTTTTTCTGCAGTTTTCTTGAAGATCACTCCGCGACACACACACGACGCAGCGCTGTCGTTCAGGCAGCAGATGATGTGCTGTCAGCCACTGACTTGTCATTCCCACTCGCCATCACTCACTCACTCATCAAATGGATTCATGCTAGCCACAAGTTCTGACTGAGCTCAATTGTCATGAAACGCAAATACAGCGATGAGTTTCTCTTCTCTTTCATACAAACGTATAACGAGGACTGCCCACAATGTGTTTTGTGCGGGGAAGTGCTTAGTAATGAGACTCGCATAATGAACAACTTAATAAAAAAGACACATATCCACTTAATAAAAAAGACACATATCCACAGCATGATGGTAAACCCAGGGAGTTCTTTCAGAACAGGGCAGAATGCTCCAGGAAACAGTGCTTCGACAGTGGAAAAGTCAGTCAGCTAACAGGGCATTGTTGTCATTTTATAACGGGTGATGATGAGCAGAAATAAGGGCGTACTACCTCTCATAGTAGTAGATGTGAGTTTCTCTTTCAAACAATCCCCTGGCCTTTTACACAGCTAATAGCTAACATTCGTCACAGCAAGCTAGCTGCAATCCTAAATAACAGTACAGATGAAGATGAAAAATTCAGGCCTTCTGTACATTTAACTGTAGAAATGACTGTTGAAAACTAGTCTAGGTTGGAACTGTAATCATTTTTATTCTGAACTGGAATAAAATAATTGAAGCAAGACGCTATGAGGCAAACACACTGAGCCCAGAATAGACATGCTTGATGAAAACTTCAACATGCCACACAACTCTCATAAGGACTGTGTGTGTTTTCTGGTCTACAAATGTGACCAATCAGTTTATTCCAGTTCAGAATAAAAAAAAATCATGTCTATATTGCATTTGTTTTAGGCATAAGGGCAATGAAATGTACCAATATTTATGTATAGTTGCATATTTTCCTAAGCTTGGGTCCCAAGAAAACAGACTCATTTGAGTCCCAGGCAGAAAAAGTTCAAGAACCCCTGCTAAGTGTATAAGTAAACACAATATAAAAGTTGTCCTTCTAATGGAACCAACACAGAAAAATCTGGAGACTCTCTTACTAGCCCATATTCCATTGTCATCTGGTTTGTGAGTCTCTGAGTGTCTCTCCTGCAGAGACTGACTGCTTAAGCTGTAAAGTGGCAGTAACTGCATCGGACCGTAGGTGACCAAATGGAATGGCACAGACATAGCACAGCGAGCTAGCTGAGATAGGGTCCGTAGCCTTATAGAGTTACACAGTTACTCAGGGTTGTGCAGTGACAGCACTTTTTCACCCGTAGTGAGCTGCCAGGTTGGCCCATAAGTAATCCTGAAAACAATAAGTGAATTCCCAGGCATGCGGGATCTTGTGGAGAGGAAGGTGCTTTTTCTCTGATGCTCTTTTCTCTCTCCAATCCCCCTATCCTCCTCTCCTTTGCTATTCTCTAACCCGCTCTCCTCTCAAGCACCTGGCTCAGGTTTGGTTCCTCTCTTTCTCTAGAGAGAAGCCCTTTGCTTTTCAAATCATCATCATCAGACCCGTCAGGGGATTTGCAGTTCTCTCACAATTACCCACCTCAACTCTTTTCCAACGACTTGAAAACGCACGGTACACAGATAAAGCTAGCAGCTAGCCCAACAGAAACGGTGACTGAAATATAGCCTTCCACACAGGTAGACTACACTTGTGTCTGTTCCCACAATCTTTGAGCTATGCTGGGAATGGTCTTTTTTTTGTGTCTTTTGCGGCTTCCAAAGCTCCTGATGTGCTGTATTCTTCCACATTAGTTTCCCAGATGTTGCCTTGTGTATCTATCAGAATTCAGACCTGGGCTCAAACACTATTTCAAATCATTTCACCGACTTTAGCCGCGTTTGATTGAGTTTGCCATGCGAATAATAAAATAGTTGCAAAAATATAAATCCCACCCCTATGGCTCTCCAGGCAGGCTAGAGAAAACGCTCAAAAGTATTTGAATGATTTCAAATAGTATTTGTACTCAGGTGTACTAGTGTCTGTGCATGGTCTCTTCTGTCTCTCTCTCTCTGCGTGAAACAGAAACAGAGAACCCATCTGACAGGCCCGAAGAATGAGGGGGTTGACTTTCTGGCAGGGCTAGTCCCAAACCCCGGTCACGAAACCGTCTCCTGACAAAAGCTGAGGGGAAGGGAAGTTACGTAATGCCCAGGGATAGGATAGCTAGCTGCTGCTGCTCCTAATGAAAGCAATGTGCGATGGATGGATGGAATGGTAATGAGATCATTTAATGAGACGCAAGGAGAGGAGGAAGGGAGCCAACCGTCCACTGCCTGGCTAGGGGTGCGGAGTGTCACATTTAACTTCCACACACCAGTTGTCCAATTGGATTGGACGGGCAGATGTTCTTTTTTCCAGTAAAGCACACTTTCCCCTCCTTGCGTAACCATGTTGTACTTAAAAAAAAAAAAAAGTGTTTTTAAATAACCATTTGCCAGCTTTTTGAGTAGGCCTAGCTAAAACTTTATTAAAATCTGCTGGAAATGTAATGCAGGTTTCCAAACCAGTCGTAGAGGTTGGGGTTAAACCAGGTATTATTCATGACATAATTGTGTAATCGTGCACCATTATCATCGGTAACGCCAACAATCTACAACATGCTGCCATTGAGAACGGCAAACAACCTAAAATTACAGAGATATAGCATCTCAAAGCAGCTTTCACAAATGATGAACACGTGAACAGCTAAACCCGACAGGGTCAGTTGTGTGTGTCAGCTACTTAGTGCGTGCATCAAGGGGACCGGTTGTTGGCATGACGATGGGATGGCAGGGTGAGAGTGAGTGAGCAGTGAACACTGAGGGCGAGTTTGTACCCACTGCATCATAAAGCCAAATCAAAGCCCTGGTGTATTCAGTGGGAAAAAGAAGAAACCACATTCTGGTAGGAGAGCTCTATTTGGAAGCTGGCAGGAAGCAGTGCTCACATCACATCAAAGACACACTTGTGAGGAGAAGGCCAGATTAACACGACCCATTCACTGGAGGAGCGGGAGAGGAGAGAGAAGAGCTTTTCAAAGAAAGCCATACTGGAATACGACAAGAGGATACTAACGCGAAGGCTGGGAATTGCAAGAGACTTCACAATATAACGCTATCACGATACTTCGGTGCCGATACGGTACTACAATTTGATTGCGTTTCGACGTTCCAAACATATTGCTCACCATGTCTACTGCGGAGGGATAAGAGAGAGCCATAAAACGAGCTTTGATCAGTCATGGAAATAAAAGTGCTGAAAACATCTTAGCTTTTACACATAATTTACTCGCATAAAAAGATTGGATGGAAACCTGGTTCGAGACAAAACAATGCTCACTTACAATGGGGTCCGGAATTATTAAAAAGTTGTCACATGCACAAGTACAGTGAAATTCTTAACTTGCAAGCTCTACCCAACTGTGCAATAATCAATGTCAAAATAGTATAACTATATACATATAGAACCAGTCAAAAGTTGACACACCTACTCATTCAAGGATTTGTCTTTATTTTTACTATTTTCTACAATGTAGAATAATAGTGAAGACATCAAAACTAAGGAAATAACACATATGGAAACATGTAGTAACCAAAAAAAGTGTAAAACAAAATCAAAATATATTTTCAATTTTCGATTCTTCAAAGTAGCCACCCGTTGCCTTGATGACAGCTTTGCACACTCTTGGCATTCTCTCAACCAGCTTCATGAGGAATGCTTTTCCAACAGTCTTGAAGGAGTTCCCACATATCCTGAGCACTTGTTGCCTGCTTTTCCTTCACTCTGCGGTCCAACTTATCCCAAACCATCTCAATTGGGTTGAGATCGGGTGATTGTGGAGGCCAGGGCATCTAATGCAACACCCAATCACCCTCCTTCTTTGTCAAATAGCCCTTACACAACCGAGGTCTGTTGGGTCATTGTCCTGTTGAAAAACAAATGATAGTGGGACTAAGTGCAAATCAGATGGGATGGTGTATCGCTCCAGAATGCTGTGGTAGCCATGCTGGTTAAGTGTGCCTTGAATTCTAAATACATCACCGACAGTGTCACCAGCAAAGCACCCCCACACCACCTCCTCCATGCTGGGAACCACATGCGGAGATAATCTGTTCACCTACTCTGCGTCTCACAAAGACACGGCTGTTAGAACCAAAAATCTCCAATTTGGACTCATCAGACCAAAAGGACAGATTTCCACTGGTCTAATGTCAATTGCCTGTGTTTCTTGGGCCAAGCAAGTCTCTTCTTATTATTGGTGTCCTTTAGTAGAGTGGTTTCTTTGCAGCAATTTGACCACAAAGGCCTAATTCACAGTCTCCTCTGAACAGTTGATGTTGAGATGTGTCTGTTACTTGAACTCTGAAGTATTTATTTGGGCTGCAATTTCTGAGGCTGGTAACTCTAATGAACTTATCCTCTGCAGCAGAGGTAACACTGGGTCTTCTATTCCTGTGACGGTCCTCATGAGAGCCAGTTTCATCATAGCGCTTGATGGTTTTTTCGACTGCACTTGAAGAAACTAAGTTCTTGAAATGTTTCGTACTGACTGACCTTCATGTCTTAAAGTGATGATGGAATGTTGTTTCTCTTTGCTTATTTGAGCTGTTCTGGCCATAATATGGACTTGGTCTCATACCAAATAGGCCCATCTTCTGTATACCCCCTACCTACCTTGTCACAACTGATTGGCTCAAAAAGCATGAAGGAAAGAAATTCCAGAAATACATATTTTTTATTTATTTTATTTTACCTTTATTTAACCAGGCAAGTCAGTTAAGAACAAATTCTTATTTTCAATGACGGCCTGGGAACAGTGGGTTAACTGCCTGTTCAGGGGCAGAACGACAGATTTGTACCTTGTCAGCTCGGGGGATTGAACTCGCAACCTTCCGGTTACTAGTCCGACGCTCTAACCACTAGGCTACGCTGCCGCCCCTGAAGGTACACCTGTTGATTGAAATGCATTCCAGGTGACTACCTCATGAAGCTGGTTGAGAGAATGCCAAGAGTGTGCAAAGCTGTCAAGGCAAAGGGTTGTTTAACACTTTTTTTGGTTAATAAATGATTCCATATGCGTTATTTCATTCAGTTTTGATGTCTTCACTATTATTCTACAATGTAGAAAACTGTTAAAATAAAGAAAAACCTTGAATGAGTAGGTGTTCTAAAACTTTTGACCCAAAGCGCACGCGTGCGTGTATAAGGGCTGTCAAAGTTAACACGTTAATGACCAGTCCACATTGTGGAGGACGAAAGCTTGAGGGATATCATTTGGATAGCATCAAACGACTCAGCGTACGAGATACCCGAGAGCCACCGTCGTTACAAGAATACACAAGCTGTATGAAAGTGAGAGGGCTACGAAAGCAGAGGAGTTGAAGCATGCAACGGTTGGAAACTGCATTCACACGCTCTGGCCATAACGAAGACAGAAGAGAGGCACTGCTGAAATGTGCCAGGGCATTTCATGGATCTAGCAAAACAGTAGAACATTGATAAAAGCTCAATTTGCACAGACAGCACACGGAACTTGATTACAGCTGCGAGACATCTGCCTTTTGAACACATGCACTCCCATCAGTGTCCCTAGTACAGCGGATTCGACAATGCCCTAGCCAAACGCCCGTAAAATGGTTGGGCATTTCAGCCCACCAAACGCTGCAGAGCTAGGACATCAAGTTGCAAATGGGCTAAATAAGGAATCACACGCACAAGATGTCACAACGAGATGAAATTCTACTCTGGAAATGGTAAAGCATGTTCTACAGAAACCAAAAACAGAGATGCTCTGGCCCAACAAAAAAACAAACATCACCATGCCAACCACAGCTGAACTGGAGAAACTGCAGAAGCTGGAGGCACTACTGGATCCCAGCAGGTAATCTTACTACTAGTCTTACTATTAGTGTTATAAGATTTTGTGCTTAAGTGTGAGAGAGTGAGTGTGTAAAGTGTGTGTGTGTATAACAAGTCTCTCACAATTGACTGAAGTGATTTTGAAATATCTTTCACTGCAGGTACTTGACTGAACTTCTGGGAGGAGAGAAGTGCATTTCCTGCTCAGTGGTGTCACCTGCTTTGTGTCATCTCCTTCGGGTGATGGAGTGCTCTGATGATGACCCTGCCTACATGGTAAGATTCAAGCTGACATTCACATGGCTGAAGATAGCCACAGCACTCAACCCAAGGTTTAAGGACTGTCCACTACAGTGGTGGTCACAGCATGCAAGGGCACACACTAGGCTGGCCTGCAAAGGTACCTGGCAACGCCTGCCACATCAGTACCTTGTGAGAGGTTGTTTTCACTCTGGGCATATCGTACAAAAGAGAGCAGCTTTATCACCTGAAAATGTCAACAGGCTTGTTTTGTCTATGAAACTGGCTCAGTGAAAAGAAATAGGAGGATGACTGAAGTGTATGGTCACAGGTTTATGTTCTGTGGAATTCATGACATTGTTGGACAGGTTTTTGCTTTGTTCCCATAGATCCAGTTCTTTTTTTTCTTATAGCCAACCCTCCAAATCAGTAATTGGGAGGATAATCATTTGGAATGGCTGAAGCTTCAACTGTGTGTGTGAGAATTTATGAGGGAACGTTAGTAGGTCTACTGGGAGCATTATTAAGTTACAGGACTTTTGTATTGCTTTACTTATGGTGAATTTGCCAATAAAAACTTTGATACAAAATAGTTTTGTGTTTGAGTCAATAAATGCCTGCTTAAAAAAAGAGAATGTTTTCATTTAGCACCAAATTTAAACAAATAGAAAATTAATTATTTGAATAGTTTGACAGCCCTAATATCTATTCCCAGGTCCAAAACTCCTTTACCTCCGTCACACACTGTTTGGTCCTTGCTTGGTGGGATACTTTGTCACGATCGTCGTAATGAGCGGACCAAGGCATAGCGTGATTGACGTTTCACATCTTTATTACGGTGAAACTTTAAACTAAAAACAATAAAGAAACGTGAAAGTAGTGGTGCACAAACACAAAACAATATCCCCCAAACACAGGTGGGAAAAATGGCTACCTAAATATGATCCCCAATTAGAGGCAACGATACCAGCTGCCTCTAACTGGGAACCATACAAAACACCAACATAGAAATATTGAGCTAGAACACCCCCTAGTCAGGCCCTGACCTACTACACCATAGAGGACCAAGGGCTCTATGGTCAGGGCGTGACAACAGTGCCAATACCACATTTTCTGGAGTAGTTTGAGGTAGAAATGTACATGTAAGCGGGGATTGGGAGAAAGTGACTGGTAACAGGATAATTCTTCCATTTAAGAATGTTGAAGGCCACTGTGTACTTGGGGACCTTCAATGCTGCAGAAATCTTTTGGCACCCTTCCCCAGATCTGTGCCATGACACAATCCTGTATCGGGGCTCAACGTACAATTCCTTCGACCTCATGGCTTGGTTTTTGCTCTGACATGCACTGTGAACTGTGGGACCTTGTATAGACAGGTGTGTGCCTTTCCAAATCATGTCCAATCAACTGAATTTACCTCAGGAAGACTCCAATCAAGTTTTAGAAACATCTCAAGGATGAGCAATGGAAACAGAATGCAGCGGAGCTTAATTTCGTGTCTCATAGCAAAAGGTCTGAATACTTATGTAAATAAGGTATTTCGTTTTTTTATACACATTTGCAAAGATTTCTAAAAACATTTTTTTCGCTTTGTCATTATGGGGTATTGTGTTTAGATTGATGATGGGAGAAAATTATTTTATCCATTTTAGAATAAGGCTTTAATGTAACAAAATGTGGAAAAGGGGAGAAGGGGTCTGAACTTTGTACATGGAAAACACACTGTACATGTACAGTTGAAGTCGGAAGTTTACATACACTTAGGTTGGAGTCATGAAAACTTGTTTTTCAACCACTCCACAAATGTATTGTTAACAAACTATGGTTTTGGCAAGTCGGTTAGGACATCTACTTTGTGCATAACACAAGTCATTTTTCCAAAAACTGTTTACAGACGGATTATTTCACTTACCACGTATCAAAATTCCAGTGGGTCAGAAGTTTAAATACACTAAGTTGACTGTGCCTTTAAACAGCTTGGAAAATTCCAGAAAATAATGTCATGGCTTTAGTAGCTTCTGATACGCTAATTGACATCATTTGAGTCAATTGGAGGTGTACCTCTTTGCTTGACACCATGGGAAAATCTAAATAAAATCAGCCAAGACCTCAGAAAAACAATTGTAGACCTCCACAAGTCTGGTTCATCTTTGGGATCAATTTCCAAATGCCTGAAGGTACCACGTTCATCTGTACAAACAATAGTACGCAAGTATAAACACCATGGGACCACGCAGCCGTCATGCCGCTCAGGAAGTACTTTGATGTGAAAAGTGCAAATCAATCTCAGAACAGAAAATGACCTTGTGAAGATAATGATACAAAATTATCTATATCCACAGTAAAACAAGTCCTATATCGACATAACCTGAAAGGCCGCTCATCAAGGAAGAAGCCACTGCTCCAAAACCGCCATAAAATAGCCAGACTACGGTTTGCAACTGCACATGGGGAGAAAGATCTTACTTTTTGGAGAAAGGTCCTCTGGTCTGATGAAACAAAAATAGAACTGTTTGGCCATAATGACCATCGTTATGTTTGGAGGAAAAAGGGGGAGGCTTGCACCATCCTTGCTTCACCATCCCAACCGTGAAGCACAGGGGTGACAGCATCATGTTGTGGAGGTGCTTTGCTGCAGGAGGGACTGGTGCACTTCACAAAATAGATGGCATCATTAGCAAGGGAAATTATGTGGATATATTGAAGCAACATCTCAAGACATCAGTTAAAGCTTGGTTGCAAATGGGTCTTCCAAATGGACAATGACCCCAACCATACTTCCAAAGTTGTGACAAAATGGCTTAAGGACAACAAAGTCAATGTATTGGAGTGGCCATCACAAAGCCCTGACCTGAATCCCATAGAACATTTGTGGGCAGAACTGAAAAAGTGTGTGTGAGCAAGGAGGCCTTTACAACCCTGCCTCAGTCACACTAGCTCTGTCAGGAGGAATGTGCCAAAATTCACCAAACTTATTGTGGGAAGCTTGTGGAAGGCTACCGGAAACGTTTGACCCAAGTTAAACAATTTAAAGGCAATGCTACCAAATACTAATTGAGTGTATGTAAACTTCTGACCCACGGGGATGTGATGAAAGAAATAAAAGCTGAAATAAATCACTCTACTATTATTCTGAAATATCACATTCTTAAAATAAAGTGGTGATCCTAACTGACCTAAGACAGGGAATTTGTACTTGGATTAAATGTCAGGCATTGTGAAAAACTGAGTTTAAATGTATTTGGCTAAGGTGTATGTAAACTTCCGACTTCAAGTGTAAATAGGAGTAATAGTGACGAGTAGCAGGATAAATAGATAATCAATAATAATTTTAGCAGCAGGGTAGGATACACCAGTACTGCCTGCTGGACGGGAGCATGGAGAGCAGTCCATGTCTCAGGTGGCTGGAGTCTTTGGCAATTTTTCAGGCCTTTCTCAGACACCTGGCATGTATGTCCTGGATGGTTGGGAGCTCACCCCAAGTGATGCACTGGGCCGTCTGCACCACCTACAGTAGGGCCTTCCGACATTCCAGGCGGTGATACAACCAGTCAGGATGCTCTCGATGGAGCAGCTGTAAAAGGTTCCTAAGGATCTGATGGGCCATGTTACGGACCATGTTACGTCCTCAGTGATGTGGACGCTAAGGAACTTGAAGATCTTGACCCTCTCCACAACAGCCCCGTCAATGGCCATCTTGGTCTCCGGACTTCAAACCCCTTGTAAACCTGTGGTTTGAACTGAATTAGGGCAGTCCATAAGCGCAGACGAAGGATATCAAGGATCTGGAAGGATCCCTCCCAAAACATTTTAGAAAAAGGCTCAGTGCCGTTACCCACGCAAGGTGATGTATTGAAAAAAAAGGGGTGTCAATATTTTTGACCACTCCCTTTGAGAAAAAAAGATGACTTGTTCCACAAAACATCTTTCTCTGAGCAATTGTATTATAAAATAATATAAAATGCCCAATTGTTTGATCATACAATATAGCTCAGTATGTAAATTATTTATTTTTTACTGTCATTTTTGCTCATCTGTCATTTTTGTACATTCACACATGGATGAAGATAGGTGGCAACAAGTCACGGGGAGTACTTTGTAGACATTCTACATCTCCCTGTGAAGAATAAGTACAACTAGGCCTATTTTTTTCAAATGCAATGCTCAATCTACTAAAGTGTGGAAAAAACAGTATAGTGTACCCCCCCCTTAACAGAATGTTATTTTGTGATATTACATTTCCTATAAAACTTTAGCGGTGTCTGGCACCAACATAGATCAACAGGAGCCTGAGGGCTTGTGGGTAAATCAAACGGTTCCAACTAATGAACTCTGACAGAGAGGCAGTGGGGGTGCGCAGGTTAAACAGGTTACGAGTCTGAAACCCCACATACACAAACACCAAAATACCCCTCACCACATGCTCTTTTAGGCTTTGATTTATGTTACCGTGTTCCAATAAGATTTCAGGTTTCAGATTCGGAGTGAAAACAGCCCAGTGAGTTATGGCGAGCAGCTTGAAGGGCACATCTGTCCTGAGGGGGAATCTATGGTTTATTCAGTGGTCAGATACTACAGACGGGGAAATGAAAGGGGGGGGGGGGGCAGGTGGGAGCGAAGGAGAGCTCCTCTTTCACTCCCCTCTTCCTGTTCTCCAGTTCACTGAATGTACTACTGGAATATGCAACATCAAGAGAGAACAGAGAGCTGCTCTAAGGTAATATTTCCATATGGAGAAAACCTGCTCTCAGTTTCCTAAAATCATAGTCATATGACTATAAAGCCCTAAGAGGTGGGCTATTTGCCCCTTTTAACCCAAACGTGAGACAGGGTCATGGGTTTTGTACATTGGGTGCAGAAGATGAAGTCATCCAGAAAAAGCACTGTTGTATAAAATACAACAGGCTGGGAAGTCAGCTTCATTACAGGGAGGCCATCTGTATGGCCAGCTGACTGACTGTCGACTCACCCTCTAGACGGATGCCCTCCTTCTGGACGGTGTAGTTTAGAACAGCAAACGGGGCCACAGGTGACTTCGCTATCACAATCTGTGAAAGGGAGAAAGAGAGATTAAGTGAGAGAAGAGAGGAGATACGAATGTGGGTTCACTGGGTTGTCAGACAGTCACATTTTTTGACAGAGCGTAAAACACATAAGTGAGAGATGTTACGCACCATAAAGAGAGTGATCTCCAACATGACACTTGAACCTGAGAGGACACTCCCCACTAGCATTCAGACAGAGCGTCACAACCTATTGTCATGCAGGCAGTTTGAAAGTCAGGCGTCGTCGAGCAAAACATGACAACACGAGGACAACGGGGCACGTCGCCAATGGGTAGGGTGTTTTTGATTGGGCACAATGGGATAAGAGGAGAGGGGGAGTGAAAGGTTACTTGGGTTGCTCCAATGCTGCCAAGAATTTGCGTTTAAGCCACTTGAAGATGCCAACGTGCCCAGATCTGTCCCTTTTGTCCCCTAGCCACAACGCTGATATTGTTCAGATTCAGTGTTAGTTACATGTACAAGGTTGCAGGTATGATTGCAGGGTACAGTGCAAATCTTAGGATCCGCGCTCCAACATGCAGGACTAAGTGAAATAAAACAATGAAAATAATAATAAAAAATCATTTTAAAAAAACATATCAATAGAAATATTGTAGCAGTGATGAATAAATAAATATCCATTGGGGTGGAGGCAGAGTAAAGACTGTAGAGGGGGGTAAGGGGGAATGGCCATAATGGGAGCAGCAGTCAGACTAAATTACCAGAGGGGGTGTGGGGACCAAGTGAAGTATAAAAAATATACTAAACAAAAATAAAACGTAACATGTAAAGTGTTGGTCCCATGTTTGAGATCCCAGAAATTTTCCAAAATGACAAAAAGCTTATTTCCCTCAAATGGTGTGCACATATTCGTTTACATCCTTTTTGTGAGCATTTCTCCTTTGACAACATAATCCATCCACCTGACAGGTGTGGCATATCAAGAAGCTGATTAAACAGCAGGATCATTCGATAATAAAAGACCACTCTAAAATGTGCAGTTCTCAGAACACAGTACCACAGATGTCTCAAGTTGAGGAAGTGTGCAATTGACATGCTGACTGCAGGAATGTCCATCAGAGCTGTTGCCAAAAAATGTCATGTTCATTTCTCTACCATAAGCCACCTCCAACGTCGTTTTAGAGAATTTGGCATTACGTCCAACTGGCATCACAACCATAGACCACGTGTAACCACGCCGTGGCTGGAGTCCCCGATGATCTTCTTGGCCTTCCTGCGACATCTGAGTGCCTACCTCCTCCCTCTAGACCAGGGACCAACAACTAGATTCAGCCTCGGACTGATTTTTTCTTGAACATAATTACCAGTCATTTGTAGACTGCAAATTACCTGCGTGGGAATACTTGGCAACAGATTTCCAAAATTAAAATCAATTGGAGCTGATTTCCTGGTGTTTTACAGTCTTATCTCCAAAAATGAAATGTATAAATGATAAAAATCAGAAAACTTGGAGACAAATAAAACCAGCGGCACCAGTTGGGGAACACTGCTGTAGGACGTCTCGTTGTTGTTGGTAATCAGGCCTATTACTGTTATGTTGTCAGCGAACTTGATGATGAGAGTTGGAATTGTGTGAGGCCACGCAGTCATGCGTATACAGGGAATACAGGAGGTGACTGATGACGCACCCTTATGGGGCCACAGTGTTGAGAATCAGTGTTGAGTTGGTAATGTTGTGAAAATTCTGTGCAACTTCCGGCTCATGTTTACTGTGAACAGTGAGGCTGTACTCACTTTAAGTTCATTTTAACAGTGGTCAAGTAGGCTACTGTGGCTATTTGATCATAATGTAGCCTTACCAGAGTGGAGGAAATGCATCCCATAACATTTTAACATGGAAATAGCTGTTCTATCATTCATAATAATTTTTCTCCAATTACAAAATGTCCAAGAGAATGAAACATCCTCCCCAGACTTTGTGCGGTTGCTCCAAGCTCTGGGATTTCCGATACTACTTAAGCCTGGTCCCAGATCTCTTTGTGCCATCTTGCCAATTCTAGGTCATTCAGTACAAACACATTTGGGGCCAGACTAGTGTCGCATGGCCTGGCTCAGTTCAAACCAGCCTGGGCCTTTCAGCTACCACCATCTAAAGGAAGAACTAAGCGAAAACAAGACGATTGAGGTTGCTGCAGCATAAATAGCTGTAAACAGTGCAGAAATAACGAGTGCAGCGTCAGTGTTTTTGGAAGCGTGTTGAATCACGGCTATGATAAATGTTATTGTGAAATGACCAGTCAAAACAAGGAAGTGACATTTTCTCAGTGTTCTTGTTTCATCAGGCTTGACAGACTCTTGGTGGGTTGAACGAGAGGTCATTCTAGCCATGCTGAACCTCCGTATGAGCTTTAGACATAGAAAAGTAGAGAGACGGAGGCAAAAGTGCAGACACGGAATAAAGATACAAATCACCTTACAGTTTTCTTTGGGACAGCATTAGCTGTGAAGCGCTATGTGTCTACATACTCATTCTACAAGCTTTAGCCATAGGCCTACTGATCGTTCTTTACCTTCAGTGAGCGCACTCACTGTGCATCCAGTCAGTTAAACATTTACTATGGGGGGGGGGGGGGGGGGGGGGGGTGGCAGACCTCAGATTTGCACTAGTGGAAAGAAACAATCCCAATGGCATCTAAGAATTTGAAACGTTTTATTTCCTGAGGTGCAGTTTGAACATTTGAGCATATATCTCTACTTAGGGCCTGACCAGCTACAGATGTCTGCTTTAACTGCTGTTGCTTTATTTCAGTTCAAAATAAACGTGAGTGCTATTTCACCGAGGGGGATTAGATTACCTGTGGTCGGTAATCAGTCATTTTCGCTAAACCCATTTGAATTAGGACCAGTGTGAATAAATGCCGTCTCAGTGATTTTCACAGGCATGCACGGCTCTGCGGACCGCAGCGACCAGTCAGCTCCCTGTTTTCAAAACCGACGCGCCCACAATAACATGTCATTAACTCTGACAGAGACAAGTCTCCCTGCATAAAGCCATCTCATGTTTTCGCAAATCAGTTATTTTATTTTATTAACCTTTATTTAAACAGGGAGTCACATTGAGATAACTCTTTTACAAGAGAGCCCTTAAATCTACAAGGAAATCGTGGCGGAGATGAACGTTTTGGAGGCTAGATAGAGGACTGTCCTGTGTTCATTTGAGCATGGGCAAACCGACAGAGCAGCCGGAGCATATAGGCAGAAAGACAGACAGGCAGAGGCACACACACAGCATCAATGAACCAGCCCGAGGACCCAATGGACCCAGGCACCAGACTGAAGCCTTAATGGACCAGCAGTTGAGGACCGCTGCTTTTCCTTTCATGCTGGTTTTCTTTAGGGGGATTTCGATCGTAAAAAGAAAAACACAGAGCCTTTCGTTTGGGCCTCCGAGGCTTTTTGGGAGTTGACTCTGGAATGCACCCGCAGCTCTGAGTCGTGCAGGATGAGACTAAAGGGAGAGTAGTGTGTGTGTGTCTGTCTGACCGACCACACTCTTTCCCCAATAGAGAATCTAAGCATAGCCATAGTTCAGTCGTTTTAAACGGTGTGTTCTGTGAAAGTTGGTTAATAACAGTTCTGGATAAAGCCCAAAGAAGACATAGGAAGACAGTTCCTTTCCCATAGTTAGTAAGACAAAATGGTATCCTCCGTGACATATCGTATATCACCTGTCTTTGGTGTGCGTCTACATACTGGACAATGAGGCGGGTGTTGACGCTATGACTCCATGTGTTCCCCAGCGCTGCCGTCACATACCCAGAATCCCTCTCATCGGATGCTGCAACACAAACAAACATTCCAGGGGTTGAGTTCAACTTTGAACTGCACTTACACTTGTGTGATGTTATCTTCATTTATTTCATACAGGGGTCATACCATGTCATTTCAGCAAGCCATGACACCCACCATCAGATTGTTCTGAAATAGTTTCTGTAGTTAGAAACAAATAAGATTAGTATTCCTGAAACTATTTGTTGAAATTAATTTGCTCTCTGAGAAATTAAGCTAATTCATTGCACCCAAAATTGGCCATTATAATTTGTAGGATTCATATAATATTCAACTATAATACCCAACATCAGATTTGGATCATAATTCTTCCTAACAATTAGTAAGACATGATGAATCCAATACAATGATCAAAAGCCACTCACGGGCCCCCCACCCCAAAAACCAGTATACAGTATCAGTGCTCTATGTCTGACAAGCTGCTGCTTGGAGTATTGCTTCTTCAACCTTTGTTATGCACTCCATGTTTTTTTTCCCCCTGTTCAGAGAAATCAGCCATTGAAGCTTGCAATCTATACAATAAAATAGTGTGAAAGTACCACATTTTGCTCACTAGATGCCGCTGCACCTGCTACTGCAACAACTATCAATTTTGCTGGTCTCTTGTGTTTATTAAATGGATTACAACATTTTCTTTGCAACTTTGGGTAGAAAACCAATAGCTTTTGCTCACGATGAAAATAAATTGTGGTAAAGAATGCAATCTACTAAAAATAAAAATAAATGGCCAATTTGGATGAAATCAATGACCTTCATTTCAACAAAATAATGTTTCAGGAGTGCTTATCTTATTTGTTTCTAACAACAGAAACTATTTCATAACAATCTGAGATGTTGGGTGTTGAAATCCTCTTTCTTGTACTTTTTGAGTTGGAATGACTCACTGACTGTACAGAAACTTGGCAAATTGCAATCAATTTGGAAACTGCAAATTCAAAACAAACTGCCTTGAAGCCTGAAAAACATATCACTATACAGTAGGTAATGTAAGTATTGTCATTGATTCATCCCCATGATTCATCATTATTCCCAATTTCCACTGTGTGTGTGTGTGTGTGTGTGTGTGTTTGACCCTGCAGGCTATGTAATGACCATTAACCAGAAGACAGCTCCAGTCGCCTGACACACTGTTATTATTGCTTGCTTTTGTGTGACCATGGTTCCCTCTGCTCCCATGACACCAATAAACCTTGGCTGGGCCTGGGATGCTAATTCTGTCTGCTGAAGGATGAGCCCTGGCGGGTGGCGGTGTGTGTGTCTGTGAGTGTGTGTATGAGTTCTCGAGTGTGCATGTGTGTGTGTGTGTGTATGTCCGTGAGTGTGTGTGCATGTTGCTGTGTCCTTTTCATCCTCTTCCTTGATGTTTTTTTCCATGGAGTAAGCAGGGATTCTGCTCGCACAAGTGTCCTATCAGCAACTCTCACTTCCTCAAAACATTTCCTGTGGAAACGTGTGCAAGGCAGAGAAAATAAAATAGCTGCACGACCATGTGACGGAAGTTCCCCCGGCCGGGAAGAGCAGCAGCAGCAGTAGAGAGAAACGATTCATTTTAATATCACAATATACTAGGTAGGAGACATACAGTAGACTAGAGTAGTACTACAAACAGGGAACACTGGTTAAAGGCAATTAAGTTGAGATAGGACTGAATAAACTACGGGACAAAAACAAAAGACACACAGTACTAGAAGACCAGCGGTTTCAGAGTCAAACCAAAGTGGAATATAACTGAAAGCATTGGGCCTTAGTGCATCTAGCTAACCATTAGGGCTCTTTCACTAACATAATCAGTGTACAACTGGCTCACGAGTTTGGGAGCTGAGGCAAAAGAGACGAAAAGAGAAGGAAAGAGAAGGCCGGAGGGACTGAGAGGCAGACTAAACAAACTCCATGTGCGCTGCAGACATCTGCTGCACAGCTCCCTGGAGAAGGATGGGGGGGGGGGGGGGGGGGCATGATATCAGCCTCTTTCCCCTGCTTAACTCCCCCTCTGCCTGTTAGACAGACCTCTAACACAAACACCCAAACCATAACACACACACACACTCCTTCATTCTATACCCCTAACCCCCATCCTAAACCTCCCCTGATCCTACAAAGCCAGCAGCCCACACATTTTCCCACAACTGGCCAGGAACAGAGAGCAGATAGTGTAGAGTCCAAAATCCTGTCCAGTGTTTCAACACACTGTCTATGTAACGACTTGTGCTCGCTGGATGGCTCCTCGAGTGCCACAATAAGTCCTAGCGCAATAAAAGTGTTTTAAAACAACATTCAAGGACATGTGTTACTAATATATAGCTAAAAGGCCTTGTCCAGCTTGTGTATGACAGAAAACCATACAGTGTTTGCCTCTCTATGCTAATAGAAAGAATGGATATCATATGGATGGATAGCCATCTCTGATCGAGCGAGAGCTCTCTGGAAAGGCTGCCCTGCTGTGCAGAGGAGGAAGTGGCTCAAATAAACATGTCCAGTACAGATTTCAACCTCCCCCTTTTCCCCTTCTCAACAACTCTCTCACTCAGCATCCCATTCAACTTTTCTCTAGTTGTTTCTCACAAGCTGTTTATCTCTCTCGTTCTACAACAAACCCAACCCAATTGGCACTCCAGGCAGGCTAAAGCAGACATAGTATTTGAACCCAGGTCTACAACCCTCTCTCCCCCTCTGCCTTCTGTTTTCCTTTACCCTCTGTCCCTTAGTAAACCCTATTGGTCTAGTGGCTGGAAAGCTCTGTGCAGTGTGGCTGTGTGTGACCAAGCCTCGAGTGTAAGACAGGCGGTCGATTAGGGCGACTGGTTGGGGGGGGGGGGGGGGTGTTGCTGTGTGTGTTGCTGGCTGGCTGCACACAGTGGCTCTCCTATTAGAGGCAGTGGAGGAGCTGAGGGGCTTGGATCATTGCAGCCTCAGTCACACACAGTCAATGAAGGAGCCCTGCTGTTGACAAAGAGAGGATGTCTGTATGTCTGTCCGCTGAGCCCTGCTGTTGATTAAGAGAGTGTCTGTCTGTCTGTTGGGCCCTGCGCTTGACAAAGAAGCTGTCTGTCTGTTCATTGCTGACCTGGGTTCAAATACTATGTCTGCTTTAGCCTGCCTGGAGTGCCAACTGGGTTGGGTTTGCACTTTTGAGAATATTCTATTAGTTACATTGCACCAGACAAGCTCAGTCAAACACAGCTCAAGTATTTGAAATGATTTCAAATAGTATTTTGAACCCAGGTCTGCTGTCCTCTGGGCCGTGCTGTCTGTCTGTCAGTCAGTCAGTCTGCTGAGCCTGGCAAACAGAGGCCAACTGTCTGTCCGCTGGTCCCTGCTCTCCCACAGTGACTGGCCTGTGGCCCCCTCACTCCCATCTAACCCTAGAGGGAGCACGGGGTTAAACCACACCGGATGGCCCAGTTTAGCCTCTATTAAAGGCTATTTTTATTTACACACAAACACCCCGCACAGAGGCAGGTGTGCACACTCATACACACACAGAACACTTCACAGGAGCATTCACACAGCAACAAGTCCCTCCATGCACGGAGTGACCGTATCATTACTTAGCTGTGTTAAGTAATGAGCTCACTTCTCACACAAAGATTCCCTTAGGTGGTTGATTCCTCTTTAGTCCCTACCCATATTTAGATGATTCATACGCTTCAGTATAATCTTGGTTACCCAGAAGTAAAATTCACGTGAAAGTTGTCACTTCCACAAGAGATTAGCTCCAACACTACGTTTACTTTTCATCATGAAGTTTATGTTATGACAAAATAAACGCTCGTCACAATGACCTCTCTCCCCCATTACACTAGGAACACCAACCCTCATCCATAACTTTAAGCTTTACACTTGCTATTGTGAACAGCTAGCTCAGCCAGCTAAGAGTTTGGGGGATTTTCTATGCCTTGCCTTGGGCATCGCCTGTTTCAAATGCTGGCACCAAACTACTGTTGGCACTGGGCTGGCTATTGAGTTGAGTTTTCATCAAAATGAGGTCAGAAAGAGCTTCAGTTGGACAACTGCAGTTTCACTAGATTAAACACAGAGAGCTAGGACAGACCTCATAGGCATCCAATGTCCCTCAGAGACTGAACTCTTTTCATCTCTAATATTACAAATATCTACAGAAATAAATCTTTCCGACATGAAAAAAAAAGTGAGGGGGGGGGGTTCCAATAATGAAATGCTACCCATTCAGCTTCTGGCACATAACACTGAAGACAAGCAAAGGATGATAGCAATAATCAGACATACAAATGCAATAATACATTCTCTCTGTACTGATAGCTGGGCTAGAGCATGTGTATAGGTCAGTCCAGCAACCAACCCATCTCTACCTAGTAGTTTCTCTAAACACTCATCAGGCCTCCGCAGTACCAGAGGCTACCTAAAGCCCACTTCAGGCCCACCTGAGTCACAGTACTGATCCTAGACCAGGTAGAAACCAAACTCCCCCTTTCCCTCTCCTCAGACTAGACAAAGGGCCTTTTCAGACCTTCCATCACGCTCGCCACCCCAGCCAAATCCCAGGAGACCATCGATGGGAGAATCACAAAGGCGACGGAGGCTGACATTTGACTGGAAACCCGAGACGCAGGGATCTCTGGTTGAAAACAGCATAGGTAAAAACCTGCTTGCACGAGACAAAAGGGAGAGAAAAAAGGTGCGGGAGATAGAAAGGGAGGGATGGCGGGGCTAGAGAAGAGTCAGACCCAGGGAAAGGAGATGTGAATCTGATTACATTAGCAGAGAGGGGTGAATCAGATACACCCTACTGTCGAACTCTCCCCGCTTCACCCCTCCATCCAAGGACATATGGAGAGAGAGAAAATGAGAGCAAAAATTTAAAGAGAGAAAGAGCGAAATGAGAAAGAGGCAGTCCTTCCTCGAGGGGGAATCACGGTATTTAATGAGAGAGTGTAGTTGGTGAAAGAGAGAGTACAGTTACAGGTCAATGCCATGTATCTATTAGATAACGTAAGAGAAAGAACCCGTATCCCTTTACTCAAAAGCTAGCTTCAGCATAATGTTGCCCCAACATTCACTGGTCCGACTACACCGCCTGAGACACAGATACATATCCACACACAGGCTATACTAAGGGAGTGATGAAGAGGGGGACATTATAACAATACAGGATACAGGTCATAGAATAGCTCTGTTACCAATGTGATGGTAAACAGTAAGATCAAACAAATCTCCGTGACCCATCAGAGACGCCCCATGTGTTTCAAAGAGTCACACGCAAGGCGACCGGCTACAAACTTCCTCTGTGCATCACTACATTAGTATGTGTTGAATCCAATGTTTCATTGGATGGTTAGTATTGCAGTTACATTCAGATGTGATCAGTTAACATGGAGGCTATTTCGTTTGTGTTTGTTTACCTCCCCTGAATGACGCAGCGCCTCTCTCTCCTCGATCGCCCACATGCGTCGTGATCTGGTTGGTCAAGACCACCTAGGAGGGAGAAAATAGAGAAGCATGAAGAGAATATCATGACGTTAATACCTTCCACAGAGTGCTGGTTTGCCATGCTAAATGTTCATTTCAAGCTTTTTAGGCAATATCTCAAAGCAATATACCTTAGACTATGAACACAAAATATACCCAAATTATTTTTTGGAGTTCTGGTAAGTTATTTCTTAAAATGTGTTTTACTTGTCCTCAGATGACTGATGGTCAATAGTAGGTTGGAGGTCATCAACATTAAACGATATGGATGGTCAATATGTATCCAAACCCAACCAAGCGGGAGACAAAAGTATTCTGAATATCATCCGGTCCAAGTCTGACACAGCAGAATTTTGAGTAAATTCCCTCGAATAATCAGTGGTGGTGGCTCAAAGTAGCACTTGGTGAATCAAATTGGCCTTGATAAAATACCAACATGATAAAACTGTTGCCAATACAACAGACTCATAAAAAGGTAGGCCCAAGGCCTACCGTCACATGAGCTATAATTGTCCTTTAAGCCTCCAGCTTGACAGAGCTACACTGTGCATGTGAGCCAACTGTGGCTGACATGAGTCAAAGTCCATATGTCAACAATAAGGCTACAATAATAAACTCATGTTTGGGCAGGCAATGAGCTCCCCATGTGTTGTTCTAACTAGGAGAAATCCAGAGAAACAACACAGTTAAACTATGAAACCTTGGCTAGGCAACAGATGTAGGATCTTAATTTGATCCAGTTTGGTACAACATGAAAATAACCTGAAGCACCAGGAACTGTGAACTATAATTAATGAACAATTGTGTAGGGGTCGATACATTTTTCATAACGGAAAATATGTCTGACATTTCAAATACATTTTAAACCGCAAATACACTACAAGTATTACATGTCCTGAATTTCACAAAAGTTCTCCTGCAACAGGGTGATCAAATCAAGATCTTACACCTGTACATCCAGTAAACTCACACCAAATCAACAATTCCACACAACCTAGGAGTGGAATGGAAGCAAAGGGCTCCAATCTACCACAGTCATCCAGTCTCGCAAAATTTGGCACTGTGTCATACATCAAAACAAGAACTAGTACATTTAACAACCTGGTTGGTTTGGCCCTGGGTGCTAATAACAAAAGTCTTTACTTGTTTAATCATGATAGCCCTTATAAAATACTCAGTGGGCCACGAGCAAGGTAGGCTATCCTCACTGTGGTTTCTTGTCAGGGCACATTTCAGTTAATAATATGGAGGAGGTGAAGGCAAAACGCTCTGTCAAGTCCAGACAGACCTCACATGAACCACAAAATGCTTGTACGCCAAAACATGGGTGTGGAAAATAGCATATGACTTACACCGAAGCCTAAAGATTACACAAAGGCACACATACAAAATAAAGAAAGACAAGTTAGCTGGCAAATAGGTCATGAATGAGCTTAGATGTTTAGTATAGCATAGGATAGGCTTAGAGCCCTCAAATTAGACACACAGACCTCAAAGCCAGTTCCGCTGTGTTTATTACTATTTATTTTGTTCATTATTCGTCTCTAAATCGAGCAGATTTAGACCTATGACACCAGGTGGGTGCAATTTATTATCAGGTAGAACAGAAAACTAGCAGTTGTCCAACTCCAGACCTCACTCGTGGGGTAAGATTTTGATACCCCTGGCGTAGAGTATAGTATAGTCTATTATAAACTGGGTGGGTCGAGCCCTGAATGCTGATTGGCTGAAAGCTGTGGTATTGGCTGATAGCCACAGGTATGAGAAAACATTTATTTTTACTGTTCTAATTACGTTGGTAACCAGTTTATAATAGCAATAAAGCACCTCAGGGGTTTGTGGTATATGGCTAATATACCAGGGTTAAGGGCTATATCCTGGCACTCCACATTACGTCGTGCCCAAGAACAGCCCTTAGCTGTGGTATACTAACCATATACAACACGCCCCTCATGCCTTATTGCTAAAGTATAATAATATAGTATTAAGCAGACACTTACAGTGTTCAGTAACTATCAGGATGATCTTGTTGCTATGTAACGTCAAGGTATGTTAACATGTACATACAGTCATTACATTCTGACGTGGCCACTGCATCCTTTGCAGACATATAAAAATAGCTACCAGTAAATAAGCTGTCCATCACTACTATACACAGACAAGCGCCAGACTCTTAGAGCCCCTGGGCAACAGCTGTAAGAAACACCACCTGCTCACCTCTGGCGGAGTCCAGAGTCCTGTGTTATTAGCGGGGAGATGGATGTAAGAACTCAGGACACACTACCAGGGGACTGAGTAGGAAAGCTTGAGTAACACCGGCCAGGGACTAAGGTGGTGACTTAAGATTTGTATCTAGTGGAAAGTTCAGGGGAAAGTTGGGTTGGTAGACTAGAAACTGATTTGAATCCCCAGTGCTAATAGCCTGGCTAGGCCAGCAGTTGTAGTAGGTACCTAGTAGGTGAGGTGATACATCTTCAGTGCTTTCCTGCCCTCTAGTGTTGAACTGTGTTACTGACACGAATGAGGATGCACTGGGGTCAAATAGGGCACATTTATTATTCCTTGTGAGATATGGTATGGATTAGATATTTTATTCCATTTTAGATTTCAGGAAAACATTTCCTACAGAGTGCAATGCACTATTGCCTTTCACCCTTTCCTTCCAAATCCCACAGAGGGCAGGTTCATTTTGTCTTGGATTACTTTGTGATAACGCTGACATCTAGTGGCTGAATGGCGGTTCTGCAATATATTAGGCAGTCAGAAGTGGTATTAAGGGACTAATGATGTGATTGGGGGGGGGGGGGGGGGGGGGATTACTTTTTAAAAGGGTAATTATAATGCAAAATGAAGGAACATAAAATGACACTGATATCTAAAATATAACAGCCCCTCCAGAAATGAGCCCAATAACATATTGGCCCATATTATCAGTCAGGTGTGTTACTTAGCAATAATCATTATCACCTGATGTAGCCCATCTGATACAGAATAGTGTCTATAAATTAATAAATAGGCTGAGGGTTTCCAATCTGAATTTACCCCATCAGTCTAATTAGCTAGATCACAAAATCCTAACAGTCTCTCTTGTTGCTAGTTAGCAACATATTGATGACTTGAATGCCCCCCCCCCAAAAAAAAAAACATTCCACTGGCACTCAGCCAAGGATCATGTACTGTGAATATAAATTTGGCCTACCTGTTACGCCTGACCCTTGTTACATTTAGCACTGGTCTTCCCTATGCACTCAACCCAATGGCCAATGCTAATGCGGGTAAACCATGCCGCTGCAAAAAAAAACTATGGTTCTAAAAATGGTACATTTTAGCCTTCTCATTTCTTGGTTTAGAAGTAGAAGTGTAGCTTCGTAACACTTCAGAAATCGGTGATTCTCCTCTTTTAATAGTGGCCATCAAAACTGCTTTCAAAGTTGTTGTTTTTTAACGCGACTGCATTGAGAATGTTGTTCGACTGGACATGCATATTTCTTCCCCTGTGCGGCAATTTGAATGTGCCTCGAGATTAATATTACTTTCTCGCATAGAATGCAACAGGCTGAACAATTGAATAAGTAAACTATTCTGGTATGGGGTAGTCTAATTTTGCCATTGCTTGCTCGTGTTTTTGGCTGTGGAAAATGAAATGTGGAGAACAATTACAATAACCAAAGCAGGTACCAGATCTCAGCTCCACCTGGCTCTCATTTGGATCATAGGTGCCTTGTCTCAGATCCAGCCCAATTTAACCCCTGCGCACACACTCACAGGGATGTGAAAGGCCTGAGCCAGGTATTTGAGGGTGGCAGCCTCCTGGCCCAGCAGGTTGCTGCGGTGACTGAGGTTCCCAGGAAGTGTTGTGTCATACTCCTTCCTCACCACTGAGGCCACCGAGTCAAGAATCACCAACCCAGCCTTGGAGGAGATGATGTCCTCCTCCAGCCTCTCCAGTCTGGAAGGAACCAAAACAAAACTTTATCAATACCAATATCAGTATTAGAAATAGTCCCGTTCACACAGTTCGCCATCACCCAAAATGCTTCATGAGTCCAAAACACGCTTGAGGTAAGTGAGAGGAGACGATTGAATGACATATTTCAGAGAGACTGAAAGCAACATGGCGGCCTGTACCTGTCCAGGACATCCTGACATGTGAGCTCCTGAAAAAGGTGGACACGTCCAGCCATCTCCAACACACGCTCCTTCTCACAGAAGTAGTCTGGAAACCTGCTCTGAGCAATCTCCACTAACCTGGAAGTGGCAAGAACAAAACATTTTAGGCCACACAATGCATTTATAAGACACGGAAGATAAGATTATAGAAGACATTACATAATAGAAGATTATAAAAGATATGACAAGATAATGGATATGCAGGAGGGGAGAAGAGAAAAGGAGGATGATGAAAGTAAGTCCCAATCACCTCTCCGCTGAAAAAGCCGCCTCTGTATCTATGTAGATAACTCCGCTGTCGAGGCCACCCATGTACTTTGGCAGAGTGGCCAGCACACTGAGCATCATACACACCTGGCTCTTCCCACAACCTGAGGGGCCAGTCACCTGAAAGTGGGAAAGGAAGTTTGTGATACATTTTCTCTCTCCCTCCATCTCCTTCACCATTATAAACCTCATCACCATCTCTATACTCAGTAAGGAAGGTGTACAACCTCTGTGAGTGTCCCCCGTGGTAGCCCTCCCTGAAGCAGTCTGTCCAGGGCAGGTAGGGATGTGGAGAAACACAGGTCAGCCCTCTGCTTCCACACCTCCAATGCCTGAAGAACAATAACAATTTCATAAGACAGAACAGTGAAGTATGAAAGTGACACTGGTGATGTTGTTGTTGACTTACCGTGGTCATTGAGGGGGCACAGGCCTTGCTGACTGACTGAAGTAGAATCAACACCTGTTGGTAACTCTGCCCCGCGAGGCGCATCACCTCTAGAGGTGTGAGGGACAGCAGGTCCTGGTGACAAGGGGCATAGTAGTCACCGTTGCGAAAGGCATCTCGTTTCTACTCCATCTATTCTTTGATTTGAGAATATTAGATAATGGTAACATTTCACATGATATAAACTTGTAATCCACAACGCTAACAGCAACACCGAATGTAACAACCACCTCGAGAAATGAGACTCGACCTCTTACCTGGCAACTTTCAATTTGGTGGCGCTTGAGTCGTTCGCATACTTCGAGTGACACACCCGTTCTTCTGAGCTTTTTACTTGCCATAGTTAACTAGTTAATACGTAGGACATATATTATTTTTACAAAATGACAAACTCAAAGACACTGGTTTCCCCTTTTGTCTGTAACAAACTTGTTTTGTTAGCTAGCTAGCTAACTTCAGCAACAACGAGTGGCAAACGCTAGAATCTAATTGCTCTAGCAAGCAAATTATGGTTAAAATATAAGAAATTCCACGTTTTGCAACATGATTTAATTTATTTCACGGCCCTGCTAGCTAGTAACAAGAGTTCTGTTGCCTTGACAGCAGTGTGGCATATAAAATACACCCACTTCTGCTTCGTCTTCTTCTTCTTCATTGGAGTTTAAAGAGGGTTAGCGTCCAATATGTTGCATTACCGCCCCCCAACTGAACTATTGTATAAATCCATTACACTTGGTGATCACTGGTGAAAACAGTACCCAACTGTCATACTTGAGTAAAAGTAAAGATACCTTTATAGAAAATGACTCAAGTGAAAGTAACCCAGTGAAATACAACTTGAGTAAAAGTCTAAAAGTATTTGGTTTTTAATATACTTAGATATCAAAAGTAAATGTAATTGCTAAAATATTCTTAAGTTATCAAAGTAAAATAACAATTATAAATCATTTCAAATTCCTTATATTAGGCAAAGCAAACAGCCACATTTTCTAGTTTTTTATTTATTTACAGATAGACAATTTTCCTGTCCTGCTAAGCGTTCAAAATGTAACGAGTACTTTTGGGTGTCAGGGAAAATGTATGGAGTAAAAAGTACATAACTTTCTTTAGGAATGTAGTGAAGTAAATGTAAAAGTAGTCAAAAATATAAATAGTAAAGTAAAGTACAGATACCCGAAAAAAAAAAAAAAACTTAAGTTGTACTTTAACGTACTTTACACCACTGTTTGTGATACAAAATGGGAAAGGGGAAGTAGGAAAATATATATATATATTTTATTACCCTACCAACTACCATACACTCTTTAAAACCCACCATATTATTCCACTACTTTAACCCTATCTGATCCTACCCTAGGGCAACGACCTTAGAGGACATCACACTACCACTCAACACACCCTGTGAAAACTTCTGATGTCGCTGCAGCTGCCACCACAACTAGTGATGCCAATTTAGCAATTTTCAGACTACCCTGGCAACTTTTCTTTTCAAACAGCACCTAGCAACAAATTTAGCTACTTTTCAAAATGTATTTGGAACTTTTAGCAACTTTTGAAAATTGACTCAAACACAAAAATACACGTATTTCCCCTCTAAATGACACACAAACGATTGTCTCTGTCGCACACTCAGTCACAACACACGTGCCTTAAAAAAGAAGAAGTTTATATTCAAATACAGATCAACAATTTACATTCTTACATCATACAAAACAGAACGCAGGTATTAATGAGAAAATACTGGGGGGAAAAAACTAACAAAAAGATTAATAAAATAAAAAACAATTCTAATGCAATTGTAATGATTTAGGAACATGTCATTCTTGTTATTGTTTACTGGGGTTAATGTTTTAATAAAATTGTTAAATTCAATCAAAAAAACGTGTAATTTTGGTATAGAATTTTTGTTTGTGTATTTGGCAATGTTACGTTCTCCAGTTTCTGTGTTGTAGTAGTTTGTGTATTTGCATGTGTGTATTTCAGGAAATCACTTCCTGAAATCCCTCAAGCAGCTGATTGGTTGACTCCATGGCTAATTGGAGAGCTGACCCCGCCCCCTCGTCAAGACGCAGCTGTCTCCAATTACCCATTCCTTCTGAAGCTATATAAAAGCCAGTGTTCTGTTCAGAAGAGAGATCATTGCTGGGAGGAGATTGCAGAAATATTGATTGTAATATAGAGAATTCAATTGCTGTGTTGGTTGTTACTCAGAAAGTGATTTGGTATATAATATGTTAGTTGTTGCTGAGGGAGCTGATTGCTTATGTCTGGTATGTGTCAATAGGATGCACTTTTGATTATTGAAATGGTTTGCTATCCTGTTTCATTTGTTCCCAGGGGGGGAAGGCACCTAGGGAGTGCTTAGGCAAGAGGCCCGTGGGCAAACATATACCCGTAGTATATTCACTGTCTGGGCACACTAGGTAAGACCTGGGTGGACCACCCCCTTGTATTTTGGAAAACTGTCCAAGCTTGCTCATCTCCTTTTCTCTAAGTTCTTTTTTAATTGCATCAGCTCTGTGGTGCATTTAATGGCTACCACTGACTTTATATTTGAAAAATTCCCATCTACTTCCATGACCCGAGTCTTTCCTTGCAAAAATATCTTTAGCTAATGATGTGATGTTTTCAATGAGAGTAGCATCTTTAAGAAGTGTGTTTAATTAACAATATCCTCGAGTACCTTCGGTTTTTTTTTTTTTTTTTTGTAGCTTGTAAATTCAGGGAAATCAATTGATCAGAAAAGGGAGCCAATTGATGATCTACATCTATAACAAATTGTAACAAAAGGGGAAATTAGGAATAAATCTAGAATAGATTTACGTGACAGTTTTGTTGGGCCAGGTATGCCTGAAATAATGCCAGGCATCCTCACAGAGATTCTTGCATAATGTAATGATAATGTTATGAGGGTTGTGACTCGTTCTAGGAGGAAAACGATCAGCAGATGCATCAGGTGTTTCATTAAAATCCCCTGAAATAATTCGAAAAGCCTCTTGAGTATTTGCTTAAATCCTGCACTTTCCTGGTAAATTGGGCAAAAATGGTCTTATTAGGAGCAGGTGAGTTATGTCCGTATACATTACAGATTATGAAAATGGCATTGTCAAGTTTAAAAGTTACCATGACCCATCTGCCGTCTTGTGAAGATTTAAATTATAGAATGTTACCTTTAAACTTGTGAATAAGTGTCAAAACACCAGAAGAATGATTTGATCCATGACTGAAATAGGCCATATCTCCCCATTGTGCTTTCAAAAATTTCAAATCACGTTCACCCGAATGAGTTTCCTGAAGGACAAAATCTGCGTTTACAGTATAAAAATAAAGCTTTCCTTTTTGTAGGATTCCTCAAACCCCTAGCATTCAGACTAACGATATTTAGTGAATTGAAAAATAACTATTGCATTAAATAACACATTAGATAACAAGTATTAATGTGAACAATAAAACAAACAGTGAACCTTGAGAGGATTACTCCGACGGAAAACTACGCTCAGCTGAGGTAGCGGTGGTTAACAGAATAACAAATCTATTTACTTCCTTTTCTTTGGCAAGTGTTCATCAGTTGTAGTTCGAACAGTACATTTATTTGTGGCAGTACATTAACTGTACTCATGGTAGTACTCACAGTTCCAATTTGGTTATTGTCAACAGTACCCAGTAATCATTCTTCTTTCGATAAACGCGTGTGGGCCCTTGAACCCAAGGTGGCGTCGCTCTTCAAAGCAACATTGAGGGTTAGGTGGTTAACAGTTAAATATTGGCTCTTAATATTGAAAGAAACTAACTCTAACTTGTTTTATGGATATGGGATAAGTTTATATTGAGTTTTTGTCAAGTTGAATGGGAAGAACACGACAGAAAGACAAGAGTAGACGAAATATCCAAGTCTCACAGAAGACAGCAGACATGCTAGCTAGCCACAACGAGAACCAGAGCAGCATGGATACACAAGAAGCCGCAAGAGAAAGAACAAAACTGACCAGGATGAAATCCTTCCAACCTCTTTATACCTCAGACCCCAAGTTAAAAAAGTAAAAGAAGACATTTCCATGTCGGAACTTTTCTCTGCAATCCAGTCCCTGTCTACTAAACAAGACGCCACGCTCTCCAAAGTGTCCATCATAGAGCGGGCTACCGAAGAAACATCAAAGATCGATAATTTGTCAGAAACTGTCAAATCAACTCCACAAAATTGTGAGCGAGAACAAGGAAAATATAACGTTCCTAGAGAATGAGGTGAAGAAAATGCAATCCAAAAATAATGAGCTGTGTGAGAATGTAGCTGAACTTCAAAGGTACTCTCGCAGGTGGAATCTGAAAATCCAAGGTGTAAAAGAGGTAGAGGGAATTAGAGAAGTAGTCATTAATATCCTGGGAAAAGTGGCTCCGTGCATCAAAGACAGGCTAAGAGACGTGATTGATGTGGTACATCGGCTTGGTTAACGAAGATCTGATGGACCCCCTCGCAATATCATCTTGCGCTTAACTATGCGCCATTACAGGGACATCATATAGAAAATGGCCAAGGGGAACAAGTTTCTGGACGAGAAGAAGCTCCGCATCAAAGAGGCTCAGATACCGCAGGATCAGGCTACCAGAGAGAAGCTGTGGCCGCTTATACAGAAGGCACGACAAGAGCCACAGCACACGTGTCTGGCTGCAAAGGTGCATTGTGAGTGACGTCAGCAGTATGCGCTCAGCTCGTGCACAGGCAGCAGAAGGCCAGCAGAAATTTCAGCAAATTGCAAATCATTGTTGGCTGACTGCAGCAGCAGTAGTGCGGGTTCGACGAGCCAAACCCAATTAATATAGTTGGTCACGAATGTTTGATCTTGAACAGAACTTACAACATCAATCAACATGTCTCAATCAAAATTGTACAGCAAAGAGTGGGAGTCTGTCTGTACCTGAACAAATGTCAAGTCATATTTTTTGCTGAGATGGCCAGTCAATTTGAGTAACATTTTTGTGTAATGACGCAACGTCTTTTAGCAACAAATCAACCTGCCTCTAGCAACTTACCATGAAAATGAGTTGGCAACATCTATTTTCTGTGACTTATGTTCCATCTCTGCAGTACATTTGATAACCATTGCTATGAACACTAAGAAACCCACCTTATTGAAACATATGTAACTCATTGGCCTATCCCTCTGTTCTGGCACAGATCTACTATTGACAGAGATCCTCTCAGAATCCCTCACCCTTAATCCACCCTCTACTTTCTTCACTGCCTCAGCATACGACTTCTTCTTCACTACTCTGACCCTGGCCACCTTAACCTGCCTTTCTCGCACCGGACACCTCCGATCCCCAGCAACATGGGTACCCGTACAGTTGACACACACAACCTTTCCCACCAAAACTACACATTCCTCTGTCCCATGTCCTCCTGCACACTTTCTACATCTTGGAATCTCCCTCCTACACACTGCTGCGACACACCCGTAAACGTAGCACCTATAACACCGCAGTATATTCGGCACAAAAGCTCTAACAGAGTAACTCATATATCGTGACATTACTTTGTCAGGTAAAGACTGAATCAAAGCTCAAAAGAACAGACTGTTTCACCACGCTCCCCACCGGATCTGAGTCGCACTAGATGGCGGGCGTCACAAACACCACGAATCTTCCTCTTAAATTGCTTAACCTCCACACTTAACGCTACCCCAGAAATCCCTCCCGTCAATGGTGCCTTGTACCTAAACACAAAGCAAGATACAGATCTTTCCACCAAGTTGCGTTGCACGGAGCACCTGCTCCCTCTGATCACAAACATCACAAGTCCAATTTGGGTTACCTTCACCGACTCAACAGCACCCACCATCTATTCCACCCAACCTGAAACCACCCATGCATCAGCCAAAAGTCCTGGTTCCACCCTCTTCAAAAATATCTCTCGCACTGGACCTAACTTATCTTTATCATAACCATGTCCATCAATGCAAGGCTCGGGCGCCAAGCTCCTCACAACACCTTCTACCCTTTCCATTTCACCTCCAGAACTTAAACTGTCATCCAGCTCACTCTGTTTGAACTCGACACCAATCTTCCCCGTTGTTATTACTGGCTTCAACAGATTCACACCCATCCTCTGCCTCCCTCAGTCTTTTCAACCTCCGCTCTCTTTTCCTCCAATCCTCCTCCCTTAACCAATTACCCGACTCCTTCTGAAAATATTAAAATTTCATCTCTTTTTAGCCTCCTCGAGAGACATGTTAAGCCCTGTACTCCGTCCACTTCAAACTCGTCTGACCCATACCGCCACTTCGCTTTGGATTTTGGTAAATGTAGTCATATGGGACTGTCAAAACCACTGCACTGGGTCCCGATGCAGTCTTTTTTAGGCCTGGGTCAGCTTGATGCATTTCTCATGAAGAATTAATAGAAAACAAAACACATTCGTTCAAATAAAATATATTGAACATTTTGTACTATTGTGATGTGGTGAGACTGTAAAATAGACAGCAGCAGCAAACATCACGTCTTGAAGCAGTCTCACAGGGCTGTGTGATGAAATTCCAATCTCAAATAAATGACACCTTGCTTATCGGCTCTCTTTTTCCCTCTGTCTAGACCCCATCACTCCATCTCCCCCAGCCTGTGTCTGTATCAGTCCGTCTATTGTTTGGAGTGTGGCTAGTGCAGGATGGAGGCCCATGTAAGGCCATAATGGCAGGGTTCTCCCTTATCGCCAGAGAGATAAGAACCGCTTCTGCACCCAGAGGTTGGGAGCCGTGTCCCTGTCGCTGAAGTGGCCAGTTAAAATAGAGGATGACTAAAGAGTACTGATAAGAATACCGGTAGTTTGCTCTGCCAAGTTATCCCTAATGGGAAAGGGGCAACACAACAGACTATTGTGACAGTTTTTGTAACACATGTAAAACATCATAAGGACACTGGGTAGGGTTCAATATAGAGTGCATGGCAGAGGATAGGTAGAGACAGATGGAGGACCATGGGAGAGATCAGTCTGGAGACTGGGGAACGGAGCTTGGGTGAGGTCTGATCGTCTGCTATCGAGACAAAAATGTCCCTAACACCAGTTCCATCCATTCTTGGTCACTGAGCCAAAAGGTCCTCGACAGACCATTCTGAAGGTGTTTATTTTAGGATTAGTGCATTCCCAGGCTCCAGAGGGAAAGCAACAAAGCTGTTTCCATCTACAATGATTCTCTTCATGTGTGTTTATCTTATTATAAAAATACAATATGCATTAGTTGGATTTTAATGGAATGGTATTTCTCTTGGAATCAGATCAAGATTCAAAATGTAAATAATTGTGAAAAATGAGGTGGGCTGTCTGTCAGAGTCTTCTATCAGGCTTGTTGTGTAATGGGTGCGTGCTGGTGGCAGGGAAGTCAGGCGCAGGAGAACCAACTTCGTATAAACGGAGTCGTTTAATAAGTGCTCACAAAACTCCGACAACCAAAATATACAAAATAATAAAAGTGGGTACAAAACCCGTCACACACCAGAACATAACTTGCACATAACATACAATCAAACAATCACCGACAAGGACATGAGGGGAAACAGAGGGTTAAATCCACAACATGTAATTGATGGGATTGGAAGCAGGTGTGAAGGAAGACAAGACAAAACCAATGGAAAATGAAAAATGGATCAGCGATGGCTAGAAGGTCGGTGACGTCGACCGCTGAACACCGCCCGAACAACTCTTTTGAACAAATATCGATTATTATATTAATAGGGCATCATTTAGAAAACAATCCATTTAAATCCCTTCTCTTCTGAACAAATTCTAAAGCATGACTGTAACAACGATGGGCGGATTGGCCATCTGGCAATTCTGACAAATGACAGCCTGGCCAGAACATCTTTTATTATTAAGGTGGGCTGGTCGAAATTGACAGGTCCATGAGCCTGTTTTTTTAAATGAATTTTGTGCTATTTCTCTGTTGTCATAATCTTCTACATTAAGCATTTGTCTGAACAGTGGGCAACGGCCGGCCCCACTGCCAAAATGTACAATTTTTCTGATTGGCTGAGGTGATGCAGATTCACATCCAAAGTCAAACGAGCATCATCAAAGAGAGTGAGACCCATTCTGACTCTGTCAGTCACTCAGTCAAAACAGAAAAACGGAACGGTGGTCCCGAAAAACATAGGACCAAAAAGGCTGATGCTGCTAAATGTGTGAAATTAACCCGATTATTTGCTAAAAGTTCTGGTTCTGCTTGTCCGAGTGCTGAGTTTGTGAGAAATGATAGATCAACTGCCATGGTGCAGTCGAGATAGGAAGAAAACAGAGAAAGACACACTCACAACACTGATATAGAACCTAATATTTTGACTGTATATTGTATGCAATATGTTTCATACCTACTATAGGCCTGGTAGACTAATTAGGCAATGGGTATTTGGGGAACATTTTGACTCTAGGCTACTTGCAATATAGCCTAACAAGTCAAAATTGGCTGTTATAACACTTAGGTAAGGCAATAGCCATCTGCTAGACATTTATTTATACAGTGCTTTTTGCTAGTCATCATGTATTCAGTAAAGGTCCAATCAGGGAGTGTCTGTGTATTTGAATTGTTTTATCAATGTATATTCGCTTAAGAATTTCAGTCTCTTCAGCCCGGTGAGTTAGTCTATGAGCTGTAGAAACAAGTGACTCTGGTGTCAGATGACATTACATGGCCACTGCAGTGAGGGCTGGAAAGTCCTGCCTATCTCCCGCTTACTTCATTCAATGAATGGCCTGTCACTTTTGGGTGGAACAATATGTATATGTGTGCAGCACAGTCAAACAAAGCACAACGCTGGACATCCATTCGCATCCATATGAACTCGTCCGGCATCGTTATTCGACAAGCAGAATGTTTTATATTGAATTCAATAGAAGAAGAGAGAGGGACAGAGAGAAACTGGCAGCTCCTTAGATTGTCTCTCCCCTCTGTCTCTCTCTGTTTTCTTCTTTCGAATTATATGCAGCCTAATACTTAAACACTTATCTAAAGTGGGCAGGGGGAACAATTGAAATGCGCTAATTTTAAATATGTAGGTAGGCTGTTATAAGCAATTGGCCCTCTATAAGGCATTTATTCAGTGATTTTCTTCTTTGTCTAATTTATGTGTTTATTCATTCACGACTAGGATGGGTAGCACTTTATTTTAAGAGTCCATAGTAAGTCATTTATAAAGTGTGTGTTCACCATTTATTAATCATCACGCCCACATTCATAAACCATTTACTAATCATTATTAAAGTATTTTTGCAGTCCCTAATCTAAAGTGAGTGCTATTTTACCTTATAAATACTTTATAAAAGTTTTGAAAGACCCATGTAATTTCTCACAAAATTGACATGCCATTGGTAGACAATCTTGCTGTACCTGGAACAAGAACAGGAGGTTTAAGGAAATATATGTACATGTGTGAATAACTTGCTTACTAACATTTACAAATGTGGGAGTAATGAGTAAGAAATGTTGAACAAACGGTTTGTAAATGCCTTATAAATGGTTTACTCTGGACCCTTCAAATAGTGTTAACCTGACAGGTTTATTTATACGTTGGCTATATTTTATATATGTAATAGTAATGAACCCTTAGGCACTTATATTTTCAGCATTAGGAATATTTGTCTTTATCTAATAAATGTGTTTATTCCTTCACAATTAGGATGCTGCTGGGCCTAGCACAGGCTAGGAACATACAGACCACACACACTCACTGGACAGTTTTTTAGGTACACCCATCTAGCATCGGGTCGGATCCCCCTTTGCCTCCGGAACAGCCTGAATTTTCTGTGGCATGGATTCTATAAGTCGGAAACGTTCGACAGGATTGTTGGTTCATGCTGGCGCGATGGTACCACATAGTTGCTGGAGACTGGATGATGGTACACCGCCGCAGCAGCCTGTACCGTTGACACCAGGCAGGATGGGTCCATGGACTCATGCTGCTTACGCCAAATCCTGACTCTGCCATCAGCATGACGCAACAGGAACCGGGACTCGTCGGACCAGGGGATGTTTTTCCATTCCTAAATTGTCCAGTGTTGGTGATCGCGTGTCCACTGGAATCCATTCTTCTTGTTTTTTACAGATAGGAGCAGTAGCAGTGTGTGGGTAAAATCCCTGGGGAAGCCAGTGTCATACAGGACACCAGGGTTCCCCCAACTGGCGCCCAGTTTTATTTGGCCTCCCAAGTTTTCTGTAGAATTTTCATTGCTTCATTGGACATAATATACTGTAAAAACACCAGGAAATCAGCTCCAATAGATTTACATTTGGGAAACCACTGGGCCAGTAACTGGTTCAAATCCCCAAGCCGACGAGGTGAAAAATCTGTCTGTGCCCTTGAGAAAGGTACGTAACCCTAATTGCTCCTGTAAGTCGCTCTGGATAAGAGCATCTGCTGAATGACTAAAATGTATTTTCATGGATCATATACAAATATAAGCCAGGTTTGAAATTATTATGTTTAGTAAAATATTACGTGTTTGGCCTTCTTGCGGTGAATTTGCAGTCTACAAATGATTTGGAATTATGTTCCGCCCCCTCGCCCCCCCCCTCTGTTAATGACGTAAATCAATCTCAATGGGATTTGATAGGAGTGATGCCACATCCAAGCTGGCTTCCCTTGACACTTTTTTTGGTTCACCAGGACCATTCACAGTTGAGCTCGCTCAGTTTAGCTCAACGCTGATAGGCTAATTTTTTTATACTTTTTTGTCAAGGGAGGCCAGATGCTAGCTGACTTCCCTTGCCTTCAATGCTACAGGCGGCAACAATGTCATACTCTTTATGACCAGACAGCATCAGATTGATGGCCTACACATAGAGAGAGGGGTGCTGTTTCGCTCGCTCGGATGCTTTCTCCTGTGAGATACATTCAGCCTCTTGTGAATTGAAGTAAAATTATGAAACACAGAGAGACGAAAGAGAAATGATTGAATTTTAAAAAAAATAACGAATTGGTCACTTTTGGGGGGAGGCCTGACATCCAATGGCATCCATGAATAGACAGCTCAGAGGTGAGTGCAGTGGAGGTCAGAAGAAAACAGAGAGAGACAGATGTATTGCCAGTTCCTTAATATGTTGGCTCTATATGTAATAACAATTAACACAGACAGACAGACAGACAGACAGACAGACAGACAGACAGACAGACAGACAGACAGACAGACAGACAGACAGACAGACAGACAGACAGACAGACAGACAGACAGACAGACAGACAGACAGACAGACAGACAGACAGACAGACAGACAGACAGACAGACAGACAGACAGACAGACAGACAGACAGACAGACAGACAGACAGACAGACAGACAGACAGACAGACAGACAGACAGACAGACAGACAGACAGACAGACAGACAGACAGACCAGACAGACAGACAGACAGACAGACAGACAGACAGACAGACAGACAGACAGACAGACAGACAGACAGACAGACAGACAGACAGACAGACAGACAGACAGACAGACAGACAGACAGACAGACAGACAGACAGACAGACAGACAGACAGACAGACAGACAGACAGACAGACAGACAGACAGACAGACAGACAGACAGACAGACAGACAGACAGACAGACAGACAGACAGACAGACAGACAGACAGACAGACAGACAGACAGACAGACAGACAGACAGACAGACAGACAGACAGACAGACAGACAGACAGACAGACAGACAGACAGACAGACAGACAGACAGACAGACAGACAGACAGACAGACAGACAGACAGACAGACAGACAGACAGACAGACAGACAGACAGACAGACAGACAGACAGACAGACAGACAGACAGACAGACAGACAGACAGACAGACAGACAGACAGACAGACAGACAGACAGACAGACAGACAGACAGACAGACAGACAGACAGACAGACAGACAGATTGTCTGCAAAGAAGATGCAGAGACAGACAGACAGACAGACAGACAGATTGTCTGCAAAGAAGATGCAGAGACAGACAGACAGACAGACAGACAGATTGTCTGCAAAGAAGATGCAGAGACAGACAGACAGACAGACAGACAGATTGTCTGCAAAGAAGATGCAGAGACAGACAGACAGACAGACAGACAGATTGTCTGCAAAGAAGATGCAGAGACAGACAGACAGACAGACAGACAGATTGTCTGCAAAGAAGATGCAGAGACAGACAGACAGACAGACAGACAGATTGTCTGCAAAGAAGATGCAGAGACAGACAGACAGACAGACAGACAGATTGTCTGCAAAGAAGATGCAGAGACAGACAGACAGACAGACAGATTGTCTGCAAAGAAGATGCAGAGACAGACAGACAGACAGACAGATTGTCTGCAAAGAAGATGCAGAGACAGACAGACAGACAGACAGATTGTCTGCAAAGAAGATGCAGAGACAGACAGACAGACAGACAGATTGTCTGCAAAGAAGATGCAGAGACAGACAGACAGACAGACAGATTGTCTGCAAAGAAGATGCAGAGACAGACAGACAGACAGACAGATTGTCTGCAAAGAAGATGCAGAGACAGACTACACAACAGGGAGGCACAGAGGCACATCTATAGCAGTGAGGTATATCACCACGAGCTGGTTAAAAAGAGCTGATTAAAAAAAGCAAAGGACTATGTTTTTTCACCGGTCGATGGTACAGTAAAAGTTTAGTAATGCTGTACTATAAATGCCTCTGTTATGTGTCAGTAGCATTACCGACTGTGTGTATAAGTAGCTGGGGTGAGCACGGTGCGTGAAGTGATGTGGGCTGGTGTGGCTGAAATGCCAGGGCAGATTTTTTTCCGTCCCAGTCCCCCCTGGTAACAACTGTAACAACTGTCATGACTGTAAGGACAGGTACAAATCCTGTCATAGAGTCCGTCTGAACTTTTAATGAGACCACAAAAGGACTAGACCGTTTAGCCTCTTTTGGGATTCAAGATCATTTGTAGCAAATATCTAATGTACATATACAATGTACATTAGATATTTGCTACAAATGCAAAGAATCCACAGTAGCCAACAGTATCTACAGTAACCTACAGTATCCTTGGGACTTGTAGAGCGTCACTTAACATTCTGTCGAAGTAGGACAGGGGTAGGCCTATAAGAGAGTATCCTAACAACCACATGAAGCTGAAACAAACAGAGACGTCCAGTGTTGAAAAGATGAAGTGTGAGAGTAGAGGAACTGTCCCTGTTAGGTTGCAATGCGATTAATCGAGTTGACATACAGGGACACCTGATATAGAAGTGATGACATCGACTCTCATGGAAATGATTCACAATAGCCTGCTGTGATGCCACAATTCAAGTTGGCTCCCAAATAAGAAACAACCACAGTTATACTGCTGCTATTGGGTATATTTTGGTTTAAATATGTATAACGTTTATGTTAAATCTCTGTCCTTATGGATTAGGTTCTAGTCTGCTGTGCAGTAGCCAAAGGAGCCATTTTACAGTATTGGGACGAGGCCAGAATCAGCAGCTCACACGTCATCATAGAGGAGGGGCTATGTAAATTTAGCAGAATAACGTATGGGGATGCAGCCTGCTATTTCCACTTGCCCATCAATACAATCTAGGGGGGAAATCGTCGATTCAAATTGCTAATTTAAAAAAGAAAAAGGATATCAAATTCTCTCGTCTCCAGGCATTAGTCCAGAATATATGGAACATGGCATCGAAATGTCCTAAATGCGACAAGACGGTTTATTTTGGTAAGTGCATTTTTCATATGATCATATAGCCTATCGTCCCATGTCTGTAGTGTGTGAAAGCCCCCCCGAGTGAGCTATGTAGGCCTAATTACTTAGGCTATTGTAGACACCGTTACAGCTATTGTTTACTAAAATATAAGCCCACTGTCACATTATAATTATACAGTAAACCTAGACAATATCACCCTACAGATTGGGGAAGACCTAATTGGAAATTGTACTGCCTTTGATCTATTTTATTAGAACCAGTAGGTTATTTACTTTAGGTATGGGTCTGCGGCGTCAGCCTAGCGTGCCTATATAGCCTCAACCAATTAGGCCCAGGTCCCTGACTGTACATGACTTCGGAAGTGATGTGTGGTATAGCCTACATCTGCTTTAAGCCATGCAAGGAGGTGGGATCATTTCTTCCTTCATCAGGACATATGGGAAACCTACCTCCCACGAGTATTGGCTAGTCTATACATCGATCAGAACAGTGAAAACCTTCGTAATATCAGGCCAATACAACGCCCTGCAGACGGGTGAGGGCCAAGTCTACTTTCAGCGCACATCGCTAACCTGCAACTGATCAATTGGGTTTTGGAGGGATATAGCCTAAAGTGAAAACATCTGTCCCCAGATTAATGACATAAGCAGCCTTTCCCATTGATGGCTATTAGATGGATTTAAAAGTAATACATTTCTCCTATTTACAGTAGGCCTATTCAGGGAATGTGTTCATGGTTTAAAAATAATTGAGATAGCCAGCCTAGCTGCTTGGCACAATAATCAGATTGAGCTAAACCAATTAATTAGGCATGTTGTTGCGCTGAAAGATAGGCCCTACCTTCCATATAAATAATTAATTTGTTCCATTGACTTTGCTCTGGCCTACACTACATGATTAAGTATGTGGATGCCTGCTTGTCGAAAATCTCATTCCAAAATCATGGGCATTAATAGGGAGTTGGTTCCCCCTTTGCTGCTATAACAACCCCCATTCTGGGAAGGCTTTCCACTAGATGTTGGAACATTGCTGCGGGGACTTGCTTAAATTCAGCCACTAGAGCATTTGTGAGGTCAGGCACTGATGTTTGGCGATTAGGCATAGCTCGCCGTCGGTGTTCCAATTCATCCCAAAGGTGATCGATGGGGTTGAGGTCAGGGCTCTGTGCAGGCCAGTCAAGTTCTTCCACACTGATCTCGAAAAAACATTTCTGTATGGATCTCGTTTTGTGCGCGGTGGCATTGTCATGCTAAAACAGGAAAGGGCCTTCCCCAAACTGTTGCCACAAAGTTGGAAGCACAGAATTGTTTAGAATATCATTGTATGCTGTAGGATTAAGATTTCCGTACACTGGAACTAAGGGGCCCGAACCCTGAAAAACAGCCCCGGACCATTATTCCTCCTCCACCAAGCTTTACAGTTGACACTACGCATTGGGGCAGGTAGTGTTCTCCTGGCATCCCCCAAACCCAGATTCATCCTTCAGACTGCCAGATGGTGAAGCGTGATTCATCACTCCAGAGAGTGAGCTTCCACTGCTCCGTTTCCACTGCTTCCACTGAAATAACAGAATCCACTAATTTGAAGGGGTGTCCACATACTTTTGTGTATATATAGTGTAGCTCTGGAGAACAGTAAGCATTCCGATTTCAGAACTAACTGGCATGGACAGCTTCCAAAGACGGAAATGGAGTGGAGCCTCGTGCTAGCCAGCTGCCCAACAAAACCTATGGCAGAGTGTGCGTGTGAGTCCCGAGACACTGTAAACGACAAGCCGATTCAACATGTTCTCTCATATGGCCTACCAGACCTGGCCTACTATATGTTGAAATATACATGATTCAATCTAGTCTCTGTTATTTATTTCCCACTCCCCTGTAAAAATTAGGTCCCTATGCACCATAGTAAAAATAAAAAAAATGAAAGAAAGAGATTGTTTTGATAGGTCTTCTTAGACTATTTTACACTCTTTTTCATGAGTTAAAAACAGTAAGTGTGGGTCTATGATAGTCATCGGCAGTGCATCAGAAAAAAACCTCTGGAAACCTCCTCGCAACACTTTTCCTTCATCTTGAAGCATCTATTTCTTCTTACCTAATTAGCCCAGAATGGGCAATGTCTTGGGCTTTCTATCTGGTAATAAATGAATGCCTGAATACCAGATAGTACTTGAAATCTGCTTACTGTCCATTATCTTAATCCTTTCCCTTATGGAATGTCCCTCTGACCCGTTCGTTGGTAGCGTGTCACCAATAAAGAGGGCAATGCCACTCTCTGTGTTTATTCACATAATCACACGGTGCCCCCTTAGGCTCCTCATCTCTTAAGTCAGTGTCTGCTTTGATGCTACCATTGAGTGCTGCTATATCTGCAGTGTTCACTTCTCGACTCCCACTCTCATTATGAAATCCTGCAGATTCTCTCTGAGTCCTTTTGCCTCAGGTGTTTAGATGATGTTTGATGTACGTTGCGTAACTCCGAGTCTTTGATTCGGCCCCCGCAAGATCTCCTCTCTCTCATTTCAACACTCTAATCTGGGCCATTGCGTAATCGTCGTCAGCCATATCTCTGAAACTGTACTGACTTCATGTGTCATTTACTTGCTGTTCCTGTCCATGAAAGCTGATAACAATCCTCTGTCCTCCCTGACTGTCAGAGTCATAGGCTGTGCCTCCAATGGTACCCTGTTGCCTATGTGGTGCACTAAATAAGGAATACACTCCTTGAAAAAAAGGTGCTATCTAGAACCTAAAAGGGTTATTCGGCTGTCCCCATAGAATAACCCTTTGGAGAACCCTTTTTAGTTCCAGGTAGAACCCTTTTGGGTTTCAGGTAGAACCCTTTTCACAGAGTTTTTTGCAGAACCCAGAAGGGCTCTACCTGGAACCGAAAAGGGTTCTACCTGGAACCAAAAAGGGTTCTCCTATGGGGACATCCAAGGAACCCTTTTGTGTAGGATGTCATTCGGGATCCTGCCATAGAGTCCTGCTCCCACACTGCCACTGGATTGATCTCATCAACAGATACAGGATGAGACATAGTCACATATTGTACACAAGGGGAAACATAATACCCTTAATCAACCTTCATTATTTAGACTGAACAACCCCCACAGCCTTCCCTCTTTCTTTCTCACTGTCTTTATCTCTTTCTCATTTACTCTCTCTGTGTGTGTGTGTGTGTGTGTGTGTGTGTGTGTGTGTGTGTGTGTGTGTGTGTGTGTGTGTGTGTGTGTGTGTGTGTGTGTGTGTGGGTGTGTGTGTGTGTGTGTGTGTGTGTGTGTGTGTGTGTGTGTTTGTGTGCATGCTTGTATGCCATCCATGCATGCAAATGTAAAGAGGGAGAACAAGAGAGAGAGAGAAAGAGAGAGACCGACAGAGAGAGAGAGGGAGAGAACACCCTGCAGGGACAGACTCTCATGACTCTCAAAGAAAAGTGGCTATTGTCTGTCTGCCGAGGTGACTATGTGGTCACTGCCTCCCACTTAACTGTATCTTGCATTAGTGACAGGTCGCCAGTCTAAAAAGCATGGGATATCTGGGTGTGCCAGAGGCATGTGGCCTGCCTCGGGATTCTGGGCTATATCTAACAGAGGTTAGAGATAAAAGCCTCATTGAGTAGCTTGTTCTATGTCCTCTCTCTCTCTCCTTGCAATCCCACAGCAACCAGGGACAGGCATTAGACATTGGACAGGAAGCATTTGCAACATATTGTCTCCTCTCTTACTGTAGTCTAATTTGCAGGCAGATTGTGACTGTGCATGCGTGCCAATGTGTGCGTGTGGGCATGTGTGTGTCTGGCAGAATGATGGCCAGGCGGAACGGACAGAAGTGGGGCAGAGGCTTTGGGATTTGAGATATGAAACAGGCTTTTGAATTACAGTGGTGACTCATGCTATGGGAAAGTCTGGCACAGACTGGAGAAAATGGTGGAATCAATATAACATGATCATCAACATGAAAGAGAATCTACTCCTCTGTACAACAGAGATAACCAGACTTCCGTTCAGAAGGCAATGGACAGGGTGGGGTTTAGGTTGATAAAGAAATGAATGACTAACCAATCCAATCCAATCCAACCGCCAGAGAAATGTCCTTCCCTACCGAACTAGCTCACTCTGTAGCATCTCATACTCAGTTGACATCTACATATGTGAATGCAACCACAACATGTCCCTTTCCTCTACAGTAATGTAGCACCCCCCCCCCCCCCTCTCTGTCTCTCCTCCCCCCAGCTGAGAAGGTGACATCCCTGGGGAAAGACTGGCACAAGTTCTGTCTGAAATGTGAGCGCTGCAACAAGACCCTGAACCCAGGGGGCCATGCTGAAGTAAGAGGAGTCGGTAGCTTACCCCACACAGAGACAGTCAGGGGACAACCACAGGGGGCTTTGTGTACAATAGAGAGGAGTAACTGTGCAGACATTTTTGGCTCTGTTACCATAGATCTCTGGGAGGGTTAGAGAGGGTTAGGGCCTCATGGGGCGAGTATCAGCATTCTGGCAGAGCCTATTCATCAATATGGGCACTGTACAGTACTGTACAGGAGGCTAGGCCAGTTACGAACAGATGGGATTGGCTTCTATTGAGGTTAATACAGGCTACTAAAGGATATGGTTTTACGTGTAGTGTACAGTGCAATCTGAAATCCATTGGGTTCCTCTCTTATTTGTGGCATGTTTGTTTAAAAGATCCAAAGATCCCTCCAAAGCTACGTCAGCCATTTTAAACTCAAGTCAGTCATGCAGCCCTCAATGCTGGAATGGACATCAATATGTTATAGGGGTATTTTTTGGACTTGAGTTTAATACCAAAATGAAGCCCAACACAGTCCAATGTGTTTGTTCCCAGATACTTTTGCTGTTGTCCTTCCTTCTGTTCACAGCATGATGGAACACCCTACTGCCACAAGCCATGCTATGCTGCCCTCTTTGGACCAAAAGGTGAAATACATCAACTTTATCGTCAGCCATTATTTTGTTTTGTGCTTATGTGCTAATAAAATGTTTAATTACAGTGAGCCCTTAAGATAGGCCTAATTTATACTTCTCCAGAGTCTCATAAAAGGAAACTGCTTTGGGTAATGTGCTCGCAAAGTATGCAATAAAGCCTCTCTCTCTCTCTCTCTCTCTCTGTAGGTGTGAACATAGGAGGTGCTGGCTCTTACGTCTATGAGGCTCCCGTTAACGATACCCCTGCCAGCGTTTCCACGGAAACAGGGGCCAAACTCGAGGAGAAGAAAGCTCACGCCAGAGGCCCAGTGAAGGGTAAGGAACATGACAGAAAGAAAAATGAAAAAGAGGACAAACTCAAAAAAGAAGGATAGAGCTACTGTCATGTGTTATCCCATATGGAGAGGGTATTCAGTGTATTTTGACCACTGGTTGTGTAACAGTCCTGTTCTCCTCCATCTCTTTCTGACACAGCCGCAAGCTTCTCCACTTTTTCTGGAGAGCCCAGTAAATGTCCAAGATGCAGCAAGACAGTGTATTTCGGTAAGCCTGTTATGTTAAGTAAGCCTGTTATGAAAAGAAGCCAACAAGTGATCAGCATATGTGGGAACTCCTTCAAGACTGTTGGAAAAGCATTCCTCATGAAGCTGGTTGAGAGAAGGCCAAGAGTGAGCAACGCTGTCATCAAGGCAAAGGGTGGTTACTTTGAAGAATTTGTGTATCTGTATGTATCATGTATCTGTGTATGCATCTGTGTATCATATATCTGTGTATGTATATGTGTATGTATATGTGTATGTGAGTGTGTGTCTACAATGCACATGGTGGCTGGCAACTGTACTAGAGGAATGTTGTTTCCATGGTGATATGCCTGATATTGTGTGTGCGTGCGCTTCCGTGTGTGCTTGTGTGTGCAGCTGAGAAGGTAACGTCCCTGGGGAAGGACTGGCATCGACCCTGTCTGCGCTGTGAGAGATGCTGCAAGACCCTGGCCCCTGGAAGCCACGCAGAGGTGAGAGACAGAAAACAGGGAGAAGGGAGAAGGGGTAGGGACGAGGGAGATGTGGGGAGTGGTGAAAGGAGAGAAAATAGAAAGATTTAAGTAGATGCCGTGTCTGTGCTCTCTGAATCTGAATGACATTTTCCACATACTCGGAATTTGACTTAGTGAGAAGGTGCTGCTAGTGATAGACAGACAACACATAATCTACATACAGTACATACAATATAAATACAATAAACAAAGAACAGTTACACATGATAAGAGAGTATGCACATTTACAGTTGAAAATGTACAGAGAATATACTAAGAATATACTTATAAAATGTACAATTTACAGTGGGAGTGTAACGTAGTGCAGTTCTAGTAATTATATAATTATATTGCATGTGGCAGGAACTGTCTGGGTACAGTAAATTATATGAATTCCATTCTGTTTCAGCATGATGGGCAGCCCTACTGCCACAAACCGTGTTATGCCACCCTGTTTGGGCCCAAAGGTATGCTATACTCACCCAAGACTTTCTTCCTCTTAACCAATTGAAAGACCAACCACCCTATTGCTATGCTTTACATGTATTATGATATTTCATAGATATCACCATAGTCAGATGTCCATTGTTCCATTCCAGGTGTGAACACTGGAGGTGTTGGGAGCTACATCTACGATGAACCCAGCACTGAGGCAGAGGCAGAGACTGAGGCCCAGCCTTGAGTCTACCCTTATCCCCCACCACCTCCTCCTCCAGCCAGACCTCTTCAGCATTGGCTCTCTCACCTCATGCCTTGTTACTATCCCCATTCTTAGATAGGCTGAGTATATCTGTATTTCCAACCTGTCCCTACACTTTCTACTCTGCTTCTCCATTAGGTTATTCAGCATGTACAGAAAGCAAGTGTCAAATAGTACATGTTGTAGGCTTAACTCACAAGAATGGATATTTAGAATGTTCAGTTGTGTTTCTAGATTATTTATACCTCTACTTTTTGTATTGCAATGAATCTTTTTTTGGCGAACATCTCCCCTGTGAAATGTACAGTAGGTTCATCGATGTCCCCTTCCTCGTTGTTCATGTCTCTCCAAGATGCCAAATCAGCAGAAGTGTGTGTAAGCTGTACAGTACAATGTGTATTAAATGAAAGCCACCCTATGGTTTGACTCTACACAGTACAGCACAGACCTAGTGAGGGAAAGATGAGGGGGTGGTAGGCCTGCTTTTATTAATTCCCTGAAAATAATGTCATTTATCTGTGCACCTACAAATACATGGCATACACAACTGGCATGATGATTTCCAAGCTTTCTGCTATAGGCCTATTCAGTATGTTCTTGCCAAGTTCACCCTGCGTCTAGGAGAACGGGGTGATAGTGTAGAAACAGAATAGATAGAGCATCCTAGGAATGTGCATTATTGTTAGCCTATTGCTGTTGGTTGTGCATCAAAGGTGTGTTACTTAAGAAAGTGGGTCATCAGATATTTTCTACAATAAAGTTGTAAGAACATGAAAAGTTGTTTTGTGTCTTATTTGGGGAAAAGTGTAAAGGGTTATTTACAGGAACCTGTTACATATTGGTAGTTATTACAGTGTAGGCTACAACTCAGACAAAGATAAATTATATAAAGATTAGCAAAGATATCTGATATAAAGAATTATAGTAAAAAGCTTTGGAGCACCTTAAATGAAATGTAGGGCAAAAAGGCAAACTCAGCCCCATCATTGATTGAATCAGATGGCTCACTCATCAACAAACCCACTGATATTGCCAACTACTTTAATGTTTTTTTCATTGGCAATGTTAGCAAACTTAGGCATGACAAGCATTGAAATGTCGAATTCCGTAAAGTGAGTGTGGAAGAGGAGAAGCAAAGATTGTTGTCTATCAACAATGACAAGCCACTCGGGTCTGATAACGTGGGTGAACATTCACTGAGGATGATAGCGGACGATATTGCCTTTACTAGTTGCCATCTGTTCAATCTAAGCCTCCAGGAAAGTTTGTGCCCTCAGGCCTGGAGGGAAGCAAAAGTCATTCCGCTACCGAAGAATAGCAAAGCACTCTTTACTGGCTCAAACAACCGACCAATCAGCCTGTTACCAACCCTTAGTAAACTTTGGGGAAAAATGACAACGCTATTTCACAGTAAACACATTAACAACAGATTTTCAGTAGACTTATAGGGAAGGGCTTTCAACATGTATGGCACTTACACAAATTACTGATGATTGTCTGAGAGAAATTGATAATAAAAAGATTGTGGGAGCTGTTTTGTAAGAATTCCGTGCAGCTTTTGACATTATCGATCATAATCTGCTGCTGGAAAAACATATGTGTTATGGCTTTACATCCCCTGCTATACTGTGGATTGAGAGTCACCTGTCTAACAGAACCCAGCCTCTACATGAATGGTGGGTCCCACTTGGGATGGTTGAGCTAATGTACACTACCATTCAAAAGTTTGAGGTCACTTCGAAATGTCCTTGTTTTTGAAAGAAAAGCAAATTTTTTGTCCATTAAAATAACATCAAATTGATCAGAAATACAGTGTAGACATTGTTAATGTTGTAAATGACTATTGTAGTTGGAAACGGCAGATTTTTCATGGAATATTTACATAGGCGTACAGAGGCCCATTATCAGCAACCATCACTCCTGTGTTCCAATGGCACACTGTTAGCTAATCCAAGGTCATCATTTTAAAAGGATAATTGATCATTAGAAAACGCTTTTGCAATTATGTTAGCACATCTTGTTCTGATTAAAGAAGCAGTAAAACTTGCCTTCTTTAGACTAGTTGAGTACCTGGAGCATCAGCATTTGTGGGTTTGACTAAAGGCTCAAAATGGCCAGAAACAAAGAACATTCTTCCGTAACTCGCCAGTCTCTTCTTGTTTTGAGAAATGAAGGCTATTCCATGCGAGAAATTGCCAAGAAATGTAAGATCTCGTAAAACACTGTGTACTACGCCCTTCACAGAACAGTGCAAACTGGCTCTAACCAGAATAGAAAGAAGAGTGGGAGGCCCCGGTGCACAACTGAGCAAGAGGACAAGTACATTAGAGTGTCTAGTTAGAGAAACAGATGCCTCACAAATCCTCAACTGGCAGCTTCATTAAATAGTACCCACAAAACACCAGTCTCAATGTCAACAGTGACTCTCTAATGTACTTGTCCTCTTGCTCAGTTGGCACCGGGGCCTACCACTCCTCTTTCTATTCTGGTTAGAGTCCGTTTGCGCAGTTCTGTGAAGGGAGTAGTGGCTCAAAGTAGAGGAGAGATTGACTTCATCACTACTTGTATTTGTGAGAAGTATTGACATGTTGAATGCACTGAGACACCCATGAATTACCTACAAGACATGCCACCAGAAGTTTCTTCACAGTCCCCAAGTCCAGAACAGACTATGGGAGGCACACAGAACAACATAGAGCCCTGACTACATGGAACTCTATTCCACATCAAGTAACTCATGCAAGCAGTAAAATTAGATTAAAAAAAAAAAAATGTAATAAAAAAAATAGATAAGATAAAAATACACCTTATGGAACAGTGGGGACTGTGAAGAGACACACACAGGCATAGACACATGCATACACACATGATAACATGTACTATACACACATGTACACGTGGATTTTGTGTTGTAGATATGTGGTAGTACACTAGTGGCTTGAGGGCACACACTTAATGTGTTGTGAAATCTGTTGTGAAATGCACTGTAATGTTTTTTAAATTGTATAACTGCTTTCATTTTGCTGGACCCCAGGAAGAGTAGCTGCTGCCATGGGGATCCATAATAAATACAAATACAGACCATTGTCTACCAGCAGGGTGCGACTATTTCTTATTTAGCAAGGTGTCACGAGAATATGGCCATGCGAAAACACCGCAAAAACTTGTGGGTGTTGTAGTTCTTCTCTAGCTCATGCATCTATATTTTGTAAGTGAAACCTAAAGTCCTCGCTGTAATGTCAGCTGCGATTCTTGTGGCAGCTGTTGTCGGTGGTGAAATATTGCTAATTGTTTCCGAATGTTTTCTCCTGGAAGAATTTGGTACAGTTGCTCCAGTACCCGGCAGATATGATGGGGGGAAAGACGGTAATTTTGACCTGAACGAACAGTGGCATAGTGAAAGCCTTTGCCGGGAAGCTGCACAAACTCCAGTGTTTAGTAATGAAGGTAACCTTTCAAAGTGCCCAATGGTGTGCTGTCCAACGTGCTGAAACAGTCACGTGTGTACACAGTCGCTTGGTATTTGTTTACATAAGCTAACAACGTCAATTAAGTTTAAATAAATTCAGTACAGGGTTTAGTTATCCTAATCACAATTCCTTCACTGGAAATCACTTGCAATGATTGTAGTTTATTACAAAATATATAGATTGAGAGATATATATATAGAGACCAACACGACACAGTCCACTTCAACAGGAAGTCCGGGGCGAGGTGGTTGAGGAGGAAGTGATCCAGGTGGTTGAACCCCAGCTGCATCTCGAAACCCTCCTGTCTTGGTGTAGGGACACTGGTAGATGCCTGTTTTCCTTCTGTCTCCCCACATTAGGAAGAACAAAAAGTTGATGTGCTCATCTACAACGCAGGCATCTACCAGTGTCCCTACACCAAGACAGGAGGGTTTCGAGATGCAGCTGGGGTTCAACCACCTGGATCACTTCCTCCTCAACCACCTCGCCCCGGACTTCCTGTTGAAGTTGTTTTGTGTATATTGTATTCCTTAGCACAAACCAGTTTGCAACGGAAAATGAAAAAACGAAAGTTTCTTATGAGACAAGAGTTCAGGTTAGTCCTTTCCTGTTGCAGACAGTTTTCTTCAATTTGGTGCCTCATGAATACAACCCTTGTGTAATGTCTGTTGTGTTTCTATGGATGATTTTCCCCCTCGAGGGATAATAACATGTTCTACTTCTACTACCACTCCTGTGAGAGCAGCTGCAACAAAGCGTTCTGTTACAGCCAGAGCAAGCTGGCTAATCTTCCCGTGAGCTGACCCGACGCTGGAAGACGAGGGCGTCACGGTCAACACACTCTCCCCGGTCATGGTGAGGACCAGGCTGGGGAGGCACATCTACATCCCTCTTCCTGGCAAAACCTCTCCTCTACCTGGCCTGGCTGGCCTTCTTCAAGAGCCCACTGGAGGGCGCTTGGACGCCGCTCTACCTAGCGTGTTCGCCCAACATGGAGGGAGTGGTTGGGAAGTGCTTCGCTAATTGCGAGGAGCTGATGCCCAAGGTAATGGATGATCACTCGGTCAAGAGGCTGTGGAACCTGAGTGAAAGCATGTTGGGGATCAAGTCTCAGTAAGAGACCTGGGATCCAGACAGTCTTCTAGAGACGATCCGAGATACTTTTCCCTGTGAATCAAGTGAATTGGGGGATGATTGATTGAGACTGTTTGGGATTTCATTGGAACTGGGATCAGTAGGCAAAGTTCCTGATGTTTTTAATTAACCTTGGTGTGGGTGTGTGCATCTGTGAGAGATGTGCAAATATTGTGTGGATGGAGTGTGAGTGGGATTGGAGGTGTGCATGCCGAGGGTGCTAATAATGTGAGCAATGTGCCTGTGAAACAGAGAAGATCCATTGAGAATTTCTACATGCAGTGTTCCATGAATGTGTAACTAAGTATACCAGTTCCCATAGGAACCTACTAGATTATATATACTGTACTTTTTTTCACCAGTGTTTACCGAATCACAAATTCACACAATCAAAGTGGAGGGGAGCTAATTCCTTGTAGTGATTAGCAAAGGGAAGGTGGACTGTTATATTTGCTTTTAATGTGTGCTTACATGTTTGGTTATAGTGCTATCGAAATATCCCCGGAGTGGTTTGAAAAGCAAGCAAATTGATATCTAGTTCACCAGCTGTATATAAATGCTAAGGCAGCTAAGCTCATGCATACTGCATCGTGCATTTGACGGTGGGAAAAAGGAATAGAGGACTGGTTGTGTTGTGTTGCCTAATCCAGTTTTCGTCTCGTGAAGTGTTTGAATTGTAAATGCGTTGCCTTCTGCTGTGACTGGATGCACAGGAACAATTAAGTTTACAACGAGATTCAGATTCAGTTGGATGATGTTGCGATGTTGATGCTGTGGTGGCTCTCTCCTCTGGATAGATGTAATCTCTCAAGTAATTCCCTTTTCGCTTCAGAGCGAGTGAGTGAGAGGGGGAGTGCGTTTTGAATGTCAATGCGGAGGTATGGCTTATGCTATACGTTAACAAAATAGTCGACAATCCAAAGATAGTTTCTCTACATGTGTGCGCAGACAGCTTGATTGGAATGCTTTTAAAACAACATTGTTTCTGCAATCTTTTTAGCAAATTGCATAAGTATTATCGTCCACACACACGCACGGACACACGCACGCACACACACCAACACACACACACCAACACTAAAACACTTTAGCAAACCTTGGAGCATCGACATGTGTAGTTTGTGCTTTATTAGGTTAAATGAAACACAACAGAAATATAGAAACATGCATCATTGTGTGATAGAAACAGATTTGTGGTTGCTTGATTGGGGTGTGGGCATCTGAGGTAGAGTGGGACAGGAAAATGTCTCCAAGGGTTATAGAGCAAAAATAACATCAACGGGTAAGACAAATGTTTACATCTCAAAAGAAGTCCATCAGTAGCAAAATGATACATACTTCGAACGGTCTCTTTAAACGCTCTGGATATTTCAAAATGGTGTCAAAGCAAAAACTAAACGAATCAATGGAGCTGCACTCAAACGGGTTTAGGCTAGGGGCATCTCTATTTTTGAGTTAAAAACATCTCTTAGTGCTGCAACTTTAACGCATGCCCCATTGTCATACATATTTTACTCTGCAGAAATGCAGCACAGTATTCAGTATTCAGCCTGTGATTGACAAACAAATCTCAATGTGCAATTTTGACAGTCTTCTTTAACATTCCAACTATCTGTCTTTGATTTGCAGATGCTCTTAATAACCAGACATATTTACAATGTGTTGGTGTCCACATCTGATTGAATTGTAGTCATTTCTTTACAATCATCAGTTTTATATTTTCTTTTGAATGCAACTACAAACAAAATGAACACTCAATTGTTGTAGTTGTAATTAAATATATTTATATATTTCAACAGTTACTTTAAATACTTCCTTCATCCACATGGAGCAACTGTGGTCTCTGGTACCTCCAAATACTATTTTATGTACCAAATGTACCAAATGTACCAAAGGTAGCAGAGTCTTTTCCTATATTCCTCACTCATTTGGCACAGTAATAAATTGCCAATTCACCTGACCCAGACAATCTTACACGTTCATTGTAGTGATGCGAACCACACTTTTGTCAGTTTTTCACAGCTGTGGCAACAATCTGATGAATTCATGCTTAACCTACTGTATCGTCCAAATGTCCTATCAAAATGAATGTCCTTCAACTGAACGGCTAGAC